>NC_056737.1:1597799075-1598134908 GCF_019279795.1 Protopterus annectens | reverse complement strand
CTTTCTTTAGTACTAGAAACAGGCGAGAATAAAATCCTAGGCCCACTTCTGGCAGAGGAACCGGTTGTATGGCCCCTATTTGAAGTAGTAGAGAAATTTGTTTGCGAGCCTCTAGTCTTTGCTGAGGAGGAACGTCCGGCATGCCTTTGAAAGGAGGCAAGGTATGGAAATAAAACTTGTAACCCTGGTGTATGATATCCAATACCCATTTGTCTTGGGTAATCAACATCCAATTTTCCTTGAAGAGTGCCAACCTTCCTCCCAAAGGTGCTGCCAGGCAAGAAGGATCTGGCAGCTGAAAAAGTAGGTCATTGGGCCTGTTTACGAAAGGACTGGCCCCTGCCCTCACCTGAAGATTGTGCAGGTGAACTCCCTGTTCTAGGCCTGAAAGAACTTTGAGCTCTGCCCCTACCACGTCTAGATCTACCCCTAGACTGAGAATCATAAGAAGGAGACATCCACCCCTTAGCAGGCCAATTCCTACTAAACTTCGGAGGCTGAACTTGCAAAAAATCTTTAACAGCCTGCATAGACTTAGCCTTGTCTTCCATTTTCTTCAAGACTGACTCCACAGGTGAACCAAACAACACATCAGACTGCAAAGGAGCATCCAAAATCCTTGTCTTAACATGGTCAGATAAATTCTGATCCTTCAGCCAGGCGTGCCTGCGAAGAACTGAGCCAGTGGCAGCCACCCTAGACGAGGCCTGCACAGCAACAAAACCACACTGTAATGAATGCTTACCCACCTGTTCAGAGACATGCACCAAATCTTGTAATTCTTTACACTCAATGCCTTCCGCCAGAGCATCCACCTTAGACTTCAATTGAGAAAGAAGAAAGTTTTGATATTTCAACATATGAAACTGGCAATTCAAAGCCCTCATAGCTAAGGTAGAAGATGTATAGACCTTCTTTCCCCATCTATCCAAAGCTCTGGCTTCTTTATCTAGAGGAACCGGATTCTTTACAACAGAGGCCTTGACACCCTTAGGTCCCTGACTAATAGTTTCTGGGTCCGCCCTAGGACTCTTATAAAGATATTTATGAGCCTCAGGCACCCTGTAATACCTATCCGGTTTAACAGGAGCAGGAGGCAGAGAATCAGGATTAAGTGAAGCCTCTGCAAACACATCTTCCACAACATCCAGAACAGGGGGTATAGCCAAGGGCCTATGCTGGGGTAACAGCAAAAACTCCCTAAGCCTTTTCCTAGAATCAGAGAAGTCCTGACCTTCCACTTAAAATGTTCCCTCATAGAATGAAGTGTCTCTGAAAAAGAAAAATCCTCTGGAGGAGAAGCAGAAGGAGTGGAATCATCTGCATCAGAATCAGAATAAGGAGAGTACTCCTGCAAGTCTTCAGCTGAAGACTCTGAAACATCCGAAGCCTGCTCAAAACTTCCCAACTCTGGCTCCACCCTAGGCCTCTTATCAGGAGGGGGCAAAGAACCTCTAATCATAGTAATCAAATCTTCTGCCATTTTAAGCATGTGCTTCTTAGGCACAGACCCTGCTGAACTAGGAGTGACACCAACAGAAGCTAAAACTGGCCTGCCTCTGGGAGAAGCCTTGGAAACAGAAGGAGAAGGCCTAACCACCCTAGGAAGGGAGGGGAGTACAGTAACTTGAGAAACCCCTTCAGCCTGACCTGCCTCCTGAGAGACCACCTCCTGCAAAATCAAGTCTCCCCCTGAGACTCCAGAGAAGTCTCCGTCGGAACCACCGGTTCCACTGAAGCCTCTAAAGAACCGGCGTCCGGAACGGACGACTCATCTTGCCTGGGTTTAACTGCTTTGTCTTTGCGCTTCAAGCAGAAGCGGGCGCCGGAGAATCCGACGGCATATTATAATTGCACCGCTTCCCAAAGACCAGCCTAGCACAATCTAACCTTCGCTTAATAGTGCGTTTATTGAACCTAGCACAAAAGCGACACCCAACAACGTCGTGCTCAGGCCCCAAACAAGGAATACACAAAGAATGATAATCCCTATGCGGTATCTGTTTCCCACAAGAAATACAGTTATTCACTTTTTCTGACATCTGGTAAAACACTGAGACAAGAAAAACAAAATATTCCCCAACGGGGTACTTAGCCAACTTGGATTCGGTCTGAAACTCCGAATTCGAAAAATTTCAGAACGCCGAACGGCACTTGCAACGCTGCTTCTGCATCGGACCATGCGGCAAAAAAGACTGAGGAAATGACGTCGGTCATGCGCTTTTGTACCCTGACGTCCTGATGTCAGTTTTAAGCGCCTTGACCGACGTCAGCCTAATACTTTGGTATTCGGGCCGACCGAGGACAGCGGACTACCCATATGTAAGGACTGCAGCAATGTGAGATGAAGAACATCATCCAGATATGAATAGAGTTTTTAAGTTTAGGCCTTTGCCCAATTGCAATAGTAACAACATTGTATAGCTGGCTCATTGTCTGCATGTCATTTTATGGTGGAATGACAACCAGAAGGCTTAGGGATCGAATGCGAGAGCATTTGTATGCTATAGGTAGAGACCAATGCTTTAGCGAGGCATGTCAAGGCTCATGGGGACACACATAGATTTGTTTTTATGGTGGTTGATAAGATGATGGACAATTTTAGAGGGGGAGACATGAAATTGAAAGTTGAGACAAAAGAACTTGAATGGATTGTGAGACTCAAGGCCAGCACAGGAAAGGGTCTCAACGATAATAGGGAAGGTTCTGCTCAAGTGATTGTATTTAGGTATTAATATAGTTAATTTACTTATACTTTTATGTAGAGGTATTTAGTAGTATTTTTGTGTGTCTGTGGATATGTATATATATATATATATATATATATATATTATATATATATATATATATATATATACATATATATATATACATATATATATATATATATTATATGTTTTGCATTTATATATTTTATATGACATGACTTTATATCTCAGCCTGTGAAGATGAACTATTTGCAAAGTGTTTGAATGTATTTTTAAAAGTGCTTGATTGTTTATGTGACATTAAATGAAGGCAAAGTCCCTGCACCTTCTTAACTGGTATGGAATGGTATAAAAGAGGGCTTTTTGTTTTATTTCATTGCCTGATGAAGTGGCTTGGTCCACAAAAGCGCTCACCATTTGTTTGTTGTGGAAATAAATTGTTGGTTTTACTTTAATAAGTCGTGGCCTGTTGCTTCTAGTGCTTTTTATGATGGTGATTTAATAACGTTTAAAAAAGAAAGGCTGAAAAGGAGCAAGTTAATATAATGCTGTGCCATTTGGACGCTGGGAGGACATACATGTTCATATGACAGTATTATAAATAGAATTAAAAGAATGTAATAACTTTGCCAACTTTTATCTAGGTAAAAGTCTAGACTACTGTTTTTAGTTTATGCTGAAGAAACATGAAAAAGGTAATTATTTCTTGCATTTCCCAAGTAACGAGCTCTATTTGACCACAAACACTCACATTTGGTTATGACAAGCAGCATGCAGACTCCGGCAGTTAATTATGAAATGTCTGAACATTATGAAATGTCTGAACAGTGGGTTCTGAGTGACCTTTTCCATAGATCTGCCAGATTCATTGCAATTAACTTTTAAAGTGGTATTGACAAGACCTTCAATGAAAATAAAAAGTAAAATAAGTCATGAAGAACAGTCAGTTTTTTAGTGAAGTGACTTAAAGAATGAAAAACAAATAATGGTAGTTCTCTTTTACATATACAAAGTAATTTATTGGGTTTCAAGCAATATCACCTGCTTTTAGCTGAATACAAGTAATCTACAGATATGAGCAATTAATTGTTACAGATCTACACAGAATGTTCTCATTGACCTTTCTGAGGAAAGTATAGTTGTGCAAGTCAACTTATCTTAACAGTAGATGATTGAACAGCTCACCACTGCAGGGTTATATCCTGCTTAGGATATAACAGCCGTCCAAGCTTCCAACGTTTCATGAGCACCTTCCATGCACCCAGACCACTGACAGCTCAAGATCAGCTGGAGAATATCAGCTATCTGGGCACCAATGATCTTGAGAAGCTTTCATGCCAACTGAAAGAGGGAGATTAGAGCCTTAAAATAGGTAAAAGCTAGATAACCAAAATTGGTTGTCTCACCCTGGCAGCAAAAATCCCACCAAAATAAGAGGAACAGAGGGAGGGAATGGCTGCTGCAGCAGAAATCTGTTTGAATATCTACTGTTATGTTAAGTTTGCTTACATAACTATACTATGTTTGTCATTAGAACACAATTGCAGTAGCCTTACTGTATGGGTAATATACCATAGCTTATAATGTTTGGGTGTGAGAAGGTGAAGGGTCTAGGATCCTCTAGAAAATGGCTCAAACAAAGCCAACTTTATACTTGGAAAAGGAACTAGCTTGTAGTGTTTTGCAAATTAAGTAGAGAGGACCAAGTTGTTGCCTCTAGAATACTTCTAGCGTCCGTCCCTTTCCAAAAAGTCCAATAGAGAAGCAAAGGCCCTAGTAGGATTTGCATTGATTCTACCTGGAACTGACTTGTTATGGTGGGAATAACAAAAGCCAACAGCATGGGACAACTATTTGGAAAATGTCTTCTTTGACAAAACTGACTGTTCTTTTTTCTTACCTTCATAAGAAATTAATAACTGAGCAGAATTTCTGAAGCTTTTAGTTCTGTCAACATAGTACTGAAGTCATCTGTGGACATCCAGAGTATGAATAATACTTTACCCCTCATTTTTAGGTTTTAGAAAAAAGACAGGGAGATGGACAGCGATGCTCATGGTAAACGAGGATACCACTTTAGGCATAAACGAAGGATTAGTTCTCAAATAAATCCTATCTTTGTGGAACTTTAGATAAGACTGACTGACCCCAAGAGTTTGCAATTCAGGCACTCCTCTTGCAGAAATATGAGCAAGCAAGCAGAACTGTTTTCCATATTAAATGGTTCAGATGGAACAAGAGTTCATTCTTCCAAACAAAACTGCACTAGGATAATAATTCACTCAAATACTGCAGAACCAGAGAAATTAACCCCTTGAGTCGGCAAATACTAAATGAAATGCTGATTCATAAATAAAAGGAGGAAGGGATTACCTCTACCATTTGTACCCCTGAAGGATCAATCTCAGAACCCATCTGTCTGAGATTATCTGTTGCAGAGAGAAATGGAATGCCAGATTTTAGGGAAGACATCAAGTACTGCCGGGGGGGGGGGGTTTACAATATTTAGACAGTCATTCAGATTTGTTGGACTGTCCTTGTCTCTGGGTGGCTTGCCCCTTCTTTTTGCAGCCTCCTTGACTTTATTTTTTGAATGCCTGCTTGCCAGAAGTTTGCAAAATCTGTTTATTTTGCTTTTTTATAAAAGAATATTGAGTTTTGATTGAGAGCCATAACAAACTTGTGAAGGAAGGCCAAAATATCTAAGTCACCACTTGAATCAGTTCTCTTCTCCCATCACATTTTTTCAAGACTTCAGCAGGTGATGATCCAAATACAACCTCCCCATCAAAGAAAAAATTAAAAATTTCAGTTTTAACATCTTCAGGCAAATTCTGAGAATATAATCATGCAAACCTTATCATAGACATAAGAACACTCCAAAGAATGTTGGTTACTTGAAAATCAGAAGCAATAAGAGCATTTAGAGAAGATTTGCTCTCAGAAAAAAAAAGTGGAAGTGATATTCCTCATATTTCAAAAGCAAGCAAAAACTAACATGTGAGCTTTGAAATTAAGAATCCTAAAAATAAGAGTGGCAGAGGAATACACTCTTTTCCCAAATCTATCAAAAGCTTTCCATCCTTGTCATAGGGGTAAAGATTAGTATTTACCAAGTGTTTAGATGCAGAGGGATTTGACAAGGAAACCATTCCAGGGATAGATTTGGGATTGGAAAATCAGTATCTACAAGACTGAGGAACTTTATACAAACTATCGACCTTCTTTGGAGCTGCAGGCTGGCTGTGAGGCATGTTACAGGCTGTAATAAAAACATCCACCAAGGCTGGAAAAACAGCAGTAGGCTGAGGAAATTCCATCCGGAAGAAACCATAATTTTTTTACCAAAACGTTGGAATGTCATTTCATTCCAAATGAAAAAATAGGTTCATCTTATATATGGTTTCATAAAAGGAATTCTTCAACCATGAGATCAGGAAAAAAAAAAAAACTCTACTGAGAATCCGAATTAGTTGCTCGAGGAGAAAAAAACAAATGTGTTTCCTCAAAATCAATTCCCTATTCATCACTTAGGGAATCACCAGAAAAAAGTTAATTTTTATCTTATCAGTTTTTTTAAACACCTTTATTAAATTATCAGTGAAGACACAGGCAAACATACGTTAACAGAAATTAACAGAAAAAAAACATACTGACATTTTTTTTTCCATTTACATATATTATGCATCACATTGAATGAACTGAATGAATGAAATCTTGGAAAGTGAGAGGATGCCTGAGGAATGGAGAAAAAGTGTTTTGGTACCGGTTTTTAAGAATAAGGGTGATGTGCAGAGCTGTAGTAACTACAGAGGGATTAAATTGATCAGTCACAGCATGAAGTTATGGGAAAGAGTAGTGGAAGCAAGGTTAAGAAGGGACGTGATGATTAGTGATCAGTAGTATGGTTTCATGCCATGAAAGAGCACTACAGATGCGATCTTTGCTCTGAGAGTGTTGATGGAGAAGTACAGAGAATGTCAGAAGGAGTTGCATTGTGTTTTTGTAGACTTAGAGAAAGCATATGACAGGGTGCCTAGAGAGGAGTTGTGGTATTGTATGAGGAAGTCAGGAGTGTCAGAAAAGTATGTAAGAGTGGTACAGGATATGTACGAGGGTAGTGTGACAGCGGTGAGGTCTGCGGTGGGAGTGACGGATGCGTTTAAGGTGGAGGTGGGGTTACATCAATGATCAGCTCTGAGCCCTTTCTTATTTGCAATGGTGATGGACAGGTTGACAGACGAGATCAGACAGGGGTCCCCACGGACTATGATGTTTGCAGATGACACTGTGATCTGTAGTGAGAGTAGGGAACAGGTGGAGGAGACCCTGGAGAGATGGAGATATGCTCTAGAGAGAAGAGGAATGAAGGTCAGCAGGACTAAGACAGAATATATGTGTGTGAATGAGAGGGAGGATAGAGGAATGGTGAGGATGCAAGGAGTAGAGGTGGCGAAGGTGAATGAGTTTAAATACTTGGGGTCAATAGTTCAGAGTAACGGTGAGTGTGGAAGAGAGGTGAAGAAGAGAGTACAGGCAGGATGGAGTGGGTGGAGAAGTGTGTCAGGAGTGATTTGTGACAGACAAGTACCTGTAAGAGTGAAAGGGAAGGTCTACAAGAGGGTAGTGAGACCAGCTATGTTATATAGGTTGGAGACAGTGGCATTGACAAAAAGGCAGGAGTTTGAGCTGGATGTGGCAGAATTAAAGATGTTAAGATTTGCACTGGGTGTGACGAGGGTGGACAGGATTAGGAATAAGTATATTAGAGGGTCAGCCCAGGTTGGAAGGTTTGGAGACAAAGCCAGAGAGGCATGATTACGTTGGTTTGGACATGTGCTGAGGAGGGATGCTGAGTATATTGGGAAAAAAGATGCTAAGGATGAAGCTACCAGGTAACAGGAAAAGAGGAAGGCCTAAGATAAGGTTTATGGATGTGGTGAGACAGGACATGCAGGTGGTTGGTGTGACAGAGCAAGATGCAGAGGACAGGAAGAAATGGAAACAGGTGATCTGTTGTGGTGACCCCTAACGGGAACAGCCGAAAGAAGATGATGATGATAATATATATTATGTATCACATACATTTTCCTTTTTTGGAGCTATCAGGCCAGCACTTCATAAACTGATGAATTTCTGCCTTCCCTTAAACCTGACTCCTCCTCCTAAACATTGTTCTCTAGCAAATTGTTTTTCCGGTCTCGCATCCCAATCTTTTCAAATCTCCTCTGACTGATTCTTATAGTTATCACACTATATTTTATACTCCCTAATTATCCCTTTTTAACAGCAGCTTCTGTTCTAGATTAACTAAAAACTTTACCCATGCAGGATTTATTTTCACTTAAGATTCCCTTATCCCTTTGTTTATACTCTGATATCAATCCCTCATAGGGAAGTCAGTCTCTAGCCTGCAGTCCATACATCTTCTTGGTCTCATCCCACTCAATCATCTTTCCCTCTAGTTATTTGCTCCCAGTACACTGTTTCCATTGCCAGTTTTCTCTAGTAAATTTCAGCCCTGCCCCCTCTTGCCTATTTTTTGCACACCTACCTGCAGTCATCCCTACTGGCAAAATCTCATTTCTCTGTTCTCGTGTTGGCTTAGTTCTTAGAATAGCTTCTGTTGCTTTATGAATATAATATTCTGTACAGTTTTTATTATTTTCCTTATAGACCTGCATCTGAAATCCACCTCTCTATTTATTGAACTCCCCCAGTCAGCATTATCCGGTTCCATTTTGAACTACAAACTTCTGCTGCTGTGATGACAGTCTAAACTGTGAAACTCTAAAACATCCCTTCAAATCAGGTAATCCTAAACTACCTTGCTCTACTGGGAGGATCAACTTACCCCATTTAACTCTTGCACAATTTCCCCTTCCAGATAAATACCTTCTCTCTCTCTTTACTAATTACTGTTCACAACTTCTCTAGTTAATAAAAATATCCCTGACTTGTGCATATAAAACTAAAGGGACTACAACAATTTTCACTGCTTATATATTACTTATCATATCCATAAACAAGAGTTTCCACTTTCTTGGTTTTTGTACTATCTTTTGTTTAGTCTCTTCTCACATACCCTTAGCAGCCATAACATTGTTAATCAATACTCCTAAATACTTCATTTTATCTTGTCCAGTAAATATGAGTATTACTAAACCAATTAGTATGTGGCTCCATAATTAAGGCTACAGTGAAATGCCCTTTTCTGGATTTGTCAGGTACAAAAAGTTGTTGTTGTGTCTTTCGGCTTATCCTGGTTTGGAGTCGCCACAGCAGAACTCTGTTCCGCTAATGTTTGGTAGTGGATTTTTACGTGCCGAGTTACCAGCCCTGACGCACAACCTTCAACGAAGGCACGCCCATTCACGCATGCCTCCACACAGAAGACGCTCTAGCTGAGAACTGAACGGGACGTCTTGCTGTGAGGTGTGGGATACAAAAAGTATCATCGGCAAATAAAGCCAACTTTTCTTGATTATCATATCAATTACATCCTTGCATTTCAGAATCCTTTATTTTCTTAGCCAGAGGCTCTAAAAGTAAAGCAAATAAATTGGAAACAGGACACCCTTGCCTAGTTCATTTGTTCAAACGCAATTTATCAGAGAGAAACCCTCCCACTTTAATTATTGCCTCCAATCCATGATATATCCTCCCAGTTAACCTTAACATTGTATCAGTGAATGCAAATGCATCCAATTATTTAGTTGTAAAATCACAGCTCACTCTGTCAAATGCTTTCTCTGCATCAAGACCCCCTAACAACAGTTGTATTTTTTTTTTTACATTCTGCTTCCCTCTGGATCATCGCTGTTCTATTAATGTTAATTGCATGTCTTCCCTACACAAAACTGCATTGATCCATACCTATCAATTTTTGCAACATCTTTGCCATTCTTTTTAGCTAGTATAGAAATACACACTTTACAATCCTGGTTTAAAATTGAAATGGGTATATATGAATCTGTGTCTGATGGGTCTTTACCCGCTTCAGGTAATACAGCTACCACAGTTTCTTCCAAGATGTTGGTGTTACCCCTTCCTTTAAAATACTGTTAAACAAAATCATCCGGATCTTCATCACTCTCTTCCCTCTTAAGTTCTGAACATCCACAGGAATACCAGCTGTTACAGAAGACTTTCCTGAAAATTGATTACACATCACAGTTTTTGTCTCATCTCCTACCTTAACTGTTAGTTGATGAGCATCATCTATCTCTAACTTATGCATAATTACGTTTTCCATAAATATTGCCATTTGTGCTCATTCTTGATTTTCATATTTCTCTGCTTTATGCAAATATTCATAAAATTTCCAAAATATCTCTAATACCTCTACACAGCTGCCAGTTACTTTTCTTGTTATGGACTCTCTAAGTTTGGTGACATCCCTTTCTACATTATGTTGCTTAAGTCATTGGGCTGAAGTCTTTATGCTCTGGTCTTATCATCAAAAAATAGTTGCCAAACAGCTGTTTTCTAAACTCATGCATATTATCTAGAAACTTCATTCTTTTCTCTTTAGTACTCTGCATTAGCACCTCCTGTTGTTCTGTGAGATTTCCTTTACTCTGTAGTACTTTAACCTTTGTCAGCCCCTCTAAGTAATTTCTATTACCTCCTGACTACATCTTTTTCTTTATATTTCTACCCTATTTTTAAACTCCATTTTCATTTTTATCCCACTCATATAGCTCTTGAATTTCTTCCACTGCCTACTTCTTAAATTCCTCTCTTGTTAACAGGAAGGTGGAAAGTACCAGTATCTCATTTTTTATTTCATTACCATGCATTTCATCTTGATTTTTATTGGTGCATGATATGAAATAGTTAATGGATTTGTACTGAAGCTTTTAATTAAAGGCACATGTTTCTGTCAAGTATAATTTCTGTTTAGTTTAGTCCAGTTACTATAGCTTAGGGAACAATAAGTAAATTCTGCTAGAGTTGCTGTTACTGAATTCATACCTTCAATACTATTTTCATAAATTTCTTTAGCAATCTAACATCTTTTGTTGCATTTTCCCTTTTACCCCCCCCCCCCACTAACATCCTCACTACATCAATTCAAACTGCAGCTCCCATCTAAAAATATTCCCTGCTGAAAACTTATTATTTAGCCTACAAATTTTTAAGCTCCATAACAGCAGTTGTTGGTGGACTATAAATACATGCTGTGATGAAAGGGGGATACTGCCAGCATAGCTACCTGGAATTTTGTAAATAATTATATGTCATTTGTGAATATCAAAATAATTTACATAAGACGCTTGTGCTACAAATGTTTTAGAACTGTATGTCATGTGTATATCAAACTGTTCTGTACAGATGTGCTTGTTGAAAAGGTATTTGTATAGTGCTGTGTTTGAAATGTAACCACAGTGTGCCCTACTGGAAGAGAACAGAACTGTACCTGCACTACTGTAACTGTTTAAATGTATATGCTTAACAGAGGAAAGTGGAGGGTTAACCTCAGTCCAGCAAACTTTAAGAAAAATATCTGAAATTAAATTACTTTAAAGGATAGGCCATAAAAGAGGGTATTTTTCAGTTCTTAATGCAGCAAGAGACACAAAGTCTGTACTAGGAAGCTTTCTGCATTGTCTTTATGGGGAACTAATTGAAATGTGGAGGAATGCATTTGTTTTATGACTTCCAGCATCTGCTAAAGATATGAGCAAAAGCCCTTGTGAGTATTTTTACAGGGAGATGCTAAATACTGCCAGCTTCAGCAATGAGGGTTTCACCTGGGAACTAGAAGTCAGATGACAAGAACTGATGCCATTCTACAAGCTATCAGAACAGTAATATTTTAGATACTATTTTAAGAAGTCTCTTAGTGAGACAGAGCATTTTGTCTTGGACCTGACAACAAGAACCATTCACCACATCTGCCCTGCTCTAGTGAAGCAAGTTTCAAGGGAACAGTATAACTCTCAGATACAGTCAGGAATATAGCAAAGCTTAGTTTAGATTTTGTTTGCCTTTAGTTGTGTGAGCCTGTCCTGCAACGTTGTTTTAAATATTTCCTGTGATTCTGAACTCTGATGTCACTGTCAATATATAGTTAGTATTTTCTTGTTGTTTTATTTATTATTAAATATATTTAAACCTTTCATTGTGACTGACTTAATATTTATTTGGTGACACTGTGTGGGTCACTCCTAACAGCCTTGCTCTTGGTCAAATTACCATTAGTATTAATATTAATACCACTCAGTATATGGGTACCCTTGGAAGAGCTTTAAGGTAACCAGCAGCAGAGCAGTAGACACTGGTGACTACCTTACAGTCTGGGCAGAAGGAAGCATAGCTAGTAAACCTGTGCCAGCCTTTCCCAGGTGTGTGTGTGTGTGTGTGTGTGTGTGTGTGTGTGTGTGTGTGTGTGTGTGTGTGTGTGTGTGTAAATCAAACCTCAAAGAGTGGGTGTCAGACACATGGACAGGGATATGAAGCACTGGTTGGACACAGAGGGTTCTGGAGGTCTTGGCATGGTCCCTCAGCTGAGATCTCAACCATACAGCTGTGCCAGTGGGGAGCCTTAATGTGGATCTGGAGAAAGAGTGAGAAACCAGCTGTGGTCTCTGTGTGCTCTTAAGGGTTATTGTACTTCATGCAGAGAGCTACATCTGGAAATACTGTGTGTGTACTTATCCTCTTAGTGAACGTCCCTCACTGTTGCCAGTGGTGAGGACTGAGGCTCCTTGATTACTGGTCCAGTGGTGGGTCATCACATATGCCACTATAATCCTATTCCCTTGCAAACAGCCCCTAAATACCAGGACTCTATCATTAATATCTTTTTTCTCCCTCTTCTATCACTATAGGTGCTCTTCTAGCAATTCTACTAATTATTCCCCTTTTCCTTTGTCCCTGATATTCTGCTGAATATTCATCCTGAAATCCTTTCCTTGGCAAATTTACATGCTTATTTCTTTTGAAGTGGGTCTCCATTGCTATTTACACTCTGCATTTCTTAACTCACCAAAGCCTAAAACAACTTAATACCTTTTTTCTATACTTCTAGTTTGCACTCATACTGGCTTATGGCTCGCAGAATGTTTTTGGGTCTGGCTTCTTTAACTAAGTGACTTATCAGCTAATAACAGACAGTATTAGAAAGGGCGAGGAGTTGTTAACAAAATGACACTAAGTTTGTTAGTCCAGGAAATGTTCTCTGCAGTAGACAAAATTAATCTTTGCATTCCACTTATTATTTATATTTTCATATTTATGTTTACACTTTCATAACTGGACGATCTACGTGTTACTGAGGTGTATGGAGTGAAATACCACAGTGGGAGACACGACAATTCACTGTCAGTGCTGGTTTATATCACACTAAGCTGGAACTCTTGCTAGTTGTTTGCTAGTAATTATGAAAATAAGCAATATTTCCATATGCAATTAATACTTCAAAAACAGAGTGACTTACTGTTGCATGACATTAACTGATAACTTAGATGTTGTTGATTAAATCTTTGACATTTGCACTGTAAGTTGTAGATCTTGAGAGGTATCCAGTATTTGTTTTGCTAATTATACAATTAATCATATGCTTTCATACTTCTGTAAAGACCTCAATGAACATGTACTTATAGAGGAATTTCTTGTTGCCATGTGAAATCTTATCCATGGTTAAAAAAAATTCTAACAATGTATGCCCAGGCTGCTCAGTTTTCAAGATATGAAAATGTGTTTGTGAAAGTTTACAAACAATATACTTTTGAGTTTGTGTGCATTATAATATATTACATTATTTATGGAAAAGACTAAGAATGCACAAACTATTATCAGTAATTCTTACTGATAACATTGCTATTTGAACAAATTTAACAGCTTTTTATTGTTTACAAAATATTTACATTTACCTTAAGCTTTTGAAGTATATTTTTCAGAAAAATGCTCTGGAATGTAAGAATGCATGCAGGCTGCTAGAGGTATGACATTTCACACCAAGTAGGTGTTAATGAGTTAATATAATTCAATATTCTTTCCTTTTTGTCTACACATATAAGGCCATTTGCATTCCAAGAGAATATAAATAGTATAGCCATTATGATAAAAAAGCTATTATTCCATGTATTATACATGTTTTTAAATGTGTATTTCCAGCTTACATGTTACATACACACACTAATGTTTGGTAGGCTGATCTGTTATGCAGTTGTTTCTTCTCATCTCCATTTGAACCACGATCATATTTTACAAGATTTTTTGTTTTAATGAAACACTTCAAATAAAAAACATTTTGAGAATGCCACCATCCCCTACTAACTTAGAACAAATACATAAAACTACGTATGTCTTAAAAAAAATGAAGTCTAACCTTCCAGAAAGGAACAGCTGCTCCAGTTTGACAGCTGCACCCACAGGTATTACCTAATCTAACCTAAAGTTAAAATATTGCCTGGACTAGAGAGCATGTTACAGCCTGTGTTCTAATGTACACTGATTGCTATCTGCTCTTTTCTTATCTTTATTCTCCTCCCATGTATGGAAAACAGCTTCTATGCTTTCAGAAAACATTACTTTTTAGCTCTTAGAAAAACTGCACTAGATATCTTTAAATAAAATTAAACTGTAAATGTTTTATTAAAATATTAGGGATGGTAGAGAGGCTGTTATCTGTTATTTGCTTCACATAATTTCAAACTATTTTTCACTGAAGTGATTGCCATTGTACCTTTAAATTTTCCATTCCCCTCAGCAAAGAATGCTCTGAATTCTCAGGATTATTGGCTTGCACCTGCAGACAGCTAGTCTTCATACAAAAGAAGCCAGAAATTAATATTTGTAAAATTTAGGCAGAACAGAATGAACTGCCTTCAGCTGCATACTTCCTGACTCTTACTGAACATTTGTAGGGGGAACAAAACAAGCTTGTATCTTTGCAGATGTAAGAAACTTAGCATGACTTTCATCATTATGTCTCACTTTTCAAGTCCACTTATGTATAAAAAATGTGTTTATAGGTTAAGCTAAAAACATTAATCAAGGCATTCTCCCGTGTAAAAACAAAAGATATCTTAGCTCTGCATATAATATAATTAGTACACTTTCACACCCAACCTCAGCTCCCCAAAATCAAAGAATATTAACACTAACTTTGCTTTTGTGAAGCCTTTCTTCTCTTGCTATATGGTAAAGCTCATATTTCTTACAATTATAAAGCACTTTTTACTTTTATACTTAACACATACACCATTCATTGAAAAGACCCCTAAACATTTAAAATATCCCTAACTACACAAAGCTGTTTTACTACATATAATATGCAGTTTATATCATGGAATGGTTTATGCAAATGCTAATAAGAACATTGTTTTACTTACAGTTACTGCTCCCCTTTTAGTGTCCTTCTAAACATTAATGATATAAAGTGGGGTATACACCTTACAGTTCACCAAAAAATTTAACTAAGTCAACAAAATTTCAGTCTTTCTCAGCCACTTTTTCTTGCAAAGCCATACTTCACAAATGTGACTGATGCTTCTTTATAGTCTCCCATTTATCATTTATTCACCAATTTCAGTGCTGCTGGTCTTCATCCTGTTCCCCTCCATCTCCCAATAAGTCCAAGATATTCTTGATTCTAATAGTCAACATCTGTGCTCTTTACTGTCACTCAAGTATTTTCCTTTGGAAACTTGGAAAAATAATTTCAAATTTCACTAGCAAAGTCTCTGTATGAGTTTTATCTTCAGAAGAATCAGAAGCAGAGTCCCCTTCTGTTAGCTGTGTCACATTTCCTCTTTAGCCTGTTTTGCAACAAAAATGTCTTTGATCCTCGAGGAAAAAATATTCTAAAGACACCTGGATACAACAGTTTGAATCTGTCACTTGCATCTTGAGATTCCCTGATTGCTGGCATACATTTGCTTATTTACTGACTGGTGTATAGTGAATAATCACTTTCCACAAACAGAGTGCTGTTCTCTGAGGTTCATAGGTTCATACTAGGCTATCTGCCCGAGGGCATTTATAAGCCTAGCCCATAGTGTTGTGGCTTACGCCACCCCTTTAGTTTGGAGAAACTATGCCCATTATTTTGCTGTGCCTCTGTCGAGCAGTGACACTGAGGTAACCCCTGGGGTGTATCTGCGATCTCCCATCCATTGGTCAAGATTCCTCTTGAACAAGGCCAGCGAGGTGCTCTGCCTCACATAAACCGGGATTTTGTTCCACAGCATAGGGAGTCTTTGGGTGATGAATCTATCCCTCCAGCACGTCCTATTAATAACCGTGTCGAGGTTTAAGTCTCCCGCCTTGTGGCTCTGAGGGATCTAGATTTTTGAGATGAAGCATGTTCATCAAATCTGGGTTTGACATGGCCTTGTATGTCAGGCATAGGTCACCTCTGAGCAAGCGGTAAGCAACTGAATATAACTGGAGTTCTTTCAGTCGGGCAGCATAAGACAGATTTTTGAGACCCTTTATCCTTTTGGTGAGGAACTTTTGTGGCCTCTCCAGCTGCTGCAAGTGTCGGGTCAGATACATTCGAATGGGGCATTGTACTCGATCATTGGTCTGATGAGTGATGAGTATAGGAGACTATGACTTCCCTTGATCTAGATGTGAATCCCTTCATGATAAGGTGGGCAATGTAGAAGGTCTTCCTAACTACTTTAGCAATATGAGTGTCGAATGAAAGGCTACTGTCAACCTGGGTTCCCAGGTCCCTAATAAATTCTTCTGTGTTCAGGGGATTGCCACCTATATGGTAGCTAGGGGTAACCTTATTTTTCCCGAAGGGTATGACTATGCATTTCTTGGCATTTAACTTTAGGCCATGGCTCTGGCACCAGTTATCCGTTTCTGTGAGACCCTTCTGAAGGATATCTGTGTCGGATGTGTTTTCAACTACGGCCCAGTTTGCAGTCATCTGCAAACTTTGTCAGCCATAACCCTCCTGTGTTTGCTTGTACTTCAGAAAAGTAGATGCCAAACAAGAGTGGGCCCAGGACTGAGCCCTGTGGGACACCACTTGTGACAGGCTTTGAGTCTGACATGGCGCCAGCAACTCTGACCCTGTGGGTTCTGTCACTCAGCCAGTTTGCAACCCATCTTGTAATGTATGGGTTTACATTTAAGTTGATGAGTTTTTCAATGATACCCGAGTGAGGTATTGTATCAAAAGCCTTCGCCAGGTCTAGGTAGGCTGTATGGACTGCCTTTCCTCGTCAATGGCCTTGGTGACTGTTTCAAAAGTCAACCAAGTTTAGAAGGCATGATCTGCCTTTGACAAAGCCAAACTGGGTTGGATCCAACGTCTGCAAGTTCCCTATGTCTTTATTTATGAGATCCATTATGATCCTCTCCATGGCTTTGCAGATAAGGCTTGTCAAGCTAATGGGACGGTAATTTCCAGGGTCGGTGGAGGCACCGCCTTTGTGGAGTGGGACCACAGTCGCCAGCGCCACTCCTGGGTGCGTATCCGGAGGTGAGACTAAGATTAAACAGCTGTCCTAACTGTGGGTTTAATTCCTCGTTGAGTTCATGGAGCACACAGCCAGGGACACCATCAGGTTCTATGGATGCTGTGTTCTTTGCCTTGGAGAGAGTAATTCTCACCCGGGCGTTAGAGATGTTTGGGGGGCTACAATCATTTGGTATAGATATCTCTCCTTTAGGGGAGGGGAGAAGTTTGCACTGAACCTTTCAGCCAGTATGTTGGCAATGTCTGTAGGATCAGTAATCTTCACATCATTTTGAACTAATTCTGAGCATATCTGGGAGTTTCCTCCTAGGTTTCTGACATAGCTAAAGAATGCCTTATGGTTGTCTTTAGAGTCCTTAGCTATTTTTTTCTCAAAATTAGCTTTGGATGATTTTATGAGAGCTCTTAGCTTTTTACTTATAGTGATCAGCGGTGTCTTACCTTTTAAGGATTTTGCTCTATCTTGTAGTAGCTTTCTCCTTTTGTTGTAGAGTTTGTTTATGGCTGGGGTCCACCAGACTGGATGCTTGCCTTTGGTACAAAGAGTCTTTGTTTTGCTTGGGATTGCCTGATCCATGCAGCCCTGCAGGTGCTGGTAGAAGGCATTTGTAAGTGATTCAGCGGTTTGAGTAATGTTAACCCGGCTCAGGGGCCTTAAAGGAGACCACACTAGTCTTCAGAAGTGTGAAGTCGGCTTCGAGAGGTTCTTTACTGTGGTCTTTTTCTTTTCGGGTGCGGGCGGGATGAGGACCTCCCGCGAGATTAGTTTGTGATCAGATCTCACCAGTGAGGGGTATACTTCGGCGTTGAACATTGTGCTCCCATGTTCGTGATGATGAGATCAAGTATGTTTTCTCCTCTTGTGGGGATGGTGACTAGTTGTTCCATGGCATTTGAGTTTATGAATTCCAGGAACTTTTGGGCTAGAGTGTTTGGGCTTGAGTAGTGTTCCCAGTCTATATTAGGGTAGTTGAAGTCACCTAGTATGATGGTGTTCGAGATACATTTATCCCTCCAGTGTTTTCAGGAAGGCCATATGAGGTTCCTGAGTTTGCGAGGGTGGCCTGTAACATGCTACAAATTGCAGAGCAGTCTTGCCTATGGTTAATTGCACCTGGATGGTTTCCGATGCATCGTGCGATGCCACCAATCTTGAGGTGTGGGTGTCCTTGATGAATATGGATACCCCTCCTCCTTTCTTGGTATTGTCCAGGTTTTGGGGCTGGAACGCATGATATGAGGTAAAACCTGATAGTGCTGGGGTGCTCTCAGGAGCCTTGAACCAGGTTTCTGTCACAGCACAGACATCGATGTTCTCCATACTGAGAAGGGCCTCGAGTGCGTGCATCTTGAGGTTGAGACTTCTGGCATTGAGCAGCATTACCCTTAGTTTTTTTTTTCTTTGTTTTGTTCTAGGGTGGTAGGTTTACAATTTGAGCCTTGCCTAAAAAAGGCACTATGGGGGTGGCAAGAGCCTTTGCCAAAATCCGGAATCCCAGGGGTGACAAGTGCAAGCCGTCCCTTGCGAAGCAGCGTGGCTTGTCCAGCATGTCATCCCAGGCAGACAGACATTGGATCCCCTTTGAATGACACCAGAGTTTAAGCCAATTGTTAAAGCTGATCATCTTATCTCTGTATTGTGGCATCATTCTTGGTGAAGGTAGGATACTGCTCAAGGTCAGGGTCATACCTGCTTGGGCTACATAATCAGAGAGCTCCTCTATGTCTCTTTTCATGTAGTCCAAGGAGGTACATCTCAGGTCATTAACACCAGCGTGGACAATGATTGAGTCGTACTTGTACCTGCTGTTGAGAGACCTGAGTGCATGCGTTATGTGGCGGATTCTAGCACCCGACAGACAGCTTACTGTGACCTTCTCCTTACTCAGTCTGGTGAGCGGGGCGTCAGTGTGTCTGACTATGGAGTCACCAATGACTAGTGTGTCTGGCATTGTGTTTGGCCTTAAGGGCTGTGACTGCTTGACACTCTGACTGTGTGGTCTATGTGTTGCAGGTGTTGTGTTCTGAGGTGGTAGTTGTTTGGGTGTCTGCTTTGGTGGCCTCTGCTGTTTTGGTAGATTTTTGATCAGAGCCTCCGAGTATGTCTTTGTGTGTTTATGTGTATGATTTGAGGTTGTGATGGTATTATGTGAGACTGGGTCTATAGTGTGTGTGGTTACCTTCTCCTCCTGTCTGGTCATGCCAGTCCTATGTTGAGAGAGCTCAGCCTCCAGTTTGGCCGTATAGTTGCATCTCTCGCATGTATTTGTGTTTTGTGGGAGGAGGAGAGGGTTGTCTGTGTACATGAGGCAATTGTAACATTGCCTCAATATTCCCAGGTTCACCAGCTGAGCAGGAGAGGACATTAGCAACTGATCCCTCGACATGCTAGAAGGAATAGACAGAAACTTAAGAAAAAGGTTCTGGGGGATGTGGGTGACCGAGAAATGGGGTTTGCTTTTTTGGGGTACTTTCTATAACAAGAGTGCTGTATCGAGGTGATAAGTACTGTAGGAGCAAGTGCTTCGCTATACAGATAGAGAATAGTCTACTTGGGAGTCAAGTAGAGATAATTTATAGTTGTAGGATACACTAAATAGGACAGTAGTATACTTTGAGGAAGATAGTTTTAAGGGAAAATTTGAAGAGTGGACTTTAGGTAGCCCTAATAGTTTAAATCTGATTAACCGGCGCTGCCCTAGTGTGCAACGGTAGCAGCTCCGCGCTAAATCGCTCTAAAGCGCTTCTACTTCAGTTTTGTCAGAATCAACCCCTTCTGCTAGGTATGGTTGCATCTTTACTAATACAGGTTTTAGCGGCTTTCTTATGACCAGGTTTGGAACATATATTCAATATACCCCTTAAATGAACAAATTCTGCTGTGGAATACCAGCCTAGTTGCTTATTTGTGCTTACATAAAATTACTACAGTCTGTTCCTTCCAGTTTCTCTACCACAAGACAAATCTCAGGTTTTCTCTATGCATGTTCTGTTTTCTGAAACAGTTCATCTTGAGAAATCTCATACTCAGCCAGCATTTTCTTCATTTCAATCTCTGATTTTTTGCAGTTTTATCAGTTCATCTGAATAGTAAGCCGTGGTGGTGCAGCGGTTAGTGTTGTCACCTCACAGCAAGAGGCTCTCCAGTTTGATTCTCGGCTGGTGTGCCTTCTGTGCGGAGTCTGCATGTCCTCCCTGCGGTCGCATGAATTTAAAGGCATGCAGGTAGATGCGAGCGTGTGTGGGTGTGCCTTCTTTGAAGGTTGGGTGCCGGGCTGGCAACTTGACACTGTAAAATTCACTGCTAATTATTTGCAGACTGGAGTTCCACTGTGGTGACCCCTAACTGGGAAAAGCCGAAAGACAGTTTTATCAGTTCATCTGAATAGCTTGTTAAAGCTTATTCTATTTTTTC
Source organism: Protopterus annectens (assembly GCF_019279795.1). Lineage (NCBI taxonomy): Eukaryota > Metazoa > Chordata > Ceratodontiformes > Protopteridae > Protopterus > Protopterus annectens. The sequence goes on along the minus strand of NC_056737.1, from coordinate 1,598,114,336 downwards.
CAGCTTTTTGTTATTTAAGTTGATATACTCCTTCAGTGTTTTATTTATTGTAATCACCTCTAAGTACATTTGATCTATTTTTTTCTAAATTAATGGAAGCTGAAGCTTGAAGTGCTTTTTGCTGAACAGCTGCAGGATTCTTCCCGGCCACTATTTTCTCTAAATCTTTTATTTTGAGTTTTCTGAATTTCTTCTTTACTGACATCCAGACAGTGCACCAACTAGCCAGCAACTGAATTTTACCCAAGCTAGCACTATCACTGGCTGTTATTCTTCACACTGAGAGAGAGAGATTAAATTAAAGCGTTGATCAATATGCAGTCGTCTTGGAGTCAAATTTTTACTTACCAGTTGATCCAGAATAACAAGGGTTAACAGCGTGCACTAGGCCCCCCCCCAAAAAAAAAAAAAAAACAAAGAGAGGAAAGGATGCATTGAAATTCTGCTTCTTTTTTTAACAAGAATACCCACAGAAGCAAGCTTACTTACATCGGAGACATAACCCAGGGGGACACGCACCTAAGTCCAGCTAGGCACAGAAGCATTCCCCACTCCTTCCTCCAAGAGTGAAAACAGTGATTAGTCCGGATAGGCAAAGAAACATTTCCTACTACTCCCTCCAAGCCCAACAACGGTGGTTCTTCCATGACAGCCGAGGACACTCCAACAGCCATACAGGATGTGTCTGACCCCCAAGTCCATATTGAATGAAGAGACTACAACAGAGGAACCTAAGAATCAGGATGGAAATAAAATATGGTGGCACCATGTGTGGCTGTGTCAGATCAATCTATAGATATGCATATTTTGTCTTTTGCACAGAAAATCTCGAAAAAATGTTTCTGCACTTCTGATTGAAGATACAATAACTTATAGTAGACAGAAGTTACTACAGATTAAACAGTTGACATCTACCAGTTGCTGGTTGGATGCCTTGAAGTCTGCAGAGTATCTGGAGCCTACTACTTGCACAGAGCTACAACAGCTGGGTATTTTTACTCCTCACACTCTAAAGTGCCTGAAAATGGTAGAACAGGTTTCTGGAATATGCTGGACAAGAAAAAAGAGAAAGAGGTGTCAGAGAACAAGGAAAAGAGGTTGCAGATTAGGTATTGGTGTAAAGTTTAAAGCAAATCCCTACAGGCCTGTACTACCAACTATACTGCTAGCTAATGTGAGATCACTGGATAGCAAGATGGACTACTTAAGACTGGAACTCTCCAACAAGAACAAGGTGAGAAATACTTGTTTATTTTTGATTACTGAGATGTGGCTGCATGACAAGATAAACAATAGTGCAGTAAACTTAAGAGAATTTTATGCTGTTTTGTGCAGACAGAAAACATGTGGAAAGGCCAGAGTAGGTGGAGTCTGCATCTATGTTAACAAAATATGGTGCGGCAACTGTGAAATCATACTATCACACTGCTGTGAGAACTTAAGAGTTCCTGTCCATTAAATATAGATGATTTTACTTGCCCAGAGAGCTGAATGGGGTCAGTGTAACAGAGGTGTATATCCTGCCTAGTGCTAATACCACTGAGGCTCTAAATAAACTACGCAATCACATGGGTGAGCAGCAGATCAAATATCCTGACTTTGTACACATAGTAGCTGGTGACTTTAATAAAGCAGATCTGAAAGAAGCACTTCCACTGGTATGTGGACATTCCTACAAGGGGCGATAATATCCTGGACAAGGTGTACATAAACTTAATGAAAGCTTATATGGCAGTGCAACTTTCATAAACAGGGAAACTGACCATTATACCATCTTGTTATCACCAGCTTAACAAAACTGCACTGGTTAGAGAGCAACCCACAAAGAAACAATTCAGGGTATGCTTTGAAAGAACCAACTGGGATACGTTCAAGGAGGCAGCCACAATGAATCAGCATCTGAACATTGATGAATACACTGAGGCAGTGATGGCATACATTTCAAACTGTGTTGATGGGGTAACAAATAACAGTATCATTATTAGATCTAACCAGAAGCCATGACTCAACCCTAAGGTATATGAGCTTTGGAAGGAGAGAAATGCAGCTTGCAGGACTAAGGACAAAGCAGCCCTAAGTGTAGCAAGAGGTAATCTGAGGAGGGGTATAAAGGAGGTTAAGCGGGAATATGGCAGAAAGGTACAGAGCCACTTTGAAGACATGAAGGATGCAAGAAGACTATGGCAAGGCATACAGGAGATCACGGACTACAAAATCAGGTCAGCACAGTGTGAGGACACCATCAAATTCCTGTACAGTTTAAACATCTTCTATGGTAGATCTGAGGAAAGAAACAGGTTGCCACTAAAGTTACCCATTGATGAGAAAGATGCAGTACACAGCCTCAGCACAGAGAAGGTAAGAAGAGAACTAAGGAGAGCGAACCCCCGAAAGGCTTCTGGCCCAGACAACACACTGGAAAAGGTGTTAAAAGGCTGTGCTGATTAACTATGCACAGTGCTCAAGGAAATATTTAACACCTCTCATGTCACGGCAACAGTACCCTCATACTACAAGGAAACTAACATCATCCCACTACCTAAGAAAACCACTCCCTCCAGCCCAAATGACTACAGACCAGTCACTTTGACATCCACTGTTATGAAATGTTTTGAGCAGCTGATCGAAAAGCATCTTTCATCATGCTTACCCTCCTGATTTTGACACTCTGCTGTTTGTGCACAGAGCTAACCGAACCATGGCTGATGCCATATCAGTAGCACTACACATCTCCCTTGAGCATTTAGAGGGCAAAGACAACTATGTGAAGATGCTGTTCATAGACTTCAACTCTGCATTTAAAACAGTGGTACCAATGCAGCTGATAGACAAACTGGCACATTTACGAGTCAGTATGCACCTCTGTAACTGGATCCTGGACTTCCTGATTGAGAGACCACAGAGGGTATGCTCAGGAAAGAACACAACAAAGTGCATTACAATTAACACCGGGGTTCCACAGAGATGTGTTCTTAGCCCACTGGTATTCACCATCCTTACCCACAACTGCTATGCTAAGCACAAATCCAACCATATCATCAAGTTTGCTAATGACACCACAGTCATGGGGCTCATCACAAACATGGATGAAAGGGCATATAGAGAGGAGGTGGCATCTCTGATCAGTTGATGCAAGGGGAACAACCTTGACCTGAATATAAGCAAGATCAAAGAGATTATCACTGACTTCAGGAAAAGGAGAACAAACCACCCACTGCTCAGGATCAATGGTGACACCATGGAGAGGATTAAGAGTACAGAATTTCTGGGTGTATACATATCAGAGAATCTCTCTTGGTCGGGAAACACCAGCCAACTGATTAAGAAAGCACACCAATGCCACTAAGCTTTAAGATGGCTGAAATAAAGCTAGGCTTCCTCCTCATATACTCTCCACCTTCTATAGTGGTGCAACAGAGAGCATCCTCACCTGCAACTTCACAGTGTGGTTTGAAAGCTGCACAGTTACAGAAAGGAATGCGTTACAAAGAGTGGTGAGGGTAGCAGAAAAGACAGCAGGTTCCAGTCTTCCATCAATACATCTTTATTCTTCAAGAAGCATAAAAAAGCCCACTAAAATAACACAGGGCAGCACGCATCCTGCGCATGGATTGTTTAAGCATCTGGCATCAGGCAGGATATATTGCAGCATCCGCTGCAGGACTACAAGATTCAGTAACAGTTTCTACCCTACACTGATTAGACTTCACAACTCAGGCACTAGTCCAAGGCTTCTGGGCACATAAGTCAATTTTTATTTATTTGTGCAATATATACTTACATATATTCCAAGTAAGTGCAATATGTATTTACTATATCCATAGTCAGTATTATTTAACTCACTTGTGCAATATTAGACAAATAACTTGGGCATTTCAATCTTTTGTGTGCTTTGTTTTACTTTAAATAGGGGAGGGTATTCATAGAATCATAGGAAGTTACTATCCTATTGGCCCTGAGGCCCTAACAAGCCTAGTGAAGAATTTAGCTCATGCTCCAACAAGTCAGCACCCGATGTCCCTGTTCAGCAGGGACACAGCTGGAATCCCAGGGGTGCATTTTCTTTTCCTCATCCAGTTATCCAGGTTGTGCTTAAAAAGCATTAATGAGGCACTCTGCTTGACATGGAGAAGGACTCTATTCCACAGAAGGGGAAGTCTCTGGGATATAAATTTGTTCTGCCAACAAGTCCTACTGATGTCACAGACCAGGTTGAGGTCATGTGTGTGGGTTACTCGAGTGGAGCTTGACTTGTGACGTGCAGCAGTCATATCAAGGCAGGGTGTGAGATTGCTTTGTATGCCAGACAGAAGTCACATTTGAGGAGTTTGTAGGAGACTGAGTAGAGGGACAGGGCCTTTAGCCTGTGTAGGACAGACATTTGAGGCCCTGGATACTCCTGGTGCGGAATCTCTGTGGTCTTTCTAACTTCATGTGCTTTGTGAGGTACATGCTGAAAGGGGCATTGTACTCAATAATGGGTCTTATAAGAGAAGACTACAGGGATGTTATGACCACCTTGTCCCTGAATGAGATAACATTACTAATGAGGTGGGCCATGTAGAAAGCTTTCTGTACAATGGAGGCAATATGGTGGTCAAAAGTCAGTTGGGAAAATGTGACATAAATTCATGTAAAGATGAGAAGCAAATACATGCAAGATTTGCCTATAAGCATTGGTGTGTGCATTTAAGCTACAAGACAGAAACACATATTCAAAAGAACTGTGATGTAGAAGCTGTGGAAGTAATGGCTTTTATAAGAATGACTGCTACTGTCAGGACTACCACGGAATGAAAATGCCCTTACAGATACAAACAAAAAAACGGAGCACTGAATTTTATTACATAGTACAGGGTACAATTAACAATGAGCTAGAGTCACATTTGGTTAGAAATCAGGAAAAGGGGAGTAATAATAATGATTGAGAGAGAGTCCACAGTAGTGACAGAAGAGAGAAAAATACAATGATAAATGTGTGGTAGTAAGGAGTTACTGGCAGGGGAAGAGGAATCGGTGACAGGTATTTATATTCTGATGGAAACTGCTGTCCTGAAGCATAAGGGAATCTTAAGAGAAATACTAAGCTTTCAGCACAGTATATTACTTATGGGTGGGTGGAACCTGAGTTTCAATAATCAGAATATATTATGAGATTTATAAGGGAAGTAAAACAGGGGGAATATTTCTGAAAAAATACGTGAGAACATTTGTTATAGATGTGAATTCAAGAGCAGGAACTCAACTTTTACATATTATTCTTTAAGATGCAATAACCTGGCTTGAGTGGATAGACATTATATTTCACAGGACAATGTGTACTTAAATGAAAGCTCTAAAACCCATTCAATAACTATAACAGATCACACATCAATAACAACTAAGATAAATATGAAAGGCAATAATATCAAAATGAGACAATGGTGTTCTGTTTAATTATTAAAAAGAGACGCATTTAAGGAATAGACAATGGGTATAATTCAAGAATTATGGAAGACAGAGATTACTTCAGAACAAACGTGTAGTGAGAGGGGTAAAATGTAAATAGACTTTAAAAGTACAGCAGAAATAAGTGAGAAAGATATGAAAAAGAATTAATGGAAATTATTTAGAGGGACTAACAATGGATAAACTACTGCAGAACAAGGGTAATCACTTTGAACAATAACTGAAGAAACTACACAGTACTAAAGGAAAATGAGAATATATGGGCAATATGAAAGTTTAGGCAAGTTGCTGTGAAACAAATTTTTAAGATATAATGAATTCAGTTGTCAAACATTCACAAAGCAAATTACATAAACATCAAATATCTACCACATATCTCATATTCCAACTGAATCAAACTTAAATACAATTTCACCTGTTAGTGATCACAACTGCAAGAAGAATAAAATCTAACTATAGGAAGAAATGGAACAGGATATAAATAAATCCCATCCTCCTTTCAAAATGGCACCAGTAGGATAATCAGTCCCTTTACACCTGCTACTACATTTCCCAACATTAAGACAGCTGAATCATGCAAACCATTTTTAATGTGCCTTCGCTTAGGTTTAAATCAATGTCTGCTCCTCTGTCTCCCTTTTCTACTAGGCCCACAAACTCCAATATATTTGGTTATATATTACACTTCCATCTTCTGGTAATTGCATTTTGTGTCACTGCTACTATTGCCTAGACTAACTGACTTTTCCCCACAGCACCTCCAGGCCTAAGCCCAACAACATTCTTGCCTCCATTAACCTTACTCTGTTGCCATTTGCACCCAATAACATCAGTAAAATCTCCTCTTTCCATGCATGAAGCTCTTGGCAAACCCAAAAGCTGAGACATCAGTCCCCTAACTGCAGCACTCCCCACTTAAACCAGGTACATTCTCTAAAGTCTGTATGGGGTATAAAAACACTTTTCCAAGCAAAAATACTGCATTTCCTCATATAGTGCATGTTGTGTTCAAAATACAAATTCTTTTACATAAATCAAATAATCTCTTGGCATAAGTTCTGAGTTCAGAGTCCTTAATGTCTGCATTTCCAGAAGAAAATAAAATAATTATAAAATGAGACAATTTTCTACTTTTCTTCTTTCCTCATTTCCAACATCCATCTCACTAAGCCTAGCTAACTTTCTTGAATAACTGTACTTCAGTGTAACTTCACTAGTTCTTTTCTTAATACACTATAACTTTGTTCAAATGCAATGTCACCCCCTTTTCTACCAAATGGTCCCAATACCTGACCTGCATTTTCGGGTATAACCACTTTCTGACTGCAGACTAAGTATATATCCTTTGTTTCACAGACAAAAGGCATAATCTCATCCCTCCGAATGTACCAGCTCTTCATCTGAAAAATCCTATTTACATCCTGCGTCATTATGTCTATTATTTTTTTTTTATTTATTTTTATTTTACATTTGTTAACCGGGGGTGTCTGACTGAGCTGAAAAGGCCCTTTTTCAGCAGAGGCCCAGGGAGAAAAGCTCCACAAAGAAAAATTACAGACACATTTAGTTATTTAGACATAATCAGTATACACACAAATTACAAGAGACATGTTTTTACAGTGGTATGCGGCACAAACAGTTACAGTGGAGAGAACAATCAAAAAAGATATTAATTTTAAAAATATAGGTAAGTAATAGATTTGTGGTGTACAGCTGAACTTTGGAATGTAGGTAGAATACATACATAGTACACAGGTACAGTACATACATTGTAGATTAGCCAGTGACATTAACCTTACTCTGTTGCCATTTGCCAATTAACAGTGACATAACTGACCACAGTCCTATCCCACAATGCCTCATAGGTATCATAGGTTGAAACTTACTCATTCATTTATACTACAATCTTCCTTCAAATCATATCATAATTAGGGGACTGATTCTTGCCAGATAAGTCAACTGCATTGCTGTTGCATACTGCTTGATATCTGGCACCTCCAACCATTTCTCTCCTTGGGGAGAGTAAGCTTATCTCATTTCACCTGGGGAGGTTCTCCTTGCCAATTAAAATCTATGTCCCTGTTTCTGAACATCCTCTCTTCCACATTACTCAATCAAGCTGTAAATAAAATAAACAAGATGTAAAATGCTATTTTATTATTGTACCCTGTGTTCTAAATCTAACCCTAGCTGTTTCCAATTTTGCAAATTTGCAGTCAGCTTCTCCATCATCTTCTCAAATGTTATCCTCTAGGAATCGTAGTAAGATTCCTTCAGACAAATACCTGAATTTCCCACCTCTCTCCATCTCCTTTGCAAAAGTCCCCAGAGTATCCCTCAAGTTTATTCCTAACTGTTTAAGTCTTGTCTTCACTGATTTTATAATCAGAAAACTCACCAAACATTCTCAGGTTGTCATTCAAGACCACTACGTCCTCTGGATTTACTAATGTCAAAATAACATCATCTGCACAGAGTGCAATTAAAACTCCCCCACCCATAACCTCTCACTGGGGAAGCCATAATCATTGTAGCTAAGGGCTCCATGTAGACAGCAAACACTGAGGAGAGAGCAAGCTGCCCTGTCTGGTTCCTCTTGGCGGCCTGAAGCTCCAAGCATGTTCTTACATTAAGTTTACCTGCGTCTGTGGTTCATTATGTAAGTTACGCAACAAACATTTAAACCCTAGTGGAAAACACAAACAAGTGCCCCAAAAGACATCCCCCATTCTACTCTCTCAAATGCCTTCTCATAGTTCAGGATCATAAATACCACTTTCTCCTCAGACTCCACTGCGTCATCCATCCTTATCAATACTCTACAGATTTTATCAACTGTTATCCTACCAGCTACAAGCCCAAACCCACACTAATCCTCATATATGACGGCAATATACTGCTTAACCTGCAGCAGGGCTCATTTAAACATCTACTGTTTTGGTAAGGTTACTTAAATAACTGTGCTATGTCCTTCACAGATCACTACTGCTGTAGCCCAAGCAATAAGAGTAGATTACTAAAACTTAACATGACTGGGAGGAGAAGGGATGAGAGTCCAGAAGCCACTGGAGAAGGGTATTAGCAAAGCATGTCAGATGTGGAGAAGGAGTCACATTTAAAGCGCTTTGTAAATGTGTGCACAAATGAACAAGTTTGCCACTTTAGAACAAATCTAGTTTATAGTGCTTTGTAAAATGTGTGCATACAGGAACAAGTTGCTGCTTTGGAAGAAATCTAGTTTATAGTGCTTTGTAAACATGTGCATAGAGGAACAAGTTGGTGCTTCTAGTATATTTTCAGAATCAAAACCTTTCCAAACAGTGACAAATAAATCTAAGGCTCTGGCAGAATGAGCCTTGAACCTGCCTGGAATAGCTTTATTGTGGTGGATACATCACAAGGTAAATGGTATGAAACAACCATTTGGAAATAGTCTGCTTTGATACAGTTTGCCCTTTTTTCTTACCTTTACAAAAAATGAAAAACTGATCAAAATATTACCAGAGTTGTTGGTGGACATGCAAGTTACAGAGTAACCTTTCTCTCTCATTTTTAGGTTCTGGAAAAAAAAGACAGACAGCTTGGCTTAAGTTAAACATGGATACCACTTTAGGCATAAATAAAGGATTAGTTTTTAAGGAAACCCTATCTTTCTGGAAAGTGAGAAAAGGTTGACCCACTATATGATCTTGCAACTCAGATATTCTTACAGAGTTCAGTGCAAATAGGTAAGACTGTCTTCCATGTCAAGAGCCTGATGAGCTATTCAGCTGGAGCAAGAGTTATTTTTTTTCTAACACAAAGTAAAGATTTCCAAGGAAGAGCCACCTGCTTTCTACGAGATCTCACATGCAACACCCCTTTCAAAAACATTTTTACATGAGTCTGCATGGAAAGAGGGGAATCATGTGCAGACATGCCAAAATGGCCAGAAAATCTTGATTATGACAGACCACAGCATAGAAACTCATATAAATAACGGTAGAACCAGAGAATCATTAACCTTGAATGGGTACTGATCCTTTTTTTGTACCAATTAGAAAACCTTTTCCATTTACTAATATACGATTTTTCTAGTAGCAGGCTTTCTTGCCTACTTAAAAGACACTGTAGAGGTGCAGCAGCCAAAAAACTACCACCGAAAATGAACTCAGAGGAAACTTTAATTAAACCACAAATAATAAAACATATAAAATGCTTAACTTAATCACTGTGTTTTTCATCCTGAATGTTGGGACTTTTTCAGAACACTACACTTCCATTTCCACCAACCCCCCCCCCCCACTTAAATATCAACCAGCTCATTAAACCTGGCCGTACCGCTACCTCTCCACCAGTCACCTCTAACAACACAGACCCTATCTCAACTCAGTTCAACTCCCACTTCATTAATACCGTCACCTCCCTCTTAGATAATCAACCCACCCATCCACTCTCTGTCCCCACCCCTGCCCCAGATATTCACAACCCTTTCACCTTCTCACCCATACAAACTAATTAAATAAAGACTCTCAACCAAATTTAAACCTTGCTGCACAGCTGCTGACAAACTCTCAAATGAATTCCTAAAACAGGCTTCTCCTTCTATTGCTTATCCCATTTCAATCTTGATTAATTACTCTATTAAAGAACAATATGTTCCACTCCTATGGAAAATTTCTTACATTTTACCCTTCCACAAAGGTAATTATCGCCAAATAGCCATCCTCTCCCCACTTGCAAAAATACTAAAAAAATGTATCCAAAGCCAACTCATTAGCTACTTCCTAAACAATAACCTCCTTTCCAGTACTCGGCACAGCTTTAGACCTAAACATAGTACCAGCACCACCCTCCTAACTTTCACTAACACCATCCATCACTTCATGAATGATGGCCAGCTGGTTTCTTCCATATTTCGATATGTCCAAAGCCTTTAACACCGTATCCCACCAGCTACTACTTAATAAACTGTCTTCCTAATGCCTTAGTCCTCCAACACTAACTTGGTTCCACAGCAATCTTTCAACTGACAACAGGCTACAAAATGGGAAAACTCCCTTTCCCCCCTACTCCCGTCACTGTGGGGTAACCACAAGGCTATACAAGCGACACTCTTCTTTTTATCATAGTCACAAATAATCTTAGTTTAGCAACCCAACTTGCCTCCATAGTAGAGTATGCCGATGACACTACACTTATCTGCTCTGCCTCCTCACCCCAAGAACTACAACAAAAAAATGCAATAATCTTTTCAGGTCACAGAAACATACCTCTCTGACCACCAACTCATTTTAAATACCAACAAAAACAAAATCTTCCATGCCCCCTTTCTCTATTACCTCTGCAAATGGTATCAAGATAGACCCCACTAACCACACTAAACTTGTAGGTGTTATCATAGATAATAACCTTAAATTTGATACACATATAACACAAACTATCAAAAAAGTCCACATAAAACTTGGCACCCTATGCAGGGCCAAACCATACTTAACTCCCAATGCCAGATTTGCCACTGCGTGCACCTGTACCTGCTGTCCTCCCTCCTGTATGGTTCACTCATATTCACAAACCTTAGAAAATCAGACCTCAGCAACCTTAAAGCACGCTACAACAAGCTTGCTAAATATGCCACTAATCATCCATACAGATCTCACCACTGTGCAGCTCTCTCACAATTAGACTGGCTAGAGCTCCCCAACCTTTTATTACTTAATCAGCTAACCTTAACTCACAAAATTATCTATCACCCCAGTAACTGCCCTGTGATCTCCTACATAGTCCAGTCTAGTAACAATCTTAGAACTCTTAGATCTTCTAACAAATTGTTACTCAAGGTTGCCAACTCCCACAACAGTCATGGCAACTCCCTCTACACTCACAAGATAGCCAAACTCTGGAACACTCTTCCAGAGACAATAACACAAAACTAACTACGATCAGTTCAAATCACTCAAAGGAACACCTGACTAATCCATTGGCTATGCTCTTGTTAGTCTCCAGGATAATTATTAACCATCTTCTACTACAGTTCTCAGCATTACTCCTATCATCTGTTTATTAATTGTGCTCATATAGAAATTATTCCACTTCTTGTACTGTGCAATTGCTGTTTTTTGTACTATTGCTTGTACTGTACTATTGCCTGAATTGTATTCTGCTGCAAAAAATATGCTTATACTGTGGAGCTTTTCTCCCTGGGTCTCCGCTGAAAACGGGCCCGCGGCCTAGTTGGACACTACCAGGTAAACAAATGTAATAAATAAAAAAATAAATAAATGTACTTACCATAACATTCCATCTTGTTTTCCATTTTTATTCTTCCTTAACTGATGGGTTTAGATCTGATCCCTTGGATCTGACTCGGCCATTGCTAAAACTTGTGGCAACCAAAAATTCTCAAGCTTCTCCCTTACCCATAATGCACCAACCCAAAGTTATCTCAGATCTTGTTTGCGGATTTTTACCCGAAAAGAAAAATTAACTAAGCATAGATAAAGGAGGAGAAGACTAGCATGCTGTCAATACATCAAAAGACTATATCTGGAGTTCTACACAAAGGACAGTGATGTCCCCTAAAAACTAATTCTTCCAGAAGTTTGCAAAAGATGGGGGTTGGTGAGTGGGGAGTTGAAGAAGAATGAAAATGGACAACATAGATGGAACGTTATGTTATGTATGTAACTTCTTTATCTAATGTTGTCAATTTTCATTCTATCCTCAGCTGATGGGACACAGTCCATAGCTACCTAAAATCCTGGGTGGAATCAAGGAAGGATGTTCCTGAGCACAGCTGAACCAAATGATGCCCTGCTACTGAAGACCAGATCCAATTTGTAATGAGTAAGAAAGGCATGGGGATGAGCCCAAGTAGCTGCTGCACATATGCCATCCATGGACGCCCTGGAAAGGAAAACTGAAGAAGTTGCCATGGATCTAGTTGAATGAGCTCATACTGGTGGTAGTAATGAAACACCTGATTTGTTTATAAATAAATTATATGCAACCAGTTAGCCACCTGGCTAAAGTTACTTTGGCAATTGGTTTTCCCAGTTTCAAGTCAGCAATGGAAACAAACAAGTGGGCTGCCTTTCTTATATCTTTTGTTCTATGCACATAAAAATGCAATAGTCTGTGAACATCCAGTAAATGCAACATGTATTCACCTTTGTTAATAAACTTGGGGAAGAAAACTGGCAAATGAATGGACTGACTGATACTGGATTCTGAAACCACCTTGGGAAGAAAGGATGCGTTGGCTCGTAATGTAACTCTATCTTTGTGAAAAATCAAGTATGGAGGCTTTGAATACAAGGCTTGAACTTTTGAAATTAGTCTACCAGATAAAATGGCTGCTAGAAAAACTGTTTTCCAAGTAAGACATTTATGGTCACACTTAGCTGTTGGTTCAAAGGGAGAATGTATAAGTGCCTGCAGTACCAGACTGAGGTCCCATTGGGAAGTAGGGTCCTTAAAGGGAGGTCTTAAAAGTAGAGTGCTTCACATGAAAGTTCTACACAACTTATGAGAGGCTGCTGAGGAACCTTCAAATCCAATGTGAAAGTTTGATATTGCTGCTAACTGAACTTTAACTGTTGAGAAACTAACTCCTTCTTTAAAAAGTAGGACCAAAAATTCACAGATGCACAGGAGTTGAAAAAGGTTCAACATGGTTTTGATGTGCCCACTGCACAAATCTTTTCCATTTACTGGAACAGAGTTTATGTGTTGAAGGTTTATGTGAAGGTAAAAGTGTATGCTGGACAGGGGAAGAGAACACAGGTTGTCTGGCTATTAACTGAATTGAAGAAGCCAGGCCATCAGCCTGAGATTTGATATGTCTGGATGGATCATGACTGTCGGGTGAGACAGAAGGTCTGGATTTGGATCCAGAATCCAAGGTTGAAGTAAGTGAGGTCAAAGGAAGGGGAACCAAATCTGTCAAAGCCAGTAGGGTGTGATGAGGATCTTGTTCTTCAACATAGCAGTTTTCTGTTAGAATTTCAGAATTAGCAGGATTGGTGGGTAGGCATAAAGTACAACAGGGGGCCAATCATGAAATAGAGCATCCCTTGGTGATTCCCTGCTGTGGGGAGATTACAGCAAAGTAGCTGCTGCATTTATTGTTTAGGGGAGAAGCAAAAAAAATCACAGCAAGGCTGGCCCCATTGATGGAAAATCATTTCCGTCACATTCTTTTTGAGAGACACCACTCGTGAGTTAGAATAATTCACCTGCTCAGCTTGTCTGCTATCACAATGGACTTCCCAAGTATGTGTGTGGCTATAAGAAAGCAGTTGGATGAGATCACTCATTGCCACACTCTGACTGCTTCTCGACACAAGGGGTAAGATCTGGTCCCTCCCTGTTTGCTGATGTACCAAACTACTGACATATTGTCCATTTGAACTGCAATAGTCCCCAAAGGGAGAGCATCCTGAAGGGGTTTCAGTGCTAAAAGCACTGCTCTTATCTCTAGGACATTGATATGCAAGTTGACCTCCAAGTCCTTGGATTGTTTTCCCCAGGAAGTGCCCCTCCATCCCAACTGGGAAGCGTCCATGGTCACTATGGCCCTGGGCTGAGGGGGAACAAAAACGGATAGCCTTGTAGAACCTGATCTGATTGAATCTACCACCTGACACCTCTCTTGCATATATGAGTGATTCGTATCAGAATTGACATAGGCTGGTAAAGAATCAAACATCGTGTTGCTAGCATCCACTGTAGAAATATGAAACCTGGCTAAAGGCTCTAGTTTTACTGCCACTGACACTAATCCTAGAGCTTGTGGGACCAAGTGGGTTGAAATCTTGGTACTGCAATTTATTTTTCTGACCTGTGATCTTATTATTTGAACCCTTGAGGGAGGCAGTGAAGCTATCATTCACTTTATGTTGAACAGTGCTCCTATGAATTCCAAATCCTGAGTTGGTTCCAGTTGAGACTTCTTGTATTTTATGGTTATCCCTAGATGAGAACATGTCTGGAGAACCTGATCTCTTGCTCTTAACTGATGCCTGGTTGGGGAGGTAATGAGCCAGTCGTCTAAATATGGAAAGAGCCAGAATCCTTGTAGTCCCAGGTGAGCTGCTACTACTGCCATAACATTGGTGAATACCCTGGGGGCTCTGGTGAGGCCAAAGGGCGAATGACTGGCTCCCAGCTGGAAGCGCAAGTGCCTTCTGGATTATCTATTCATCTTTATGTGATAGTACGCATCCTGAAGGTCTATCGAGCACATCCAGTCACCCTTGCCCAAGAAGGGGAGAATGGACTGAACCATGACCATCAGATACTCGGTGTGCTGAACTGACTTGTTTAAGTTGCTGAGATCCATAACTGGTCTCCAGTGTCCTGTTTTCTTTGGCAATAAAAACAACCTTGAGTAAGTTCCAGTTTCTATCTGGTCTGGTGGGACCTCTTGGATGACTTTTTTCCTAGCAGCTTTTCTATTTGATTTGCTGCTTGTTCCCTCTGACTAGGTAGAACATCAGGGATTTTTCTTGAGATTGGAGGTGGAAGGGAAAAGGGTATTATATAATTGCACCCAAGTATCTTTTGATATGTCTAGCCAGGCTCTCTGGTGCAGAGATAATTGACTGCTGATTGCATCCAGAGATGGACAATCGGGCTTCCATTCAGGAGTGCTGGTACGGTCTGTAAAAAAAAATCTCTGGACCGCTGGTTTTGCAGGCCACCTCTGCTGCAGGGGTGATGTTGACCACTGGAGTTCCTTCCTCTTCCCCTGGGAGAACCACTCCACATGTGTCCTGGAAAGAGCCCTGGGAATTCTTGAACCACATCTTCCAACCACACTGTTGATTCCTATTAAAGGATCTTTGAGGGGTTGAAAAACATATGCCCAAGGCATATAGGTCTTTACATCCTTCTCATACCTGGATAATGGTCCTTCACTTTGGGGCCAAACAAAGAAGTGCCATCAAAAGGAGCATTGACAGACTATGACTTGAAGGGCTCCGCAAAATCACATAAGCGTATCTAGGCATGTCTCCTGATAGAAATGCATGAACTTGTTGCCCTTGAACTTCCTTCAGCTACATTTGAAATGAGTCTCATGGATGAATTCAAAATACATTGCAGGATTGCCAACTGAGAAGTCACGGATGATTGGACCTCTGCAGAGATGGATCCTGAGATGGTGTTTGATATTTCCTTAATCAAATCCCTCTACAATCTTGTAACATGTGCCAAATAATTCAACGACCTTAAGGCGAGGGTCACTGAGACATAGACACACTTCTCAAATCTGTCCATTGCCCTAGATTCCTTGTTAGAGGGATGAACAGTGGATATCTCTTCAGCAAAATCCTTTATGGTGGCCACTGCCATGACCATGGCATCAGTGGGCACACCTTTAACCCAAAACTGTTTGTCCAAAGGAGGTGCCATAATCTTGTTTGGTCTCCGAGGTATTGGTTCAACTGTGCCAGGTTTCTTCCACGCCCGACAAGAGATTAACTCAATAAGCTCTTCTCCAGTCAGAATAACCCAGGAGGTAGATGGGCCAGTAGTGAAAGCCTCTAAGAATACAGACTCCTCAGATAAAGGGTTGCTAGGCATCCAGCTACCTCTCTGCTTTAGAATCTCGAGGATGTCTCCAAATGAGACATCTTCACGAGGTGACCGTGGGGACCCTTCATCGAAGTCTGTATCTCTGGTGACGGATTCCTCTGAGGAGTCCAAGTTCTTCCTCTTACAGATCTTCTTCCAAGGGACCTCTTCAGTGGGATGCTCTGGGGAGGAATCAGAAGAAATGGAGATACTCTGTTGGCAAGCCAGGGGTCTTGAACTGGCTGTCCCTGTGGCAAGTAGTGATGAGGCTCTTAGCACAGAGACATCAAGGTAAAAGACTTAGGATTCAAGGGAGTTGGATATATCCATTCTGCTGAGGCACAGAAAACCTTCTTCACAGCCTCAAAGGCAGACTGCCCTCAGAAAAAGGGAAGATCTTGTATCCAAAAAGACAAGCTTTTGGACTGCAGACCCTCCCTGCTTTCAAGGCAATTTCCCCTGAAGTGGAATCCAGAGCCAAGCTATCCACTGCCGAGGTTTCAAGGAGCAGAGATGGCTCAGAAAGCTTCAGTGTCATCTCCAACACCTTTGATTCAACAAGGAAGCTTTGGCTCTGACAGCTCTCTGGATCCAACGGGACTAGAGCACTCAGAGTAAGTTTCAGATCCGAGCCAGATAGAACTGGACAGCTTGGATCCATAAACTCTGAGACAGCTAAAGGAATCAGAGGAAGAACTTGTAGTGGGGGTGTAGTAGAAGTACAGATGACCTGACTCGAAGGGGTAGGAGCCAGTAAGACACTCATATGACCCTGCGCCAAGATAATCTTCCTCACCACTTCTTTCCACATCTTCCTCTGTCAAACTTCTGGTAGAACAAGTGGAGACCATAGAAGGGGACTTGGGTCTTTCCAAAAGGGGGAAGGGGATCCGTGAGAGTACTAGATCCACTGAATGTGAATATTTAGTTCTGGGTAGTTGAATTAAAGCATAAAGACTATACGTTGTCAAACCCAATATGTTTTTTCTTTGGTCTGAGGAAGCTGGATCAATTTTTTCTTTGTTGGATCCGAGGGTGACATCATATCTCTTTTTGGATGGCTCTGAAGCTGTGGAAGAAGTTGAAGGTTTCAGAGACAAGGTTTTTGTTTTAGGAATTTTATCTCCAGATATAGCCTCTTCAAATGCAGAGGGTAACAAGCCCTTTAAAATAAGTTTATTTTTACGTTCAACCAAAACTCTGGGGTTGAACCCATGGCAACTAGAGCAGTCTTCTTGGAAATGAAGTGGTCCCAGACAATATATACACATTGTGTGGGCATCCGATAAGGGAAGTTTATGCCCACACAACACATTTTTCAAATCCTGCAGGGTCGTTTGCCACCATAACTAACAAACTCCAATAAATTCAATAAAATCAACACACTATAAATTTTCCTAACAATGACAGTTGAATTTTTTTTTTTTTTTTTTTTTTAAGGAAAGCAGAAGGGGAAGAAACTACCAACAATGGTAGAAAAAAAAAGAGTCTACACTAAAGGTAGCACAAGGAAAATAGTAGCAACAGTACTCAAGAAGAACGCTCAGTACAATGGTCAAATAAGGAAAAATAACTACTAACAATAGTAGATATAAGATACTTTCAATTACAACAGTTAAGGGAAATATGGGAAGGTTTCAAAAAATAAAACTGAGACTGAAGTAAGTAAGTATTAATTAACTTATCTGACAAGTGCTCGACAGTTAAGTCAAAACCACTTATTTCACTAAAAGCAGCAAACGAGATCTGAGGTAACTTAGGATTGGTGCATTATGGGTAAGGGAGAAGCTGGAGAGTTTTTGGTTGCCATGAGCTTTAGCAATGGCAGAGTTAGATCCGTGGGATCAGATCCGAACCAAACACTGAGGACAGAATGAAAATTGACAACATCAGATAAAATGTTTAGCACCAGCTGGATTCACTAAAGTAATAGCTTATAAGTCTGATCTGAGATGAGTGTACAAAGGCTTAAAAGATTGGGGAACTATTGGTGTAACTAAAGAAATTATTTTTTTTTAACTATGATACAGAATCGGAATTGAATAGTCATAGTAAGGCCTTGCTGAGTCAAATTATGATGCCTGCCAAAAAAAACAATTACTAGAAATTAGAAATCAAAGTCTAAACCAACTTTACTAGAAGAAGTAAAGACAGTAACAGCGATAAAACAACTGGAAGTGTGATCTTTAGAAAAGGGTAGGAGCAAATTACTT
The DNA here is from genome assembly GCF_019279795.1 of Protopterus annectens. Taxonomy (NCBI): domain Eukaryota; kingdom Metazoa; phylum Chordata; order Ceratodontiformes; family Protopteridae; genus Protopterus; species Protopterus annectens. The sequence goes on along the minus strand of NC_056737.1, from coordinate 1,598,096,118 downwards.
AAAAAAGTGGTAAGTGTGGGATCAATACATGCAGAGGAGGAACAATGTTTAAAAGAAGGCAGGACTTGAATGAGCTATGTAATGGTTGACTGATGACTGGATATATTATAAGTGATGTATAATGTTTGCAGCTACAGTTGTGTTGGCATGGTTTCTAATGTATAATGTGTGCAATTGAGATTGTGTCGGTATGGTTTATTTTCATTTATATAAATGTAAGATTGCCTATGTCATACATGATAATTTAATAAAAATTTTTCTTGTTTAAAAAAAAAAGATTAAAGAACTTATAAAGTATCTGCTTTCTTGGGGGCAGCAGGCTAGCTGTAAGGAAAGCTACAAACAGGAAGTACTATGATTTGTTACAACTGAAATTTTTAGAACCTAGTTCTTTTCCTCTTGTTATTTCTAATTGTAAGTTTGATAGGAAAGTACTTAGGCAAATGGAGCGGGGAGTGATTAGCATGGAGTAATAGTAGGGAGAAGAAAAAAGAATAATGGCAAAAGTGAGACAGAGTAAAAAAAAAAAAGGTAGAAGGGAAAGAAATTGCCTGGATATACATGTAAACCGTACAGATTGTGACCTGGGTCACTCCAGATGTTAACAATTACAACAGTGGGTGAGTTAGTGTATACACTTAAACAAATCCAGCAGGACCACCAGGGTAAAATGGTGCAATGCATGAGGACTGCACAAAATATGGATTCATTAAAGCTACATGACAAAAAAAAAAATTATTCTCCAAAGAAAAAGGAACAGGAGGAATTGAAGTAAATTCTGGAAATTACAGTTGTAACAAATCATAATACTTCCTGAGGAACTGAGAAACATCACTATTTTTTTCAGAGGAACAACATATTCATTATGGAAATCGTTTCAGAAAAAAACTGAATCCTTCAATAGGACCGGCTGAAGATGTACTATCCTTAAAATCTGAATCAGACATCTGTAGAGACAACATATAATCTGCTTCTTCACAAATATTTTCAGGTTCGAAGTCTTGAATCTCTTCAAAAAACTTGGAATCCCTTTTTCCTTTTACCAGAAACAATCATACAAGAAAGGTGAAGAGCCAGAACTACACCCTGAGCTAAGCCCAATAAATTAATCCTGTCCAGAGGACCTGAGATACGTCTTAAGTTTTTATTTCTTTTTGACAAGAATTTCTGAAGAAGCAGACCCATGTTTGTCAGGAAAAAACTCACGAGGGATAGGCATAGCTTTCTGGCTAGGCAAAGTGGCATTCTCTGCTTCTTCTCCCAGGAATGACAAGAATGACTCTCCCTTGCCCACCAAGTCCACTCCGTCAGTTGTACAGGACATGTCTAAGCCCCAGTCCATGGTGGCTACAGGGTCTATATCAGTGAGAGTCAAAGAAAGATAGTGGTATTAGAAACCTGTTTTGGCCTGAGCAGAGTCACTAAAGCAGCCTACTGTGGTAAAAAATACCATGCATTAATGTTCTTCTTTTTGAGGCTGGAAGAAGGAAGAACCAAGGAACTAGTAGACTGTTCAATGGTTAAGCCATAAAAGATGCTTTTCCCTGGGTAAGCCTTGCAGCAGTAGTCAGTAATGCAGAAAATTAACTACTTCCTGTAAAAACTCAGTGAAAAGCACTTTAAACACTTACACAGCCCCCAAAAGTAAATTAGCCAACCTTCCCAGAAGAAAAAAATTAAGTTTTAACAACTTTTTACAATAAAAGAAAAAAGTAACGCTCCTGTTTAAAAGTAATTTAAATTCAGTTGACCATTACTAAAAACACTCTTTCCCTGCTTCAATATCAATACTTTACGGAAGAAGTACAGTTTCTGTCATAAAAAATAAAGCTGATTTTTTTCCCCTGAAAGGAACTTATCTGCTCAGCAATGGAATAGCTTTACTTGTCAATCGATCCTTGAAAAGACAGCTCTGAAGGGCTTGACACCCAAATCTCTTTCAGTCAGCTCAGCTCAACCTGACTAATGGTTTGGGCATTTTGAAGGTGCCCTGATGATTTGCAAGATAATTGGCTGTTACATCCTTATCAGGATATAATCAATATAGCTTAGGCTACTCCAGCAGAGATCCATATAAAGAACATCAACACTTTTTTGGTAACACCTCTAGAGTACAAAAACTTTAAATGCAGTGGCTTAGGCAAAAAAGCTCAGATCACTGTAGCCAAACTTAGGGAGCCTATGACAATAAAAATAATCAGAGATTCTACATAGGTATTAGAGATATGGGAATTTTATGAAGATTTGTATAAAGCATACAAATTAAAAATCCAAGAAAAAGCACACATGGAAATACATATGGAGGACTTTGTTATGCCAAGGTTAGAGGAAGATGAGGCTCAATAAGTAATAGCTAAGACAAAAAGATACAAAATTAAGAGAGTGATATATAAATGATCAACATGGAGGTCTCTAGGAATACAGAGTATTCCTTAGAAATTTAGAAATTGGGGGGGGTGGAGAAAACATGAGACAGAGAATGACAAGGATGTGGAAAGCTTTGCTCACCAATATTTTAAAATGGGGAGGGGAGTACTAGCATTCTTGAAGAAAAAATGGTAGCAGTATTACCAACAGAGGATAAAGACCTTTCAGATCTAGCTTCTTATAGAGCCATTCCAATTTTAAACCACAAATGGAATGCATGTATGTCTAGATTAGCTACGAGAATGGCAAAGATATTACCACAGTTAACTGATGGTCAGACAATGGGGTTTTGTAGAAAGGATGGAAACAGCTGATACCAGTAATAGAGTAGTAATGATTTAGAGGAAATGGAGTATAAGAAATACCATTACTGTCAGTGAGTCTTGATGCAGAGAAAGTATTTAAGAGGGTCAGCTAGGAAATTAAGACCTGATCAATGATAGCATTTGCGTTCCTTGACAGAATAATAGGGTGAATAAAAAGGATGTATCAAGGGTCAGAAACAAGAATTAAGGTGGAAGGGCTCCTCTCTGACAAACTGAGTTTGAAAAGAGGACCACATATGGAGGTCTTCTTTTACCCTCCGTTATTTACATTACATTTAAAACTGCCAACAAAGAAAATAAAACAATTCACAAATTCAAGGATATAACTAGTGTGGTAATCAAGAAAATGTAGGTTTATTTGAAGATGGTATTATTTTTGTACTTGATAAATCCAGAAAAGGACCTTCCTCAGTTAAAGGACATTTTGGGACTGTTACAATATTTCCAGGATAAATATTTATTTTATTTATCCTTTGTTGATTCGGTTAGACCCAATAAGCTTGCAGTATCTTTCCTGGGAAGACACGAGGTAGTATTTATACTACTAGGAGAAATTTGGCCAGGGCACTGGGGGAGCTTCCCCCTTCTTGTCATTGTTGTGAGTGGGACCCATTTTGTAGGAGCACTTCCTGTTTCCATTCCAGGCACAGAGGAGGCCTGGAGGATCACAGAGGCAGACGGAGACAGAAAGAATGATAGAGTGGTGAAAAGAAATGAAGGAGAAAGCAAATATCAAGTCAGGAGAATGTGTACAGGACTCTGAGGAATTTTTTCAAACAAACCTGTTTGATGGAGATGTGTCAGCAAATGATGGATGTATAATTACAACCCTCCAGTAAGACGGGCTGCAGAATGATTTGCTTAAAGAAATGGAGGTGCAGAGTGAGCCAGAAAATTAAGGAGATGCTTCCTGCGGGGACATTATGGAGAAAATACAAAAAGAGGATGCAAAGACAATCATGAAGAATAGTCGTGAGATGAAAAAGAAAACATATGCAGAGAAAGTAAAAGAAGGCAAATGTGGAGTTGTAATAAAGAAGACAGAAAAAAATAAAAACAGAAGTACAGGGTAAGGACTCAAAGTAAAGAATACAAAGAAATGAACAGGTATGAACTGTGGGAAAGTTGAAAAAGCTCCAGTTGGGTAAAAGCACATGAGTAAGAGCATTTATTCATATTAACAGAGACACATTTTGTGACATTAAATCTGAGACTATTTTTCAATGGAAAATGTTCTTGTAGAATATGAAAAAAAGAAAGACTATAACCTACTATAAACTTTATGTGATAAAAGCATTTAACAGGGAAAAAAGAAAATGTATGTACAATTTCAGAGGTAGAACGAGAGTCTTTGAAAGGACACTTTAAAACTTTATGTGATGTAGTACTGAAAATTGCAAAATTTTACGACAAAATGGGTTTACTGACTGTTGGCTGGGATTGTAATATTGTATTACGAATAGAAAGAGAAAATAAATGTACATATACCAAGCATGACAAATATGAAGGGAAATAAGGATGTTGTACAATACTGGAGACAACTTAAAACACTTTTTGTGGAAAATAAGGAGATTTGGTAAGTAACTGTGACAAAAGAAAAAAAATTATATTTGTGGGGGAATGCAATAGATGCAAATTGAAATTGGACATTTATGGATGGACTGCAAAAATGAAAATGACAGTAAGGAAAAGAGAGAGAGACTAAAATGAACAAAGAAAAAAAATTAGTACTAGCAGAAAAAGAAAAATTTAGATGAGAAAAATAATTATGAGGACATTGAAGAAGGTTCTGAAATAAGTGAAGAAAACATAAATTGAGAGGTAATAAAAGGGAAAAAATGCTATTGGCAAGAACGTAAAAGACAGAAAAAAATAAAGGGATAAGTAGAAAAGAAAAAAGAAAGGAAATGGATGAAAAAGAATATATGCAGCTAAAGATTGGGGCTTGGTATAATGGTTAAGGTATTTGACTCACAGACACATGGTAAACTGTTTGATTCTCATCTTTGGGAGGAAATTGGTAGTTAGGCTTAAAATTGTTTATTAAGAAAGCTAACCTAGTAAATAGTGATGAACTTACAAGACCATGAATCTAAAAAAAGGGAAAATGAAAAATTTAGAGTGCTTTCTGTACATGTGACTAGTATTATGTAGGAACAACAACAGGAATTTCTGACTGCTATAATACATGCAATGTAGATGGTAACTATATTAGAAGACGCACGATTTTTAACACATGAAGATTGATCATGAACAGAGAAACTATGGGGAAGAAAGATAATCTGGAATTTAGGATGTTCTAGAATAGCTGTATTATGTAGAAAAATAGTAAATATATTAGATGTAACTTTAGCAAAAATGGGAAGATTAACCATTGTAGATTTAAAATGGGAAGAACAAATATACAGAATTATAACATTATATGATTATACTAATTGTAAAGAAAGTGAAAGCTTATTTCATCAGATTTTAAACCATGTAGCGAAAATGTGAATATTATAATGTGATACTGTGATTTAAGAGGCAAGTATAAAAAGAAAGGAAATGACATAAGAAAAATGTTAGAAGTTATAAGATGTAATAAGTTAAAACTTTGAGAAAAAAAATAATGGATTTACAAAAGGAGTATGCATATAAATGAAATAGATTATTTTACAGTATCAGATGGTTTAGCTATAGAAGGGGAGGTAGTTGAAACATGATTTTCTGATCATCTTGCAATATGGCTACAGCTAAAGGAAAACAAGGTATATATAAAAACAGGCAAAGGAATAAAAGGATAAATGAGAAACATGGAATGAAGAAGAAAAGAGATTAGTAATTCAGTTATGGAAAGATCATATTACTATAAGAACATTTTACACATGTTTTACAGTAGCAATATGATGCGAGAAAAGTAGAGAAAGAAAAATATAAAAGAACATATAACCATGCATTGGAAGATTTAGAACAGAATGATATAAAGTACTTTGACAAAGGAAAATGATTATATAAAAGAAATTAAATAAATACAATAATAGTTATATAAGCAAATATATTTTCTAGAAGGAAAAAAGAGAAGTATTGAGCTACTTAAGCATATTAGTAAAGGAAGGTGGTAGTGTAATGAGAGAAATAAAAAATGTAAAAGGATCATGAAAGCTTATGAATAGTGTAGTAAAATATGCACAAGAAATGTTTAAAGAAAAAAAGAAGATAATGAAAAACACGGAATGGAAAAAACGTTAACAGAAAAACATAGAGTTGGAAAAAGAAACTGCTTTAAATGAACTCGATAAAGTATTAGGACAAATAAATATAGATTTGGCTGCAGGCACAGATGAAATAGGGTATAAAATGCATTAAAATTTAAGGGAATGACAAAAATATTTTTTTAAAGATTTTAAATGAATGGGTAAATGAAGATTTTCTATATGAAGAATTATGTAGCGAGATAATTCAATTAATGTGGAAGAAGGAAGATAGAACAGAATTAAACTAGAGACTGGCAGTACTGAATAATAATGATCATAAGATCTTTATGAAAATAATACAAAAGAGATTTGAAACTAAAATGGAAAATCTTATGCAGCATAGTATATATATAGTATAAAGGGGAAAGGTTGTCAAGAATTATTAATGATTGTTAGAGAATTTGTGGATGATATCATGAACATAAAAGAAGCAAAAATCATGACAGGAGACCGTAATAAGGCATTTGACACAATTGGATATAAAATCTTATGGGTAATAATGAAAGAATGTAATATAAGAGAGAAAGTTAAGAAATTATGCATGTCAGCATATAGTAATAATAAAGTAAAAACACTTGCAAATGGCTGGTTACGCCAAGAGGTACATATGAAGGGTGGTGTAAGACAGGGATGTCCAATGAGTTGTATACTCTTTGCATTAGATATGAATGTGATAGTATGAGAAATAAATTACAAAATGAAGGGGGCGGGATATAGAACACCTAAAGGGTTAAGAATTCCAGTTCTGTTAACATATGCAGATGACATTATAACAACTGCCAAAAACAAAATTTGGATAAAATAAGTAATAATTTGCATAAATGAGTATCAAGAGATAACATAACTCTCAACCTTCCATCTCCAAAATGAGGAACACTCGCTTTTATAATGTGGAACAAATGGGCAAAATGTGGAACACATACTAATGGCTTACCAACAACTTCAACTAGGAAAGTCATAGGATGGTTAAAATATGCTGGTTTTACTTATAAAGAAGCTCCTTAATGAATTAACATGATTAATTTCTATTTACCATGAATTTCACTTAAAAATTCCTAACAATGAATGTGTGACAGACTCTTTCAATGCAGAATTTTGAGGAACATGAACTTTTTAAGACCCCGAATGAGGTACGTTCCTCTTAATGAGGTACACTTGAGAGGTTCATAGGTTCATACTAGGCTATCTGCCCAAGGGCATTTATAAGCCTAGCCCAGAGTTTTGTGGCTTTCGCCACCCCTTTAGTTTGGAGGATACTATGCCCATTATTTTGCTGTGCCTCTGTCAAGCAGTGACACTGAGATAATCCCTGGGGTATATCTGCGATCTCCCATCCATTGGTCAAGATTTCTCTTGAACAAAGGCAGCGAGGTGCTCTGCCTCACATGTATCGGGATTTTGTTCCACAGCATAGGGAGTCTCTGGGTGATGAATCTGTCCCTCCAGCACATCCTATTAATAACCGTGTCAAGGTTTAAGTCTCCCGCCCTTGTAGTTCTGAGGGATCTAGATTTTTTGAGGTGAAGCATGTTCATCAATTCTGGGTTGGACATGGCCTTGTATGTCAGGCACAGGTCACCTCTGAGCAGACGGTAAGCGACTGAGTAGAGCTGAAGTTCCTTCAGTCAGGCTGCATAGGACATATTTTTGAGACCCTTTATCCTTTTGGTGAGGAACTTTTGGGGCCTTTCCAGTTGCTGCAGGTGTCGTGTCAGATACATTCCGAATGGGGCATTGTACTCAATCATTGGTCTGATGAGTGATGAGTACAGGGGACGATGACTTCCCTTGATCTAGATGTGAATCCCTTCATGATCAGGTGGGCAATGTAGAAGGTCTTCCTAACTACTTTGGCAACATGAGTGTCAAATGAAAGGTTACTGTCAACCTGGGTATCCAGATCCCTGATAACCTCTTCTGTGCTTAGTGGGTTGCCACCTATATGGTAGCTAGGGGTAACCTTGTTTTTCCCGAAGGGTATGACTATGCATTTTTTGGCGTTTAACTTTAGGCCATGGCTCTGGCACCAGTTTTCCATTTCTATAAGACCCTTCTGAAGGATATCTGTGTCAGATGTGTTCTCAACAATGGCGCCCAGTTTGCAGTCATCTGCAAATTTTGTCAGCCATAATCCTCCTGTGTTTGCTTGTACTTCTGAAAAGTAGATGCCGAACAGGAGAGGGCCCAGGACTGAGCCCTGTGGGACACCACTTGTGACAGGCTTTGAGTCTGACATGGCGCCAGCAACTCTGACCCTGTGGGTTCTGTCACTTAGCCAATTTGCAACCCATCTTGTGACGTATGGGTTTACATTTAAGCTGATGAGTTTTTCAATGATACCTGAGTGGGGTATTGTGTCGAAAGCCTTTGCCAGGTCGAGGTAAGCTGTGTGGACTGCCTTTCCCTCATCAATGGCCTTGGTGACTGTTTTGAAAAAGTCAACCAGGTTTAAAAGGCATGATCTGCCCTTGACAAAGCTGAACTGGGTCAGATCCAAAGTCTGCAAGTCTCCAATGTCTTTATTTATGTGTTCCATTATGATCCTCTCCATAGCTTTGCAGATCAAGCTTGTCAAGCTGATGGGACGGTAATTTCCCGGGTCGGTGGAGGCACCGCCTTTGTGAAGTGGGACCACAGTTGCCGTACGCCACTCCTTAGGCACATATCCTGAGGTGAGGCTAAGATTAAACAGCTGCCCTAACTGCAGGTTTAAATCCTCATTGAGTTTGTGGAGCACACATCCGGGGACACCATCTGGTCCCATGGATGCTGTGTTTTTTGCCTTGGAGAGAGCAGTTCTCACCTGAGCGTTAGAGATGTTTGGGGGGCTATAATTCTCTGGTATAGATATCTCACCTTTTGGGGGGGGGAGTTTGCACTGAACCTGTCAGCCAGTATGTTGGCAATGTCTGTAGGTTCAGTAATTTTTACATAATTTTGAACTAATTCTGAGCATATCTGGGAGTTTCCTCCCAGGTTTCTAACATAGCTAAAGAAGGCCTTATGACTGTCCTTTGAGTCCTTAGCGACTTTTCTCTCAAAATTTGCCTTGGATGATTTTATGAGAGATCTTAGTTTTAGGTATGAGAGATAACAAGGATGGCTTTAAATAATTTGAAAAGTAAAGGTTTAAGTGATGTAGTAAAGATCAGAGGTATGTATTTTACAATGAATTAAATTTATGTGTTAGGTATAACATTTGGGAACAAAGATGCAAGTAGAATTCAATGGGAAAAACAATAGAAGAAATATAAACCGTCTCTTCTGGAGAACATATAAATTATCGTTTAGGAAAAAGACTTATTTGATAAATTCAGTACTGACGGAAAAAACAGCATACTTAGTGCATTTATATTTATATATTTAGTGTATTTGAAAATAATTACTGCAGAGATTTTTTTCATTTATATGGGGTTCTAGATTAAACCAAGTAAAAAGAAGAGTTTTGTATGTAAATAAAAGAGGAGGAGGTTTAGGGTTAAAAAATCCAGAGGTATATGCTGCTTTATTAAATTTGTACAAAGTGTTAAAAAGGATAAACTAAAAAGATGAGAGATTAGAAGTAAAACTGCATAAATATAAGTATGATAAACTTTGGGGTATGGTAAAAAGAGTAAAAGAGAAAATAGAGTATATAAAAGAGGAAATAAAATATTACTAAGAAAAAATATTTTTGTGGAAAATGAAAACTGATGGTATAGAAAGAGACAGAAAAGTATGGTATAAGAATGTAATGATAAAACATTACCATGTAAAACCATGGGAAAATCTAACACATGAAAAAATAAAGCTATAGAAATAAAAAGCAAATGGTGTAGTCAGAAAGCAGAATGTTAACATTTTTGTGGTGACTGGTAATAGATAAAATGCCAGTAAAAGCAAATATGGCATATAAGAAGAAAGTGACAGACTATTTGTACGTTATCAAAATTAAGAAACTATGGAAAGTGTTTTGAAATGTAAAAGACTAAAAAAAGTTAAGGGGAAAACTATGCAAAGATTTTTTTGAAGATATAAAAGAAGTGACTAAAATAAATATGGATATGATTAAATATAGACATTATAAGAGTAGAAATAAAGAATGTGTTAAAATAATAGCTACAAAGTTATTTTATGTTATATGGATTATATGGACTGAAAAAAATAAAGTTATGTTTAATGGCAAATGGATTTTAGCAAAAATATTAAGTAAAATCAAATGGTGGATATGGAAAAAGGAGCGAGTCTAACATGATTGAAAATTTAGCATGATTGCATAAACAGATTTGTATAGATATATTTGTACACTTGTAAATATGGAAGGATGTTAAGATACAAGTAATGAAAATTTAATGCTTTAGCTTCTTTAGTATTATTCAGGTAAGGTGTGTTTTACCAACTGGAGAAAGTGTGGAAGAGAAACAGCTGAAGAAATTTACTTGGGGAGGGTAAAAGGACAAGAGTTAAATGGGGTATAGCTGATTGTCCCCACAGAAAATGGAGGTTTAGGGTTACCTGATTTGAAGGGCTACTATAAAACTATGCAGTTAAGGCTTGTTACACATAATTGAAGCAAAAGGTTACAAATCAATGTGGGAAAGGATGAAGATGAAGTAGTGGGTAGTTCAAGAGATAGAGAAAGACTAGAATTTTGGATGTAAGTCCTTAAGTATAATAGTAACCACCATACAAAATACTATACTCACAAAGTAGCAGAAATTATTCTAAGTAGTAAGCCAGAGAAGGAGTGGAGAAAAGAGATCTTTCCAATAGGGATGTCTGTAAATAGCGGCAAGAAAGACTGAAGAAAATGGCGTCAGCTGATGCTTATGTACTCCAGCCGCTCTGACGTCGGAGAAAAATGCGACATCAGCCGACGTCGGACCCAAACTTTGGAATCCGGCCTACCGAGGGCTGCCTGAGGCAGGACAACCCACATGTTATGACTGCAGTTGCATTCTTGAAGGACATCAATGTGGGAAAGGATGAAGATGAAGTAGTGGGTAGTTCAAGAGATAGAGAAAGACTAGAATTTTGGATGCAAGTCCTTAAGTATAATAGTAACCACCATACAAAATACTATACTCACAAAGTAGCAGAAATTATTCTAAGTAGTAAGCCAGAGAAGGAGTGGAGAAAAGAGATCTTTCCAATAGGGATGTCTGTAAATAGGGTGTACAGAAAATAGGTGGAAGGGGGTTAGAATTTACTGGAGGAAATTAGCAAATGACTCATGGTTTTAAGAACAAATAACACAGAAAGGGAAAGGTAATAGACTGGGATAAGCCTAAACAGGAGTTTGGACTGCTGGTTAGAGATTGCCTTCTGGGTAGTCCTGTGATGTTTCAAAGTCAGAAATAATAGTTCAATTAGTGCAGGTCATGTACAAAGACCAAATGACACAAGCACAAACAGTGTTTGGACTCACAGAGAGGTTACCAGTGGTAGTGACTATGTATCACGGTTAGCTCTGAGCCCACTGCTATTCATACTGGTTACGGCATACATTAGCAAACAGGTCAGAGGGGACAGATCAACAAAGTTGCTGTATGCAGATGATACGGCATTTCAGATCGACACTGAACTAGAACTTCAGCAAAGGGCAGGGGTAAGGAATACAAATTTGAAGGCACATAGGATGAAATGGACTACAGATAAGACAGTTGCAATGGCAGTAAATGGGGAAATCAGAAGAAGCTGAGAATTGAGATAGAAGAGAAAATAGTGGAAAAGGTTAACAGCTTCAAGTATCTGGGATGAGGGTCTGAGGAGAAGGGAAGTTTGAATGATGAGGTCAAAATGGGAAAGGGTGCAACCCCTTTGAACAATCAAAGGGTCACAGCCAACTTGGAACAGGGTGTCAGCGGTACTGTAACAGAAGAATACAAATGTAGCTGAAAAGTAAGGTGCACAAAACTGTGGTTGACCAGTTCTACTGTATGATACAGAAAACTTGGCAGAGTTAGAAAGCTAGAGGTGCTAGAGATAAAGTGCCTGAGAATGGTCATAGGATGGACACGGAGGAACAGATGAAAAAATGAAGACATCAGAGCAGAAGCCAAAGTTGCCCCAAATGCAAGGAATGTCAACGAGAACAGACTGCAGTGGTTCAGGCACATGTGCAGGAAAGCAGAAGACAATCTGGTGAAGATATTTGTGGCAGACAGAAAGTAAGCAAGATGGAATAAGGCCATCCAGAAAAAAGATGGAAGGACTGTATAAGGTAAGACCTGCAACAGTCAGGTATCACTGTTGAAGAAGGTAAAAAAGTGGCACTGAATCTAGAGTGATGGCAACAGCTAACAATATCACCCCGACCCCAAGTAGAAAAATGTGAAAAAAGGGTTGATGATGATAATGTTAGAAACTGCCTTCCTTATATTAGAATGATAACTGTGTATTGACAAAATGGTAGGAACAAATGACTGAAAGCCCAGTTTGGGAAAATATTTTACTTGAATTCAGAACAAAAAATATTGTCAGAAAAGTGGGTAATTATTAAGGTGCATAAAACACCGCATGGCACCTGTAAGAAACAATCAGAGCCTGTCTTGAAGTTAGCACAAAGGTTCAATTCTGGGAGCTGTAACAAGCTACTTCTCTGGTACATGGCTTGATTCCTTCAGTCTTCATTTGTCTTCTGTGTGATAGGTTTAGGTTCATAGGTTCATAGGTTTATACTAGGCTATCTGCCCGAGGGCATTTACAAGCCTAGCCCATAGTTTTGTGGCTTACGCCACCCCTTTAGTATGGGGAACTATACCCATTATTTTGCTGTGCCTCTGTCGAGCAGTGACACTGAGGTAATCCCTGGGGTATATCTGTGATCTCCCATCCATTGGTCAAGATTTCTCTTGAACAAGGCCAGCGAGGTGCTCTGCCTCACATATACCGGGATTTTGTTCCACAGCATAGGGAGTCTTTGGGTGATGAAATCTATCCCTCCAGCACGTCCTATTAATAGCCGTGTCGAGGTTTAAGTCTCCCGCCCTTGTGGCTCTGACGGATCTAGATTTATTGAGGTGAAGCATATTCATCAAATCTGGGTTTGACATGGCCTTGTATGTCAGGCACAGGTCACCTCTGAGCAAGCGGTAAGCGACTGAACAGAGCTGAAGTTCTTTCAGTCGGGCAGCATAGGACAGATTTTTGAGACCCTTTATCCTTTTGGTGAGGAACTTTTGTGGCCTCTCCAGCTGCTGCAAGTGTCGGGTCAGATACATTCTGAATGGGGCATTGTACTCAATCATTGGTCTGATGAGTGATGAGTACAGGGAAACTATGACCTCCCTTGATCTAGATGTGAATCCCTTCATGATAAGGTGGGCAATGTAGAAGGTCTTCCTAACTACTTTAGCTACATGGGTGTCGAATGACAGGCTACTGTCAACCTGGGTCCCCAGGTCCCTAATAACTTCTTCTGTGCTCAGTGGATTGCCACCTATATGGTAGCTAGGGGTAACCTTGTTTTTCCCGAAGGGTATGACTATGCATTTTTTGGCATTTAACTTTAGGCCATGGCTCTGGCACCAGTTATCCGTTTCTGTGAGACCTTTCTGAAGGATATCTGTGTCAGATGTGTTTTCGACTACTGCGCCCAGTTTGCAGTCATCTGCAAACTTTGTCAGCCATAACCCTCCTGTGTTTGCTTGTACTTCGGAGAAGTAGATGCCAAACAAGAGTGGGCCCAGGACTGAGCCCTGTGGGACACCACTTGTGACAGGCTTAGAGTCTGACATGGAGCCAGCAACTCTGACCCTGTGGGTTCTGTCACTCAGCCAGTTTGCAACCCATCTTGTGATGTATGGGTTAACATTTAAGCTGATGAGTTTTTCAATGATACCCGAGTGGGGTATTGTATCGAAAGCTTTCGCCAGATCGAGGTATGCTGTATGGACTGCCTTTCCCTCATCAATGGCTTTGGTGACTGTTTCGAAAAAGTCAACCAAGTTTAAAAGGCATGATCTGCCTTTGACAAAGCCAAACTGGGTTGGATCCAAAGTCTGCAAATTCCCTATGTCTTTGTTTATGAGATCCATTATGATCCTCTCCATGGCTTTGCAGATAAGGCTTGTCAAGCTAATGGTCGGTAATTTCCAGGGTCGGTGGAGGCACCGCCTTTATGAAGTGGGACCACAGTCGCTGTGCGCCACTCCCTGGGTACGTATCCAGAGGTGAGACTATGATTAAACAGCTGTCCTAGCTGTGGGTTTAATTCCTCGTTGAGTTCGTGGAGCACACAGCCGGGGACACCATCAGGTCCCATGGATGCTGTGTTTTTTGCTTTGGAGAGAGCAGTTCTCACTTGGGCGTTAGAGATGTTTGGGGGGCTACAATCGTTTGGTATAGATATCTCTCCTTTTGGGGGAGAAGTTTGCACTGAACCTGTCAGCCAGTATGTTGGCAATGTCTATAGGATCAGTAATCTTCACATCATTTCAAACTAGTTCTGAGCATACTTGGGAGTTTCCTCCCAGGTTTCTAACATAGCTGAAGAAGGCCTTATGATTGTCTTTTGAGTCTTTAGCTATTTTTCTCTCAAAGTTTGCTTTGGATGATTTTATGAGAGCTCTTAGTTTTTTACTTGTAGTGATCAAAGGTGTCTTACCTTTTAAGGATTTTGCTCTATCTTGTAGTAGCTTCCTCCTTTTGTTGTAGAGTTTGTTTATGGCTGGGGTCCACCAGACTGGACGCTTGCCTTTGGTACAAAGAGTCTTTGTTTTGCTTGGGATTGCCTTATCCATGCAGTCCTGTAGGTGCTTGTAGAAGGCATTTGTAAGTGATTCGGTGGCTTGGGTACTGTATTCCGCTGGCTCGGGGCCTTAAAGGAGACCACACTAGTCTTTAGAAGTGTGAAGTCGGCTTTCGAGAAGTTCTTTACTGTGGTCTTTTTTATTTCAGGTGGGGGTGGGATGAGGACCTCCAGCGAGATTAGTTTGTGATCTGATCTCACCAGTGAGGGGTATACTTCCGGTGTTGAACATTGTGCTCCCATGTTCGTGATGATGAGATCAAGTATGTTTTCTCCTCTTGTGGGGATGGTGACCAGTTGTTCCATGGCGTTTGAGTTTATGAATTCCAGGAACTTTTGGGCTAGGGTATTTGGGCTTGAGTAGTGTTCCCAGTCTATATTAGGGTAATTGAAGTCACCTAGTATGATGGTGTTTGGAGGTACATTTATCCCCTCCAGTGTTTTCAGGAAAGCCATGTGAGGTTCCTGAGTTTGTGAGGGTGGCCTGTAACATGCTACAATTTGCAGAGCAGTCTTGCCTATGGTTAATTGCACCTGGATGGTCTCCGATGCATCGTGCATTGCCACCAATCTTGAGGTGTGGGTGTCCTTGATGAATATGGATACCCCCCCTCCTTTCTTGGTATTGTCCGGATTTTGGGGCCGGAACGCATGGTATGAGGTAAAACCTGATAGTGCTGCGGTGCTCTCAGGAGCCTTGAACCAGGTTTCTGTCACAGCACAGACATCGATGTTCTCCATACTGAGAAGGGCCTCAAGTGCGTGCATTTTGAGATTGAGACTTCTGGCATTGAGCAGCATTACCCTTAGCTTTTTTCCATTTTTGTGTTCTAGGGTGGTAGGTTTAGAACTTGAACAAATCTCTTAACCAGACAGAACTTTGGAGCAACTGGCAATTTGGGCTAGGCTCCTTAACAGTCTTCAGAACTGGATGCTTAGTGACTACCTATGAACCAAGGTGGATAGAAACATTGGGAAAAGAGATTTGAAATGCAAATTCCAAAAGAACAATGGGACAAAATCTGCAGGGCTCCCTAGTATGCAAAAATGTTTTCTAAGAAAGGTGATGAAATGGTATCAAATTCAGTGTTACTCTTTATATTTCTGTGCATTATTGCAGTTATACCTGTATAATTCTGTGAATGTTCAGAAATAAACCTACCCCACCTTGATGTAATCCAAATGCTGGAATGCATCATGTTAAACAAGTACTGCTAACAAAATTCACATGCTTTAATGTGTACAACTGAGTAAAAAAAGACCTCTGAAACTAGTGTTAATTTTCATGCTGTAATGTGTAGAACTTTGTAAAAATGCTCACAGACACTGATGTAGTTTTCATGCTATAATGTACCATGTTGCAAACATTTGAGCTGAATCATCCAAGTTGTGACTGAAAATGATGAATGAATGAATAAAAATGTTAGAGATGTCATGGGAAAGAAATTGGGAATGTAAAGAGTTGACAGTTTTTAAAAATGTTCTATAGTGTACATTGACAGAAATTATGGAAGAACAAATGTTAATAAAATCTAAACCAGCTTTAATGGAGACACTGAACATTGTAAATGAGATAACTGAAGGCGGGATCTACAGAAAAATAGATGAGCAAAATACATAGAGATTTGTGAGAGCAATACCTGCAGAACATTTCTCATGAGGAAGACTGTTGTTTAAGGGGAAGGCAAGAACTGAGCAAGTTATACAATGTTGCAGTGAATGAAAATTGTTAAAAAATGTGTACTGCAGAAGAATAAGAGAGGAATTTTTTTTTCTATTAATGTATGCAAATTCAAGTTAAAACTTAAAATGTAAAGATTTAATAAAGATGTTTAAAAAACAACTATACAGACATATACAAAAACAAGATAAGAATGCAATGCAAACAGCAAAGACTGTTATATTACTTTACCAAAGACATGAAAAAATATGGTCAAATAATAATACCTTTTTGAAGCCTGGTGCCACTTCTGAAAGCAAAAACAAGTTACCAGTGATGAACCACAGGGCTCAGTACTATGCCTTCACTAATTTGGCATCTTTTCCCTCAGCCTTTCAAAGACAACTCTCCTGGCTTATGGTTATCTAAGTCTGCAAATGACCGTATACTGGGTATTGTTAGTTTCTCAGTTTTTGTATTATCTTTTGTTTATTCTCTTCCTACATATGTTTAGCTGCCACAACAGAATTTTTTTTAATCCATACATGTAAATACTTTACATTATAATATCCCCATAAATACGGGTATTGATGAACCAATTCATGTGTTACTGCTACAGCCTTAATTTTATCTTCATTAAGTTTAGATACAGAAAAGACATGAAACTGTCTCAAAATGTTCCACAACACTAAAATGTCCATTTCTAATTTATCAAATACAAAACACTATAACCTGCAAATAAGGCCAAGTTTTCTTGAGTACAATATCACCAGTCATATCCTTGAATTTGTGAGTCCTTTATTTTCTCTGCCAGTGATCCACATAAAAACAAAATAAATGCAAAAGCAAATAAAGACGGAAATAGGACACCCCTACCTGGTTCCTCTACTCACACTCTGCTTATAAGAGAGAGACAGACATTCTCACCTTAATTATCACCACCGATCCTTTAAATAGCCTCCCAATTACCGTATCAGGGAATGCAAATTCTTTTACTGCCCCATTCAAAAAAATCTAAGCTGGTATTTACTGCTCTCTCTGCATCAAGACCCACCAATAGCGGCATCTTCTTATATTTCCTTTCCCTCTAGATCATCATGTTCTGTTAATGCTGTCAAATGTTTATCTCCCCTCCACAAAACCATAGTGATCTATGTCTATCAATTGTGGCAACACATTTGTCATCCTCTTAACTAGTATAGACATAAATACTTTATAATCATAGTTTAAAATTGAAATTGATCTATAAGCAGTAGGATCAGAAGGTTTGTTATCCTACTGTGGTAATACAGTCAACATGACTTTCTTCCAAGATGGTGGTACTTCCCTAACTTTTAAAATATTGTTAAACAAAACCTTCCAGATCTTTATCACTTCCTAACCCTCACTTCCAAACTTCCGCAGCAGTACTATCTTTTCCTGGAGATTTCACTATTGATTGACTATACATCATTATTTTAATTCATCTTTTCCTATTTTAGCTATTAAATGCTGAACTTCACCTTCCTCTAACCTTGGGAAAATTGAGTCTTCTACAAATATATCCACTTGTGTTTTTTCTTGATTCCACATTCTTTTGTTTTATACAAATGTTCATAAAATTTTCAAAGTATCCCAAAATACATCTGTAGGATCTCTGGGTACCTTTTCTTGTTACAGGCTCTGCAAGTTTGAAGACAACCCTTAATTTCTGTTGCCTAAGTCATCATGTTAAATGTGTTTGTGCTCTGAAGTTTATATATACATATAAACATATACATACATATATATAAAAACAAAGCAAACTTGGTTTACAGCAACCTTTCTAAGCTCATGCATGTTACCCAAATACTCTTATTTTTTTCTTTAGCATTCTGCAGTGGTAACTCTTCATGTTCTGTGAGATTCTCTTTATTCATATTACTGCTTTCTTATCTCTCTCTTTCTTGTTTTTAGACTTAATTTAACTCACTCACTGTTTATCCCTTTCTGAATACATTTCTGCCTTCCCTAGTAACCCTTGAATCATTTCCTCTACACATTTCTTAAATTCCTCTCTTTAACAGTTAAGTAGGAAAGTCTCAATGTCTCAGTTTTACTTTATTACGCTACAATAGTTCAGTTATTGAATGGCTATCAGAATTTTCAATTAAATACATAGGCTCTTGTGAAATGTAATTTCTATCCAGCTTATCCCAGTTATTGTACCTTGAACAATAATACATATATTCAATCTGAGTTCAAAATACTGAATTCACATTTTCCATACCAAATGCTCTCATATATATCTTCAGAAATCTAATCCATCTTGTTATATCTTTCTAGGTCCAATTAAAAAAGAAGTTATGTCTTACCATAACGTTCCATCTCTGTTGTTGAGCTTCGTTTATTCATTACTGATGGGTTATTGGTCCCGTCCTCGGAACCGAGCCAGCCAAATATCAAGCTCGCGTCAGCCAAAAACTCTCGAGCTCTGCTCCCTGTTACCTCAGATCGAGTTTGCAAGTTGATAGACAAAAGAAGAGGCTACCTCTGGTCAGAATAGACCTACAATAAAGGAGTATGAGATCAACCAGGAACCTCCAGAGGGTGGGAAGTAATGAATGAATGAAGATCAACAAAACAGATGGAATGTTATGGTAAGACATAACTTCTTTATCTGATGTTGTTGATCTTCGTTCATTCCTTACTGATGGGACAGAGTCCTCAGCTACCTGTATCCCTGGGTGGCCCTCATAGAAGGACATTCCTAAGCACTATGGAGCCAAAAGTACCTCTACCTCTGGAGGCCAAATCCAATTTGTAATGAAGAATAAAGGTATAAGGTTTGGCCCAAGTCGCAGCTGAGCAAATATCATTGCCTTAGCATGGAAAGCTGCTGACGTTGCCATAGACCTTGTAAAATGTGCTTTCACTTTGTGAAGCAAGGTGACATTGTTTTAAAAAAAAACACACACCAAGGCAATTAGAGCACTGTAAACCAATAATCCAAAAAGAAACCGAACAGGCTGAAGTAAAAAAAAAAGATTTAATATGTTCCAAGTCACACCAATAACTTTAAAATAACAGAAAATCAAGTGCAATGCAGTAAGCGCTTTCATTTGGCTGTGACAAACTTCCTCTGCAAAGGAGTTGTCATTTCCTGTTCTTTAAACAACAACAAGGTGGCTCGTTACATAGGTGCATCAATCAATTTCTCTCTTAAACAAGTAAACCCCTAGAAACATGAAAAGTATCAAAAATATTTTGTATAAAAATCCTTCCTATTTGTAACCAGTAGTTTTATTTTTTGTGTTCCGATAAATTAACTAAACAAAGCATACACAATCTAGAACACAATTCTGTAAAAATATAACATTAAAAGTATATCTATATATACATATACTACTACATGTCCAAAATGGAACTGTATGTGAATATAAATATAAACTGAATAGTAAATACTGCCAATAAATGATCGTGACACAAACCAGTAGATGTAGGCGATTTAACATGCCTAATAATGTTATGGGTACTATCTGTCAAGGGATTTTAACCTTAGAATGCTTCCAACAGAAAGTACACCATTTAATCCTGGCCAACTTAGTAAAGGTTTAAAGTACCCACTGTCATGTTTTGTCATGACTTCATTCATTATATTATCAATCAATATGTTAGGATAGCCTCTGTGTATAAACATATTCTTCAGTAAATTACATTCTGAAACAAAATCATCCCAGTTGCTGACCATTCTAGCTGCTCTGACAAATTGTCCCTTTAGCACAGCCCTCTTTTGAGTGCAGGGGTGATTGCTATCAAAGTGTAGAAAATTGTTACTATATGTTTCTTTACGAAAAATTTCTGATAGATGTGGTTATCATAATCCTTTTTTAAAAAAACATCCAATTAGGATATACTGTTTGTGTTTTTAACAGATGTAAATTCTAAAAAAGAAGTTGTATTATTGATATATCTTAAAAATTCATCAACATTATCTTCACCACTCCATCAAACAAAAATATCGTCCGAGAAACGTAGGTAAACATTACACCACTGGTAGAAGGGAGACTCAAAGATAAACCATTCTTCCCAAACACACATTATGATGATAGCATAGAGCCCCCCGCAAGGGGACCCCATAGCTACGCCTTCTTTCTTTAGATACAGGTTGTCATTAAATAGTATGAAGTTGTTATAAAGGGCCACTTCTAGAAGTTGCTCATACAAGTTAATACTATTTTGTGGTAGTCCTTTCTTAGTAAGTATGACTTTACCCATTCAATGCCCTGTTTATGTGGTATTACTGAGTACAAGTCCTTTACATCAATGGTAATAAACATGTAATGTTCTCCAAAGTTTGCTTTTCCCATTCTGGACAAGAAATCCCAAGAATCTCTGCACAGATGACTTTCACTTTGTAAAACTGCCTTCAGTTTGCCATCTAAGAATTTTGCAATGGGATATGTTATAGACCCCTGGGCGTCCACTATTGGTCTCATTGGTGGGCTAATAATATCCTTATGAATTTTCGGGACACCAAATAAAAACGGTGTCCTAGGAAGGGGTACGTTCATAAAGTTAGATTCTTCGATGTTAATATCACCATCAATGAACAGGTCATGTAAAATTCCCCTAATACGCCTGTAAGCTCCATTTAGTTCATTAATGGAACTTGCTGTGTAAGTGTTACTATTCAAGATCGCTTCCATTTTGGAAATGTAGTCAGTAAAATTAAATATGGTCATACCCCCACCTTTGTCAGGTTTTATTAATCTTACACCCTTTCTTTCCATCAACATATTTAGGTTAATATCTTCAGACCTACTCAAATTGTTTTTGTTATACGTCCGAGAGGATGCAAGAGCTCGAAAATCGAGCTTGCAAGTTCTTTCAAACATTTCCAAAGCTGGGTGTAGTGGGGGATTGTAGGTACTTGAAATGTAGAATGGGTTTATGATGGGTTCATTAGTTTGAAATAATAAACCCAAATTCAGCTTCCACACAAATAATTTTAAATCAATGATTGAATTAACCAAATTCATCTTTTGGTTTGGTATAAAGGACAACCCTCTCGATAACAGATCACAAATAGACTCATCAAACTCAAAGTGAGAAAAGTTGTATACTTTAAAGTATTTCATTTTATTAGTTAAGACCCTAAGGTTTGATGAGACCTTCATTTCTTTTATTTGCGGCCTCTCCACGGGCCCCTGTTTTTGTTCCTCCCCCGTTCGACTATACACCTTTCACTTGATGTTGGCTCATCGTACCCCATCCATGCATTTGGTTGGGATACGGGCCTTGATGTTGTCTCTGTTGCAACCTTTCTGACCTCCTGAGAGGTGGAAAGGCGCTTGCTTCTAAAAATGGTCATCCTCAGTTTCAATGTCAACTAAGCTGTTATCTGGGATAAACCTGTTGTCGTTCCCGACCATGACATTAGATAATTTAGAACCCCATTGTTGTGACATCGGGGTTGGGGTATAAGCTACACCAGTGTATAGGCATTTTCATCTCTTGCGAGTTTTTTCAATTTCTTTTCTTTAATTGATTTTATTTTCTCATCAATTGATTTGAAAATTCTTTCATAATCGTAGTCATTATTATTAAAAGCAGGATAATTTTTTACCAAGTTATCCAACTCATTACCTTTTTTTGATAGTATATCAATGTTTTTTTTTATTCTCATTTAAAACCAAAGTCATATAATCAGCCCCAAATGTATTGAAAAGCTTAATTAAATCAGTATGTAGAGTGGAATTAGCTAGAAGGCCAGTGGGGTAAAGCGCCAAACGCGCAACCCCTTAGGGACCAAGTTCCTCCTTAGACACTCTGAGAAATAGTTGTTATCCATTTGTAATCTTTTAATTTTTATCAAAACATAATCTAAGTCAGATAATTTATCCTGAAAAGTTTTTACCGTACCTACATGGTTATCTGTAGTGTGCTCAAAGCCCCCATCATTGCTGAGCCATGACAAGAATGAATCTCTGTTCCTGGATGGAAGCAATTCCATAGATCTCCTGGTCTGCTCGCGGTTCCGTACATCTCCTTCGCTGGTTTCAGTTAATGTCACCAAAGAGGGAACGGGGTTCACTTGGCTGTTTGTATTAGGTCCATGGATATCTATGAAGGGGTTTGAATGGAGGGAAATAGTAGAACCTTGCGATAATGTCCGCGTTTCCTGTTGTTCCAGTCTATCTGAAAGCTGCTGAATTAAGATAAATTCCCAAGCGTGTTATCTTGGATTACATCAGTCTCCGCCTCAGCCATGTCCATATTGCTCGAAAAAACACACACCAAGGCAATAAGAGCACTGTAAACCAATAATCCAAAAAGAAGCCAAACAGGCTGAAGTAAAAAAAAAGATTTAATACGTTCCAAGTCGCACCAATAACTTTAAAATAATAGAAAATCAAGTGCAATGCAGTAAACGCTTTCGTTTGGCTGTGCCAAACTTCCTCTGACAAAGGAGCCGTCATTTCCTGTTCTTTAAATAACAACAAGGTGGCTTGCTACATAGGTGCATCAATCAATTTCCCTCTTAAACAAGTAAACCCCTAAAAAAATGAAAAGTATCAAAAACATTTTGTATAAAAATCCTTCCTATTTGTAACCAGTAGTTTCATTTTTTGTGTTCCCATAAATTAACTAAACAAAGCATACACAATCTATAACACAATTCTGTAAACATATAACATTAAAAGTATATCTATATATACATATACTACTACATGTCCAAATGGAATTGTATGTGAGTATAAATATAAACTGAATAGTAAATACTGCCAATAAATGATCGTGACACAAACCAGTAGATGTAGGTGATTTAACATGCCTAATAATGTTATGGGTACATATCTGTCAAGGGATTTTAACCTTAGAATGCTTCCAACAGAAAGTACACCATTTAATCCTGGCCAACAATGCGCATTCAATTTAATCTAACGGTACAGTAATTAATCTAATTAATTAATTAATAAAAATTTTTGAAACCTCAAAAAACACCAGGTGTGGTATTATGCACAAGTGTGGTAGGTGTAAATACTGTAGGTATGTACTAGAAACCAGTTTAGTATTTATAAATGGTAATATCAGAGTTTCGAGGAAAGTTAATTGCAATACTGATAGAATAGTTTATTGTGCCATATGTTCATCTTGCTCTAGTTTTTATGTCGGTAAAACATAGCGTAAACTAAAAGAATGGATGGGTGAACATATTCGGGCCATTCGTGATAAAACCGAAACAAATGCTTTGGCAAAACACGTGAACACATATGCTTCACATTCATTTAAATTTGTAATCCTGGATAGTTTACAATTAGATAAGAGGGGAGGTGCATGGCAAGCTCTACTGGAAAAAAATGGAATTACAATGGCAGATTAAAGTGAATGCACATTGCTGGCCAGGATTAAATGGTGTACTTTCTGTTGGAAGCATTCTAAGGTTAAAATCCCTTGACAGATAGTACCCATAACATTATTAGGCATGTTCATAGGTTCATAGGTTCATACTAGGCTTTCTGCCCGAGGGCATTTACAAGCCTAGCCCATCGTTTTGTGGCTTACGCCACCCCTTTAGTATGGGGAACTATACCCATTATTTTGCTGTGCCTCTGTCGAGCAGTGAGACTGAGGTAATCCCTGGGGTATATTTGCGATCTCCCATCCATTGGTCAAGATTTCTCTTGAACAAGGCCAGCGAGGTGCTCTGCCTCACATGTACCGGGATTTTGTTCCGCAGCATAGGGAGTCTTTGGGTGATGAATCTATCCCTCCAGCACGTCCTATTAATAGCCGTGTCGAGGTTTAAGTCTCCCGCCCTTGTGGCTCTGATGGATCTAGATCTTTTGAGGTGAAGCATATTCATCAAATCTGGGTTTGACATGGCCTTGTATGTTAGGCAAAGGTCACCTCTGAGCAAGCGGTGGCGACTGAATAGAGCTGGAGTTCTTTCAGTCGGGCAGCATAGGATAGATTTTGAGACCCTTTATCCTTTTGGTGAGGAACTTTTGTGGCCTCTCCAGCTGCTGCAAGTGTCGGGTCAGATACATTCCGAATGGGGCATTGTACTCAATCACTGGTCTGATGAGTGATGAGTAAAGGAGACTATAACCTCCTTGATCTAGATGAGAATCCTTCATGATAAGGTGGGCAATGTAGAAGGTCTTCCTAACTACTTTAGCTACATGGGTGTCGAATGACAGACTACTATCAACCTGGGTCCCCAGGTCCCTGATAACTTCTTCTGTGCTCAGTGGATTGCCACCTATTTGGTAGCTAGGGGTAACCTTGTTTTTCCCGAAGGTATGACTATGCATTTTTGGCATTTAACTTTAGGCCATGGCTCTGGCACCAGTTATCCGTTTCTGTGAGACCCTTCTGAAGGATATCTGTGTCAGATGTGTTTTCTACTATGGCCCAGTTTGCAGTCATCTGCAAACTTTGTCAGCCATAACCCTCCTGTGTTTGCTTGTACTGAAAAGTAGATGCCAAACAAGAGTGGGCCCAGGACTGAGCCCTGTGGGACACCACTTGTGACAGGCTTTGAGTCTGACATGGCGCCAGCAACTCTGACCCTGTGGGTTCTGTCACTCAGCCAGTTTGCAACCCATCTTGTGATGTATGGGTTAACATTTAAGCTGATGAGTTTTTCAATGATACCCGAGTGGGGTATTGTATCGAGGCCTTAGCCAGATCGAGGTAGGCTGTATGGACTGCCTTTCCCTCATCAATGGCTTTGGTGACTGTTTCAAAAAAGTCAACCAAGTTTAAAAGGCATGATCTGCCTTTGACAAAGCCAAACTGGGTTGGATCCAAAGTCTGCAAATTCTATGTCTTTATTTATGAGGTCCATTATGATCCTCGCCATGGCTTTCCAGCTAAGCCTTGTCAACCTAATCGCCGCGTGATTTCCAGGCTCGGTGGAGGCACCCCCTTTGTGAAGTGGGACCACAGTTGCAGTACGCCACTCCTGGACGTATCCAGAGGTAAGACTTTGATTAAACAGCTGTCCTAGCTGTGGGTTTAATTCTCATTGAGTTGTGGAGCACACAGCCGGGACACCATCAGGTCCCATGGATGCTGTCTTTTGTGCTTTGGAGAGAGCAGTTCTCACTTGGGCGCTGGAGATGTTTGGGGGCTGCAATCGTTTGGTATAGATATCTCTCCTTTTGGGGGGGAGAAGTTTGCACTGAACCTGTCAGCCAGTATGTTGGCAATGTCTGTAGGATCAGTAATCTTCACATCATTTTGAACTAGTTCTGAGCATATCTGGGAGTTTCCTCCTAGGTTTCTAACATAGCTAAAGAAGGCCTTATGATTGTCTTTTGAGTCTTTAGCTATTTTTCTCTCGAAATTTGCTTTGGATGATTTTATGAGAGCTCTTAGTTTTTTAGTTAAATCGCCTATATCTACTGGTTTGTGTCACGCCTATATCTACTGGTTTGTGTCACGATCATTTATTGGCAGCATTTACTATTCAGTTTATATTTATATTCACATACAATTCCATTTTGGACATGTAGTAGTATATGTATATATAGATATACTTTTAATGTTATATTTTTACAGAATTGTGTTATAGATTGTGTATGCCGATAATGTCCGCGTTTCCTGTTGTTCCAATCTGTCTGAAAGCCGTTGAATTAAGATAGATAAATTCCCAAGCATATTATCTTGGATTACATCAGTCTCCACCTCAGCCATGTCCATATTGCTCGAAAAAACACACCAAGGCAATAAGAGCACTGTAAACCAATAATCCAAAATGAAACCGAACAGGCTGAAGTAAAAAAGATTTAATTAGGTTCCAAATCACACCAATGACTTTAAAATAATAGAAAATCAAGTGCAATGCAGTAAGCGCTTTCGTTTGGCTGTGCCAAACTTCCTCTGACAAAGGAGCCGTAATTTCCTGTTCTTTAAATAACAACAAGGTGGCTCGCTACATAGGTGCATCAATCAATTTCCCTCTTAAATAAGTAAACCCCTAAAAAAATGAAAAGTATCAAAAACATTTTGTATAAAAATCCTTCCTATTTGTAACCAGTAGTTTCATTTTTTGTGCTCCCATAAATTAACTAAACAAAGCATACACAATCTATAACACAATTCTGTAAAAATATAACATTAAAAGTATATCTATATATACATATACTACTACATGTCCAAATGGAATTGTATGTGAATATAAATATAAACTGAATAGTAAATACTGCCAATAAATGATTGTGACACAAACCAGTAGATGTAGGTGATTTAACATGCCTAATAATGTTATGGGTACATATCTGTCAAGGGATTTTAACCTTAGAATGCTTCCAACAGAAAGTACACCATTTAATCCTGGCCAACAATGCGCATTCAATTTAATCTAACGGTACAGTAATTAATCTAATTAATTAATTAATAAAAATTTTTGAAACCTCAAAAAACACCAGGTGTGGTATTATGCACAAGTGTGGTAGGTGTAAATACTGTAGGTATGTACTAGAAACCAGTTTAGTATTTATAAATGGTAATATCAGAGTTTCGAGGAAAGTTAATTGCAATACTGATAGAATAGTTTATTGTGCCATATGTTCATCTTGCTCTAGTTTTTATGTCAGTAAAACATAGCGTAAACTAAAAGAATGGATGGGTGAACATATTCGGGCCATTCGTGATAAAACCGAAACAAATGCTTTGGCAAAACACGTGAACACATATGCTTCACATTCATTTAAATTTGTAATCCTGGATAGTTTACAATTAGATAAGAGGGGAGGTGCATGGCAAGCTCTACTGGAAAAAAATGGAATTACAATGGCAGATTAAATTGAATGCACATTGCTGGCCAGGATTAAATGGTGTACTTTCTGTTGGAAGCATTCTAAGGTTAAAATCCCTTGACAGATAGTACCCATAACATTATTAGGCATGTTAAATCGCCTATATCTACTGGTTTGTGTCACGATCATTTATTGGCAGCATTTACGATTCAGTTTATATTTATATTCACATACAATTCCATTTTGGACATGTAGTAGTATATGTATATATAGATATACTTTTAATGTTATATTTTTACAGAATTGTGTTATAGATTGTGTATGCTTTGTTTAGTTAATTTATCGGAACACAAAAAATGAAACTTTTATTTATGTACTTACCATAACGATAGATATATGTGCTCCATCTCGCCTACATTCAATACTGATGGGCTCGGAGCCGAGAATCAGCTCCGACTCGGCCGTTATAACTAGCACGAAGTCTCTCATTGGCTGGGCCAACCCCCTGTCCCAGGATGCACTACGCCCAAACCCCCAGATCTAGTTTGCCCCCAACACATTGCCCAATCAGCAGAAACACAAGGAAACACCTGTGAGAGGAGAGAAAAAATAATATCCTAGAAAACTAACAATAGTTGTCTCCTCCAAATCCAACAGGTAGGGGGAAGGAGGGCGGGTACATAAAAATGTAGGCGAGATGGATCACATACATCTATCGTTATGATAAGTACATAACTAAAAGATGTAATGTGATCCTATCTCACCTACATTCAATACTGATGGGACAGCATCCCAAGCACCGAAATCCTGGAAGGCTCACAGGAAAACACTCCTGAGCACTGTGGAACCAAAGGAAGCCCAACTTCTAGATACCACGTCCAATTTGTAATGAGAAACAAAGGTATGTGGAGAAGTCCAAGTAGCCACTGCACATATCTCATCCATGGAAAGCCTAGCATGAAAGGCCACAGAAGTTGCCATAGCTCTGGTAGAATGTGCCTTCACTGGAAAAGGAAGATTCCTACCTGTCGATGCATAAATGAATGAGATGCAATCCCTGATCCACTTAGTGATAGTAGCCTTAGTTACTGCCATACCAAGTCTGTTGTCCGAAAAGGACACATACTGGTCTGATTTCCTGTCCTGTTGTGTCCTATTCAAGTAAAACCTCAATTGTCTATGTACATCCAGCTGGTGAAATCTGTATTCTGCTTTATTGGAGAATTGTGGAAAAAACTGGTAGCTCAATAGACTGTTGGAGACAAAAGGCAGAAGACACTTTGGGGAGAAAGGAAGGATTCGGCCTTAGAGATACTCTGTCCTTGTGAAAAATCAAATAAGGAGGCTTAACAGAAAGGACTTGGAGCTCCGATACCCTTCTGGCTGAAGTAATGGCTACCAAAAATGCAGTCTTCCATGATAAGAATTTTAATTCGCAAGAGGCTGCAGGCTCGAAGGGAGGGGACGGCAAGGTTCCGAGTACCATATTTAAGTCCCAAAGTAGAACGGGTTGCGAGACCGGGGGGCGAATTAACCAGGCTCCTTTCAGAAAGGCTTTGCACAGTTTATGACCCATGAGGGAAGGCTCATGAGCAACGTGATAATTGGAGATCGCTGCCAACTGAACCTTAATAGTAGAGACAGCGGACCCTTGTCTGAAAAGGGTCGCCAAGAAGTCTAGCACCACTGACACTGGGGCTGTGAGGGGGTCAAGATGATGCTGCTCGGCCCAGACAGCAAATCTCTTCCACTTACTAGAGTAAATCTTCCTAGTAGAAGACTTGTGAGAAGAGGCCAGAATCTGTACTACTTCCAGGGTTAGGGTATGCTGTCTGACTAAGGAAAGAAGGAAGTGGAGTAGCCAAGCAGCGAGTCTGAGAGTTCGGAGGGATGGATGGAGCTGTCCCGACTGATGAGTCAAAAGGTCTGGAGCTGAGTCCAGAATCCAAGGACCATCCACCGCATATTTCCGAAGGAAGGGGAACCAAACTTGATGGGGCCAGTGTGGTGCGATTAAAATCATGTTGCTTCCCGCGCAGATTGCCTTCTGGATCACCCTTGGCAAGAGAGGGATCGGAGGGAAGGCGTAGAGCAGACCGGAGGGCCAACCATGGACTAGAGCATCCCTGGGCGACTCCCCCTGAGGAGGGATCAGAGTGAAATAATTGTTGCACTTCGCATTGAGAGGACTGGCAAAGAGGTCGCAGCAAGGAAGACCCCACCTGGAGAATATCTGATTCGCCACTCGGTCGTTCAGGGACCACTCGTGAGGCATCAGAATTGCTCTGCTCAGCCTGTCTGCTATCACGTTGGACTTCCCTGGAATGTGCTTTGCCACTAGAAAATGCTGGGAAGTGATCGCCCAGTTCCACACTCTCATGGCTTCCCTGCAAAAGACTTGGTTCCCCCTTGTTTGTTCAGATACCAGACAACTGACATGTTGTCGGAGAGAATTGCAATAGTCCCCTGGGGAAGAAAGCTGTGGAGTGCCTGCAACACTAAAAGCACCGCCCTCATCTCCAGAACATTGATATGCAAGTGAGTCTCGTGATTTTGCCACGTACCTTGAACTGTCCTGCCCAGGTAATGTCCCTCCCACCTTATCTGGGAGGCGTCCGTGGCTACAGTGGCAATGGAGGAATGAATGATCTTCCTTGATTCAGATTGCAGGGGAGAAGCCACCAACGAAGATCTTGTCGGCATGTCTCCGTTATGAAAATGGGATGGGACAAGGGCAGATCCTGATATGACCACTGGGTCGAAAGTAGCCATTGAAGTATTCTCATGTGTAACCTCGCAAGAGGGACTAAAAGGATGGTAGCCGCCATCGTTCCTAATAACTGCAGAACCGTCCTGGCTTGGGCCTTTCTTAGGGGCAGCAAGGCTAGGACTTGAGCCTGCAACACTTTTATTCTGTCTATTGGTAGGAATGCTCACATCTCTACAGAGTCTAGCTCTGCGCCAATAAAGGCAACATGCTGTGATGGCAGTAATACAGATTTTGCCCAATTGAAGGTAATTCCTAACAGATGCCCCATTTGAAGGTAGTTCTCATGGCTAAAAGAAGTAGATGCCTGGTGGGGGCGGTGAGGAGCCAGTCATCCAGATAAGGAAACACCTGGAATCCTAGACGTCTCAGGTGAGCCGACACCACTGCCAAACACTTGGTGAACACCCTGGGGGCTGTGGTGAGACCAAAGGGCAGGGCCCGGAATTGAAAATGACTGGCCCCCAGCCGGAAGTGTAAATGATGCCTGGAGGCCTCGTTTATCTTGATGTGATAGCAGGCATCCTTGAGATCTATGGAGCACATCCATACTCCTTCCTCCAGCAAGGGGAGAATGGATTGTAACATGACCATTCGGAACTTGGACTTTTTTACAAAGCGGTTTAGATGGCTGAGATCCAGAATGGGTCTCAAGTCCCCTGTTCTTTTCGGCACCAAAAATAATTTTGAGTAAGTTCCTGATCCAATCTGGTCTGCGGGGACTGGTTGGATGGCTCCTTTTCTTAGCAGCTTTGAAATTTCTAGTGCCGCTTGATCCCGCTGACTGGGTGGAACGTCCGGGATTCTTTTTGAAGGCAGGGAGAATGGATAAAGGGAATGGTATAACCTCCGGCGATGACTCGAAGCACCCATCAGTCCTGAGTGATGGACTCCCAGGCCTGAAGATGCTTCGAAAAGCGACCCCCAACTGGCTCCGAAGACGCACAGTCGGGTAATCCCTCACGGACGCTGGGAGGAGGAACCACGAAAGGATTTGCGGTTTCCTGTGCTGCGGGTGCCTCCACCGCCTCTGGGGCGACGTCTTCCAGAGTAATTTTCCCCTCCTCTGCCTCTGGAGGGGGGTTCACTCTGATGGGCAGGGGAAGACTTTTGAGATTTCCTGAACCACACCCCCCCCCCCCGAGCCTTGGGATAAGGCCTAGTGGGAGGAGAAAAACAGGCCCCAACGGCAGACAAAGTCTTCCCTCCTGCTCTTATCTAGTGAGGGTGTCCTTCACCTTGGGTCCAAAAAGGGAGGACCCGTCGAATGGGGAGTCTGTGAAAGAAGACTTGAAAGCCTCCGCAAAATGACAAAAGCGCATCCAGGCTTGCCTCCTGAGGGCCACACCTGAACTCGCTGCTCTACCCGCCCCTTCGGCTGCATAAGACATGAGCCTCATGGACGAGTTGACAATGGAAGAAAGGGTGGACAGCTGGGCATTAACAGACTGAGCCAATGCCTCAGGAACACGTTACCCACCAGGGTATCTCCCAACACCTTTATGAGATCCCTTTGGAGCCGCGTAAAATGACACAAATAATTCAGTGACCGTAAAGTAAAGGTCGCTGAAGACAGGGTACGCTTCCCATACCTATCCATGCTCCTAGACTCCTTATTAGGAGGATGGATGGAAGAAGAAGCCTCTGCCACATCCTGCAGGGTGGCAGACGCCACCACCATGGCATCCACAGGTACTCCCTTGGTTAAAAATTCCTTGCCCGGTGGTGCCGATAAGAATTTATTGGAGGCGGCTAGGGACTGGCTCCACAGAGTCAGGGTGTCCCCACACCCTTCGACAAATAAGATCCAGCAATTCATTGAAGGGTGGAAACACCCAAGAGGCGGAGGGCTGAGCTCCGAAGGCCTTGAGGAAGACCGACTCCTCCTCAGAAGGGTTTTTGGATGGCCAGTCGCCTCGCTGTCTCAAGATCTCCAGGATATCGGAGAATGAGACATCATCTGAGGACGACTTAGGGGACCCCTCTGCATCATCGAGGTCGGTGTCCGAGGTGACAGACTCATCTGGGGAGTCTATGTGCTTCCTCTTACTTTCTGGAAGGCTCTTCAGGCACGGACTCTGAAGGGCCTTCAGAAAGCAGGGGACCACACATGGAGGTATCCTCAGGCCTAGAAGCTCTGCTGTCCAGAGACAGGGGGGCGCCAGAGACCCCAGTCGCAGTGTCCAGGAAAGGAGAGGCTGATTCGGGTAAAGTCACTGAGAACTTGGCCAGCATGCTCCTCATAGCCTCAAAGGCGGGTCCTCCCGAATCAGAAGAAGAGCCCGTCCTCGAGACCATGACCAGAGTCGAGGTTCCCCTAGCCGAAGCACCAAGGGGGAGACTCAGAGCCAAAGTCAGTGGCCCTGATGTATCACTCTCGGGCCCGACAGAGGACACTCGAGTGCCAAAACCTGTCGAAGGAATAGACAAGGTTGGAGCCGAGGTCGGAACAGACAGACTGACGGGAGGTCTCGGAGCCGACCTTAGGACGTCACTCGACTCAGCACTCTCTGACTCCGATGACACCAAGGTAGTCGGTGGAGGAATGAATGGAACAGATACCATGGTGGGCTCCGGAGCCGATTGAGCTGCAGCCAAAAATAATTTAGATAGCACTGGTGACTGGAGGAGCCTCTGGACCACCCTATCTACGTCCGAATCAGATAAACTGGAGGACCTGGAGGAAACAGAAGGGGGTCGAGAAACCTTGGCAATCGGTTCCGAAACACAACTAGAAGAACAGCTCCTAACTGGCTCCAAGAGGATCGGAGCCGAAGCAGGTTTGAGAAGCACCGAAACCTCCTTCGGCGCCAAAGGTCATGGCGCTGAAGCAACCGGTTCCGAAATAGCTAGAATTTCTAGCGGTTCCGACACCATCGGAACCGAAGAAGTGGACCCAAGTGTCGACCCCGTACCTAGTGGCTCCAAGAGCAATGGAGCCGAGGAGGGAGACACAGTTTTAGATCCCAATTCCAAAGGCTCCGAGACCAGTGGAGCCTAGGAAGGGAACATAGACCTGGATCTTTTAGCTGGCGGCTCCAAAGAGGAGGACAGAGCCGGAGACTTCTTCTTGGACTTAGCCAGAGACTTATCAGAGGGAGAAGGAACAGCTTCCTCAAAGGAGGGTTTAATTAAACCCTTCAGGATAAGTTTATTTTTTCTCTCCTGCAACACTCTAGAAGAGAACGTGTGACAGACACTGCAAGATTCTTGCAAGCGTTTGGCGCCAAGGCAGTATACGTAAATCGCGTGCCCGTCAGTTAAAGACATGTTGTAACTGCACTTTAAACATTTTTTAAAGCCTGATGGCTTATGCTCTTTGTCTTTGGAAGACATCACACTGACAAACCACAAAACACTAGGAGGTAAAAAGGGGAAAGGCACCAACTTAAACGCTGGGACACCAGATAGGGCAAAGGCCCTCTAACTTAAATGGGCCTAGCCCGCCAAATAAAGGGATCACTACACAACAAAAGCACAAACCCAGCCACACACAATTACCGAACAACAACAAGTAGCTATAAAAATAGCTTTGAGGAAATTTCTCCAACAGAGAAGTGCAATGAAGAACAAGATCAAAAAAGTAGGGTACTTCGCCACAGCCAAGTGGAGACCACGTCGATACTCCAGGAGCGGCAATCGAGATCTGGGGGTTTGGGCGGAGTGCATCCTGGGATAGGGGGTTGGCCCAGCCAATGAGAGACTTCGTGCTAGTTATAACGGCCAAGTCGGAGCCGATTCTCAGCTCCGAGCCCATCAGTATTGAATGTAGGCGAGATAGGATCACATTACATCTACTGGTTACAAATAGGAAGGATTTTTATACAAAATGTCTTTGATACTTTTCATGTTTTTAGGGGTTTACTTGTTTAAGAGGGAAATTGATTGATGCAACTATGTAGTGAGCCACCTTGTTGTTATTTAAAGAACAGGAAATGACAGCTCCTTTGTCAGAGGAAGTTTGTCACAGCTAAACGAAAGTGCTTACTGCATTGCACTTGATTTTCTGTTATTTTAAAGTTATTAGTGCGACTTGGAACGGTTAAATCTTTTTTTTTTTTTTTTTTTTTTTACTTCAGTCTGTTTGGTTTCTTTTTGGATTATTGGGTGACATTGTTTTTGTTGTTGACAAAGGTAATACAATTTCTCAACCATGAAGCCAATGTAACTTTTGAGACAGGATGATTTCAACTTGGTCCAGAAAAAGCCAGGAATAGTTGGTCTGATTTGCGGGTAGATTTTGTTCTGTCCAGATAGAATCGTATTTGCCTATGAACATCCAAGGAGTGCAGGCAATACTCTCCCTTGTAACAGTGGTTAGGAAAGAATACTGGAAGGTCAACAGATAGGTTGACAGACCGCTCTGACACCACTTTTGGTAAAAAGGTAGAATTAGTTCTCACTGATTCCCTGTCCTTATGGAAGATAAGATAGGGAGGTTTGATGCATAAGGCTTGAAGTTCTGAGAAGCATCTGGCTGATGTGACTGCAATCAGAAACAAAGTTTTCCAAGAGAAATATTTTACATCACATGAAGATGCAGGTTCAAATGGGGGAGCGGTTAGAGTTTGCAGAACCAATGCCAGATCCCAAGGTTGTACTGTTTTTTTAAAGGGAGGTTTTAAGTGGATAACCCCCTTCAAGAAAATTTTACAGAGTTTATGTGACATAAGCGAAGAATCTTGAAAACCAATGTGGAAATTTGAAATGGCAGCTAAATGCACATGAATAGTAGAGGCAGACACCCCAAAGTGGAAAAGGTGTGATAAATAATCCAAAACCACAGAGACTGGGGCTGACAAGAGGTCTAACTGTTTATTCGCTGCCCATAGAGAAAACCTTTTCCATTTATTGAGATAGATTAGTCTGGTGGACGATTTATGAGATGCAATAAGAATACTGCGCACAGGGGACAAGTGGTTTTCCTGCCTAGCAATTATTGGAAGTGGAGAAACCAAGCTGTCAGTTTCAGGGTTGCTAGATTGGGCTGAGTCAGACCCTGTGGATGGGAGATCAACATTGGGGGTGGACTGAGGATCCACGGTTGATCTAGCAGGTGAGGCCAGAGGAAGGGGAATCAGACTTGTTGAGGCCAATATGGAGCAATGAGGATCACTTTGCTTTTCAACTGTCATGCTTTCTTCAGAAATTGGGAGATGAGGGGAAGAGCAGGATAAGCATCTCTCAGTGACTGTTCCCGAGGGGGGATCTGGGCAAAATAATTTCTGCACTTGTAGTTGTGTGGGAAGGTGAATAGGTCGCAGCAAGACTGGCCCCAGCAGTTGAAGATTCTTGCTGCTACCATAGGGTTGAGGGACCACTCAAAAGTTTGTAGAATGCACCTGTTCAATTTGTCCGCTATCACACTGGAGCTCCCGGGAATGTGCATTGCAAATAGAAAGCGGTTGGAAGCTATCGCCCATTGCCATACTCTCAAGGCCTCTCTGCATAATGGGTACGATCTGGTGCCTCCTTGCTTGTTGATGTATCAGACCACTGACATGTTGTCTGATTGGATCGCAATAGTTCCTGATGGAAGGATGGAATGAAATGCTTGCAGTGCTAGCAGCACCGCTCTCAGTTCCAGGACATTGATATTCAAAAGGACCTCTGACTTCGACCAGGTGCCTTGGACTGAGCTTCCCTGACATAGCCCCCCCACCCCATCAGGGAGGCGTCCATGGTTACTGTGACTTTCGGTTGATGGGGGCTGAAGGGGCGAGACCATTGTTGGGGATTCCGAGACGTCCACCAGAGTAAATCTTGCTTGCATCTCTGAGTTACACTTATCTGAAAAGACAAAGGATGTTGTAGAGGGTACCACTGAGTGAGAAGTAACCACTGAAGGAGCCTCATGTGGAATCTGGCTAGAGGAACAATGGTTATAGAGGCTGCCACTGACCCCAAGAGTTGGAGTATAAATCGAGTGGAAGATTTTTGGTGACAGAGCAGCGGTTGAACCTGTTGCCTTATTCTTTGAAGCCTGTGGTCTGGAAGAGATGCTGTGCAATTTCTCATGTCCAACAGTACCCCTATGAATTCCAAAGACTGAGCTGGGGTCGTGTTGGACTTCTCCCAGTTTACAGTGATTCCCAGGCATTGTGCTGTGAGCAGAGTGTAGTGCAGGGCTTCTTCCAGTAGATGCCTGGTGGGGGCGGTGAGGAGCTAGTCATCTAGATATGGAAATGCCTGGAATCCTTGAAGTTGGAAGTGAGCGATAACCACTGCCATGCATTTGGTAAACACTCTGGGGGCTGCAGAAAGACCGAAGGGCAGAGCTCGAAATTGGTAGTGACTGGCTCCTATGCAGAAGCGGAGGTATCTTCTTGAACGTTTGTCCATTTTTATGTGATAATACGCATCCTGAAGATCTACAGAGCAGATCCAATTATCTTCTTCCAGGAGAGGAAGGATAGACTGAACCGTGACCATCCAGAATTTCTCTGTTTTTAGAAATTTGTTCAGTATGCTGAGATCCAGAATTGGTCTCCAGTTCCCTGTCTTTTTTGGCACTAAAAAGAACCTTGAGTAAAAACTGGATCCTTTCTGGTCTGGGGGGACCGTCTGGATAACTTTTTTGTAGCAGCTTTTGGATTTTGTGTGCTGCTTCCCTTTAACTGGGTGGAACGTCGGGTAATACTCTGGATAAGATTGGACAAAGATGGAAGGGGATGCAATAGCCTCTGGATATTATCTGTTGTACCCAAGAGTCGATGGTTATATTTCACAAGGCAGCGGGGTACAAGGAAAAATGACCCCCAACCGCTTCAGGAGGTGAGCGGTAGGGCAACACTTCATGAGCGCTGAAAGGGTTGGCCAGAGAAAGAATCTCTGGAACCCCAGTTTTGCGGACATCCTCTGCCCCAAAAAGGGCGTCTTCCATTGGAGTTTCCCCCCTCTGCCTCTAGGGGAGAACTCAACACGTATGTCATGGAAAGAGCCCTGTGATTTCCTGTACCACATCTTCCCACTCATCTGATTTCTGGAGTAGAATTGTTGAGGAGTGGAGTGTCTGACACCAACGGCAGATAGGGTCTTGCCATCTTGTTCGCACCTCGCCAGTGTATCTTTCACTTTAGGGCCAAACAAAGAAGCGGCCTCGATGGGGGTGTTCATGAAGGAAGCCTTAAAGCAGTCCGCAAAGTTGCAAAGGCGCATCCAGGCATGTCATCTGGTGACTATACCCATGCCTGCCGCTCTAGTCGCTCCTTCCGTTGCGTGAGAAATAAGACATATGGAAGAATTGGAAATGGACTCTAGGGTGGCTATCTGAGAAGCCACATTGTCACTGACCTCGTCAGAAATAGCTCCTGCCAAGGTTTCAGAGAGTCGGTTGATAAGATCCCTCTGAAGCCTGGTAAAGTGTGCCAAATAGTTCAAAGACCTTACAGCAAAGTTCAATGAAGCAAATACATGCTTCCCTAGTCTGTCTATCGCCCGGGACCTTTTGTTGAACGGATGGACAGTTTGGCTATTTTCTGCCAAATGCTTCTTAGTTGCAGCCGCCCCCACCATGGCATCTACTGGAAGATCATGTGACCAATGGGGATGTTCAGCTAGGGGAGATGAGATTTTATCAGGCCTCCATGGTATCGCTTCCAGGGTGTCAAGAGCCTTCCATACACGCTGGACGATGAGTTGGATGAGCTCATCAGCTGGTGGGGTAACATAGTAGGTATGGAGCTGGGCACAAAAGGCCTGCAGGAATACGGATTCCTCAAAGGAAGGATTAGAGGACTTCCAGTCACCCCTCTGTCTAAGGATCTCGAGGATGTCACCAAAGGACACCTCATCGGCGGGTGATCGTGCGGACCCTTCCCTATCATCAAAGTCCGTATCTTCAGTCAACAACTCCTCAGTGGAGTTCATGTGCTTCCTCTTCACGATGCTTTGTGGGGTACTTCCTCAGTGGGAGGTTCTGGGGAAGACTGCAAAGAGAGGGTCTCCTGAGGAGGAGAAACCTGAGCCCTTGTACCCAGTGCCCCATGGTTGTGGCTTGTGAGAGCTGTGGCACAGAGGGGGAGAGGACTCAGACATGTGGGGTTTGCCAGCAGAGGCAAGCGCCCTCTCCATGGCCTAGAAGGCCGGCCTGCCGAAGGAGGGATGGGTGCCTGGAATAGAGCATGACAACCTCGGAACTGGGGTCACATCCCACCCCGATGAGCCGATTCCCAGACCAGGAGTCTCAAGAGGACTGTGAAGCGTGAGAGAGGGAGGGAGGATTCCTGGAGGATGCCATAGAAAAAAATCAATGTGGAACCAAGAATGCCCTCCCCCACAGCACAGCCACTGGCCTGAGAAGAGCTCAATGCCCAGTGCACCGAGGGCCACAAGGACGAGTCCAGTTCCAAAATGAAATCCACTATTGGAGTCGGACGAACTGGGCTTCAATACTTAGGGGGAAGTCGAAGGAGGAGTGTACGTTGGAGTTCGAGTAGATATGAGTTCGCCTGAAGGAGGGAACGTGGATTTCGATGGCTGAGAGAGACCTCTGGCCACAAGCAATTGATCAACAAGCCGCAACACATCTTGCTCAGAGAGGCTCCTGGTCAACCTCATAGAGAAACCTGAGGGCGATTCTGGCCTTTCTAGAAAAGGACTATATTGGCTACCAACGAATGGATCCAAGGAAGGAGAGTACTTGGTCCTTGCTCATTCGAGATGTGCAGAGCCTGGAACTGAGGACATCTGCACCAAAGAAAGCGGTGTGGAAGTAGTCTGCGCCGACGTCAGCGCCATAGAAGTTGAAGGTGCCTGTACTGTAAAAGCAAGCATCTGCACCGATGGGTACAGTGCCGTCAAGAAAAGTGTCTGCACCAGTAACAATGACAGTGCCAAAAGGGACTGCACTGAAGAACATGTCGGTGCCGAAAGTGTCTGCACCATGGAGGACAGTAACATCATACTCGGGGCCGAAGAGGACTGTACCTGCATGGACAGTGCTGGTAAGGGCTGCAACGGAACTGTCGGAGCCGTAATTGTCTACATGGGAACTCCAGTGCCAGTGTCGATAAGAAGGACATGGCTGGAGCAAGAATCATCTGGGGTGGTGCCAACCCTGGAGCCGACAGGGTCACAGGTAGCAGCGCCATAGTAGTAGTCAATTTCACCGTCTTATGAGTCGACTCCCTACTATCTCCAGAGGGAGATGAAGTGATGAGGAAAAGGAAGAACGCCTCTTTCGGGGTTTAACAGGAGGGGGTGAGCCCTCTGACCCAGAAATAGCCTCACAGAAAGGAGATTTGACAAGATCAGTGGGAGATGAAGTGAGCGATTTCAATGAGAAAGAGGAAGAATGCCTCTTTCGGGGTTTAGCAGGAGGAGGGGTGAGCCCTCAGACACAGAAATAGCCTCACAGAATGGAGATTTGAGAAGACCTTTCAAGATTCATTTGTTCTTTCTCTCGTTAAGAGTCCTGGACGAAAAATTTCTACAAATCCCACACAGGGATCCACAGTAAGGTGGGAGATATTCAAACAATAGACACAAGTCATGGCCACTGGAAAGTGGTAACTTACGGCCACAATCCTTACACTGCATAAACCAAACACTGCTTTTCTTATCCGACAATATGATGTGGAGAAGAAGAAACAGTACCAAAAGGAAAGGCTACCCAAAAGGGTAAGAAGAGAGCAGGAAGAAGGATTACCAACGATGCTAATGAAGGATTACCTCAAAGGTAAGAAAAGGGTAATAAAGAAAAACAGACTAAAGGGAGAGAGTCTTAAGGATATGATAGGGTAGGAGAATATTACCAGAAACTGTTTGAAAAACTTTAAAGTAGAAACTCTATACAAAAAATTAGACACTTAGCTGATGAGAGTGGCTTGACATGGCTGTACAGCAATGCGGCAAACGAGATCTGAGGTAACAGGGAGCAGAACATTCTTGGTAGGACCTTGGCTTGAGAGTTTTTGGCTGATGCATGCTTGATATTTGGCCGGCTAGGTTCCGAGGATGGAAACAATAACCCATCAGTAAGGAATGAACGAAGATTAACAACATCAGATCTACTATTATGGAGTGGAAGAGAATTTTTGGGAGAAGTAATCAGCATTCAGCAAGGAATATTATTTATGAGTGCGGACTTGAAATTGTTTTGCAAAGTTATGATGCATCAGGGGACCTAGAAGGGAAATATTTTCAAAAGAGAGGAGATTTCTGAAGACATATTTGAAAATCTTTGGTATGGAGGATGTGAACTCAAGATAGAACCAAATGAAGAAGTTGCATATTATATCCCAAGGTACAATAAATGGGTTAAACTGGATAGAAATATTTCAAAGGAACATATATTTAATTGAAAATTTTGACACCCATCCAAAAAATATAAGAAATCAATCACCAATAAAAACTAAGCTAAAGATGATAATTATCTCTTAAAAAGAGAGGACTAACTTGTGGGTAGGGAATGTGATTTGAGATTTGCTAGGGAAGACAAAAATCACTATTGAATGGATAGCTAGTAAGTGTGACAAAATGAAAATGGAGTTAGAAAAAGAGAGAAAAGATATGGAAATTAAGGAATATGAATCATTTGGATGGGTTGACAAAGGTTAAAGGACTGCAGAACGAGAACAGCAGCAACTACAGAGTATCAAAGGTAACATATGGGAGTATCCGGATCATACACACAAGTTTATCAAGATTGTTAAGCAAATTTTTTTTACTTTTATTAAATTATCACTTAAAACAGGCAAACATACATTAATAGAAAAGAAATGAAACCATATTATTTTCCCTTTTAAATGCATAAATTTTCTTTCTTTATAACTATCAGTCCAACATTACATAATTTGCTCAATTCCTGCCTTCCCTTAAGCCTTACTCTTCCTCCACCTGAACATTACTCCACATGTACTGCTCCCACAATTTCCATTTATTTCTATGTAATTTGTTCCTTCCCTTTTCTAAAGATGCCTCTTGTATTTCTCTTTTATAATGTTCAGTACTTCAAATAAAGTTAGTTTAGACTTTGATTTCCATTTTCTACTAACAGCTTTTTCGCAGCCAACAAAATTAATTCCTTGTTATGTCTAGGAAATTGTGATAATTTGTCACAGCTCAAAATAATAATTTCTGTAGTTACAGCAATTTGCTCACCCAATACTTGCATGGAATTTTAAAAGTCTGCCAACTCACTACACTCCCAAAACTACGTTCTAGTTACCTCTTTATTCCTCATCAGACCTCAAACATTTGCTATCTACCGGAGGAAGAAAAAAGGAAAAATTATTTCAAGTCTGCTTGGGGTATAAAGATACCTATATAAATACTTCCAACCAAAATTTGTAAATCTTCTGGACTTTGTTGCATACTTGGGAGCCATACAAATGTCCGCCAATTATTCCTTGTAAACTGTTTTTCTCTTCCCAATCTTTTCTAACCTCCTCTGACTGGTTCTTATAGTTACTGTGCAATATTTTACATGTTCTACTAATTATCCTTTTTTTAAACAGCACCTTCTGTTCTAGATTCAACGAAAAACTCTACCAGAGCAGGTCTTTCACTATGAATTCCCCTATCCTTTTCTCTTTGCCTACAGTAGGATATCAATCCCTGGTAGGAAATGTAGTCTCTAGCCTGCAGTCCAAACCTCTTCCTGACCTCAAACCACTCTATTACCTTTCCATTTCTAGTTATTTGCTCCCGATACCTTTGTTACTTTGCCAGTTTTCTCCACTGAATTCTAGCCCTCTCTTCCCTAATATTTGCACTCCTACTTGCAGCCATCCCTATTGTCAAAAATCTCCTTTCTCCAGTCTTAGGTTCATAGGTTCATAGGTTCATACTAGGCTATCTGCCCGAGGGCATTTACAAGCCTAGCCCATAGTTTTGTGGCTTAAGCCACCCCTTTAGTATGGGGAACTATACCCATTATTTTGCTGTGCCTCTGTTGAGCAGTGACACTGAGGTAATCCCTGGGGTATATCTGCGATCTTGTGTTGGCTTGGTGCTTAGAATAATTTCCACATATAATATTCTGCATGATATTTATTCTTCTTAAGGATCTACATTCCAAGCTTCCACTCTCTTCCTATTTTTTGAACTTCCCCTTACTTCATTATCATCATCCTCCTCCTCCATTCCACTCTGAACTATAATCTTCTGCTTGTGTTGTATATATGAGCATATCTGTGTGGTTAAACAATCCGTTCAAATCAGGTAATCGTAAACCACCTTGTTCTATTGGAAGGATCAACTTATCCTACTTAACTCACACATTCAGACACATTTCTTCAAATCTTTATTAATTATTGGCCACAACATCTTCTTTGATTAATAACAGCATGCCTGAACAGTATATAAAAATAAACAGACTGCCTGTACCTTACTATCCATATCTATATTCATAAACAAGAGCTTCCAGTATTAAAAATGTACTTATGTCGAGAAAATGTCTTTTGTTTAATCTCTTCCCACATATTCTTAGCTGTCATAACAGAAGTCTTTTTTTAATTTCAGCTCCTAAATACTTCATATTATTGTGCCCCCATAAACACAGCCCATACTGACCTCGACAAGACTTTCAATGCCAGCCCCCACTCTGGAATTATAGATAAACTCACTAAACTGGGCATAAATCCCTATGTCACAAGATGGGTGGCCAACTGGCTCACTGACAGAACCCACAGTACAAGTAGCAGACTCCAAGTCCGACTTCAGACCAGTGACGAGTGGAGTACCACAGGGTCGGTCCTGGGTCCTCTCCTGTTCGACGTCTACTTCTCTGAAGTGCAGGCCAACACAGAAGGTCTTTGGCTAACAAAGTTTGCAGATGACTGCAAACTGGGAGCCATAACAGAATCACCTACTGATGTAGACATTCTACAAAAAGGCCTCACAGAGACAGATGCTTGGTGTCAAAGTCATAGCCTCAAGCTCAATGCCAAGAAGTGCACTGTCATCTCCTATGAGAAAAACTTGGTACCCATGAACTATCACATAGGTGGTAGCTCACTAAACACTGAAAGTGTGATAAGAGACCTCTGGACACAGGTGGAACCTTCTGGCTAGGCTTATATAGGCCCCCAAGGCCAATAGCCTAGTACCTACCTATGAACATGGGTATGTTTGTGGGTACATAATTTTTGGCTATAGCCTTTGTTTCGTCTTCATTAACTTTATAACTTGAAAAGACTTGAGACTTTCTCAAATTTTTCACAATACTGAGATGTCCTTTTCTGGATGTATCAGGTATGAAATAATATCTGCAAATAAAGCCAACTTTACTTGATTACTATACAAATTATACCCTTGAATTATTTCTGAGTCCCTTATTTTCTCTGACAATAGTTCTAAATATAAAGCAAATAAAGGGAAAGGGACACCCCTGCTTGGTTCCTTTGTTCAAACAAAACTTATTAAGAGGAACCCTACCACTTCAATTTTTGTTTCTGATCCTTCATACATCCTTCTAATTAACCTTATAGTTGTATCAACGAATGCAAATGGTTCAATTGCCCTACTCACAAAAATCTCAGCTTACTCTGTCAAAAGCTTTCTCTGCATCAAGACTCACAGAAAACAGCGGTGTTTTCTTACATTCTGATTTCCGGATCATCAGTGTTCTGTTAATATTGTCAAAGGTTTACCTCCTCATCCACAAAATCACACTGATCCATATCTATCAATTTTGGCAACACAATTACCATTTTGAAGCTACTATAGACATAAATACTTTATAATTATGGTTTAAATTTGAAATGGATCTATATAAAGCTGGGTCTTATTGGGTCCTTACCGTCTTTGGATAATCCAACACAGCTTTCTTTTAAGATGTTGGTGCTTCCCCTCCTTCTAAAATACTGTTAAATAAACCCTTCCCCTCCTCCTAAAATACTGTTAAATAAACCCTTCCATATCTTAATCACTTTTGTCTCTAACTTCCAAAAATCCACAGGAATATCATCTCTTCCTGGAGACTTTCCGGCAGATTGATTACATATTTTTATCTCATCTTCTCCTACGTTAACTATTATTTGTTGTCTCATCTACATCTAACCTTGATATAATTGAGTTTGCCATAAATATTTCCATTTGTGCTCATTCTTGATTTGCACATTCCTCTGCACAAATGTTCATAAAATATTTGAAATATATCTAATAGCACTACAGAATCTCTGGTTATTTATGTATTTATTTTGTATAGACTCCCTAATTTTAGCAATGACCTTTTTATCTGTTACCCAAGTCATTGAGCTAAAAGGTTCTGTTCCCTGGAATTATAGAAAAAAGCTGCTTAACAGCAATCTATCTAAACTCATGCATATTATCCAAACACTCTATTTTATCTTTAACACTCTGCAGTTGCTCTTTTTCTTCTGAGATTCCCTTTACTCAGCAATACTTTAATCTTTCTCAACCTTTCTACATAATTCCTTTTACTTGTTAACCACATCTCTCTAACTTCTATGCTATGTTTAGACCCCATTTTCATTTATCCCACTCACTAAAAATCACTTCTGAAAAAATTTCTATCTTTTCTAATAATTCTCAAATACTTTCCACTACCCACTCGTTAAATTAGTCTTTTTTCCTAATGCCTTTGATTATCTCAGATCACAGAATTTCAACAATTTCCTTTCTTTTTAACAGGTAGTTGGAAAAATGCCAGTGTCTCAATTTTAATTCACTACTCTGCATTTTTTATCCAAGTTTTTATTCTTGTATGATCTGAAACGGTTACTGGACAGGTGTCAAGGCTTTCCATCAAATGCACATGTTCCTGTGAAATATAATTTCTAGCTAGGCTGAGTTATTGTACCTTGGGGAATAATATGTAAATTCTATCTGAGTTCCTACTACTGAATTCATGTCTTCCATACAAAATATTTTCATGACTTTCTTCAGAAATCTACCCTCTTTTGCTATAT
Organism: Protopterus annectens; assembly: GCF_019279795.1. Classification (NCBI taxonomy): domain Eukaryota; kingdom Metazoa; phylum Chordata; order Ceratodontiformes; family Protopteridae; genus Protopterus; species Protopterus annectens. The sequence continues at coordinate 1,598,051,368 of NC_056737.1, read as the reverse complement.
TTCCCTTCTAGGTCCCCTGATACAGCCTCACTATTGGAATAAATGTTCCAGTCTCCACTTATAAGTAATATTCCCTGTTGAAAAGCTGATTATTTCTCCTAAATCTACTTAAATTCCATGAAAGCAGTTTTGGGAGGAATATATATACATGCCGGTGCAATATTCATCCCTTGCCAACAGACCATTATTACCACAAACCTGCTATTACTGTCTTTTTTTTCTTCGATCACTATCAGAGCCCCTCTAGCAATCAGTATTACTACTCCTCCATTAATCTAATCACTAACGTTCTGCAGAATATCCATCCAAAAAACTTTCTTTGTCAAATACACATGCTCATGTCTTTCCAAATGCATTTCCTGCAGAATTGCTATTTGCACTCTGAATTTCTTAGAATAATTCAACACACTTTCCTTTTGCCTGTCAGGTCATTTATGTTCCAACATAAAATTGATAGTACAGCCATTATGATAATAATTGTTCTTGCCAAATGTACATGACAGTTTTCTTGTGTGTATTTCCAACTTTTGTCTTATATGCATACACTGCTTAGCAGACTGATCTTTTATACAGTTGCTTCTTCTCATCTCCATTTTAACCTATGACATGTTTACAAAACTTTTTACGGAAACCCTCACACAAAAAAAAAATATATTTTTAGAATACCCATCTCCTGTTAAATTATGACAAGCACACAACTATGTATAGCTTCAAAAAAGTAATTTTAGCCCTTTAGAAAGGGAAAAAAATTGCCCAAAATTGATAGCCGCACCCACAGGCATTACCTAACCTAAGATTAACGTTACTAATGCCCTGGCGTCTGTTCTTTCTTATCTCTATTCCCCTCCCAGATATGAAAAACAGCATGCACACTTTCAGAAAACATTAACATTTAGCCCTAGGGAAAAAGCACTAGTTACCTTTAAATAAAACTGAACTAAACACTGTTTTATTAAATGCATTAAAGTATTCATGTTGCACACTCATTCACTTCCCTTAATTTCTAACTTTATTTTTCATGAACTGCTTGCCATTGCACCTTTTTCACATTTCCCTCATCAAAGAATGCTCAGAAGTCTCAAGATCAACTGCTTGCATGTATAGACAGCTTTTCTCCATGTAAATGTAGTCAGCAATAAGATAATAGCTAATATCTCTTCATATGCTTGATGAATCTTTGTAAATTTCATTAAGAGCAGAATATATTACTGCCTTCAGTTAGACATCTTGACTCTCAGTGAAAACATTTGCTAATGGAAAAAAAAGCTAATATCTTTGTAGATACAAGGAACTCAACATTTTCATAGCTTTCATCATTTTGCCTTATTTTTACAAAACACTTGTTTATAGCTTAAGCCAAGGCCATTAATATAGGCAATCACCTTTGTAAAACTAATAGAAAGAATCTTAAATCTACATTTAGTATACTTAATACACTTTTACACCTTACCCCACCACAGCAGCCTAAGATCTCAGCATATTAACTCAATCTTGTTTTGTCCAGCCTTTCTTCTCTTGTGATACTGTAAAGTCTATATTTCTTACTACTAAAATTTTATGCTAATTATATGTCCAGATTTTTAGCTGATTGTTCCTGTTTTCAGTGTCCGCAGATTGATGGGTGTGACTGGATCTGGTATCTTTAGAAAAGGGAAGGAGAAAATGTCATAGAAATAAATGGAAATTAGGGGAACAACATATGCAGAACAACGTTAAGGAGGAGGATTGAATTTTAAGGGAAGATAGGAACTAAGCAATCAATGTAATGTTAGAGTGAATGAGAACCGTTAAAAGGAAAACATATGCATACGTCATGACAATTACAATGGAAAATGTTATTATGGTTTGCCTTTCTTTCTATTAATGTATGTAAACCCATGTTACAGTTTAAAATGTAATGATTTAATAAAGATGTTCAAAAGACTTGAGAACTTGGAGGACTACACATTACAGGTCACTAAAGGCTTCTACCCTCACTACTTATCATCTAAACATCAATTGAAATGAAGATGCTACTGGCTAGATTCTCTCTAGTGGAGGAAGACACTGCTGCCATAGGTAGCTCAGGTACCATTGTGGATCTTTCTCATGTCCTGCCTGGCTAAAGAGAGTAACAGTACAGAGACTGACATGCAAATAGATGCTTTTAAGATAGACCTTGCTGTCACAAAGGTCTTCTATGCTGCTTACATGAAGAAGGAATGCATTAGGTGATACTTGCTGGTAGGATAGACAAACTGCCTGTGTTGGTGTCCAACACAGGCCCCCATTACAAAAAAGCCTTCCCTGTGTGTATGGGCAAAAAATGTCCAGGTTGTTTAGGTATTTGGTGGTAATACAGTTCAGTGCCCACATCAGCTCTTACTGTGAAAGTGCCTCCACAAGGCAACTATCTAGGTACTGGTAGATGTCATGCTCTTCAATCTGAGAAAGGTGAAGACTGGTACTAAACATCTCATAAATACCCTGTGAAAATAGAGTCCAAATTGCAAAGAGGCAAACTGGAAACACTATATTCCTACTTTGAACCTTGGGCAAAGTATAGTTGTGCTAGGAATGTACCATAAATTTAGCATTATTGCTGTCCTCACTTCTTGGGATACTTTGCCCTGCAGGCAGACTGTGGTTGACCAGTCTTCAAAGGCTCTACCCTCCTCTACTGCTGTGGCCAAAGTTCTCCTACCTAGGCATAAGCAAGTCAGTGGAATAAAGGGTGCATTGGCAGGCATCATCTTTAGTTTTTTACTGCCCCAGCAATGGGGGGTGGCAACCCTTGACACCAGAGCCTGGTAGACAGGTGCATCCCCAGTGCATTTCTTTGTGCCGGCCCCAAGCCTGGATAAATGGGGAGGGTTGCTTCAGGAAGGGAATCCGGCGTAAAACTTCTCCAAATATTTCATGCGGACACCAGTAAATATTTACATACCGGATCGGTCGAGGCCTGGGTTAACAACGACTGCCACCAGTACTGTTAGCCAACAGGGTGCTGGCGGAAATTGGGCTACTGTTGGCTGAAGGAGGAGAAGAGGCGGAAGGCATGGCTAAAGGCAAGAAGAGAGGAGAAAGGATAGGACTGTGGTAGTGAAGGTCGGAACTTTGAATGCTGGCAGTATGACTGGTATAGGGAGAGAGATAGCCGATATGACAGACAGAAGGAAGGTTGGTATATTGTGTGTGCAAGAGACCAGATGGAAGGGGAGTAAGTCTAGGTGTATCGGAGGTGGGTTTAAATTGTTTTATCATGGTGTGGATGGAATGAGAAATGGCGTAGGAGTTATCCTGAAGGAACAGTATGCTAAGAGTGTTTTGGAGGTGAAAAGAGTGTCAGATAGAGTGATGTTTGTGAAACTGATGGTGTAATGATGAATGTTGTTAGTGCATATGCTCCACAAGTTGGGTGTGCAATGGATGAGAAAGAAAAATTTTGGAGCGAGTTGGATGAAGTGGTGATGATTGTACCCAAGGGTGAGAGAGTGGTGATTGGAGCAGATTTAAATGGGCATGTTGGTGAAGGGAACAGAGAGGATTAGGAAGTGATGGGTAGGTATGGTGTTAAACAAAGGAATGCAGAAGGTCAGATGGTAGTGGATTTTGCAAAAAGGGTGGACACGGCTGTGGTGAATACGTATTTTAACAAGAGGGAGGAGCACAGGGTGACATACAAGAGTGGAGGAAGATGCATACAGGTGGATTATATCTTATGCAGGAGGGCCAGTTTGAAGGAGATTGGAGACTGTAAAGTGGTGACCGGGGAAAGTGTAGTTAGGCAGCATAGGATGGTGGTTTGTAGGATGACGCTGGTGATCAAGAAGAGGAGGAGGAGTGTGAGGGCAGCACCAAGGATCAAATGGTGGATCAAATGGTGGAAATTGAAAAGGGGTAATTGTGAGGTGGAGTTTAGGGATGAGTTAAGACAGGCACTGGGTGGCAGTGAAGAGTTACCAAATAGCTGGGTAACTACAGCAGAGCTAGTAAGGGAGACAGAAAGGTGCTTGGTATGACATCTGGACAGAGGAAGGTCGACAAGGAGACATGGTGGTGGAATGAGGAAGTACAGGAGAGTATACAGAGAAAGAGGCTGGCAAAGAAGAAGTGGGATTGTCAGAGACATGAAGAAAGTAGACAGGAGTATAAGGAGATGAGATGCATGGCAAAGAGAAAGGTGGTGAAGGCTAAGGACAAAGCATATGAAGAGTTGTATGAAAGGTTGGACACTATGGAGGGAGAAAAGGACCTGTACCGATTGGCTAGACAGAGGGACCGAGCTAGGAAAGATGTGCAGCAAGTAAAGGTGATAAAGGATAATGAGGGAAACATACTCACAAGTGAGGAGAGTGTGTTGAGGAGATGGAAAGAGTACTTTGAGGAGTTGATGAATGAAGAGAATGAGAGGGAGAGAAGGTTGGATGATGTGGGGATAGTGAATCATGAAGTACAATGGATTAGCAAGGAGGAAGTAAAGATAGCTATGAAGAGGATGAAAAATGGAAAGGCTGTTGGTCCAGATGACATACCTGTGGAAGCATGGAGGTGTTTAGGGGAAATGGCAGTGGAGTTTTTAACCAGATTGTTTAATGAAATCTTGGAAAGTGAGAGGATGCCTGAGGAATGGAGAAAACGTTTTTTGGTACCGATTTTTAAGAATAAGGGTGATGTGCACAGCTGTAGTAACTACAGAGGGATTAAATTGATCAGTCACAGCATGAAGTTATGGGAATGAGTAGTGGAAGCTAGGTTAAGAAGGGATGTGATAATTAGTGATCAGCAGTATGGTTTCATGCCGGGAAAGAGCACTACAGATGCGATGTTTGCTCTGAGAGTGTTGATGGAGAAGTAGACTTAGAGAAAGCATATGACAGGGTGCCTAGAGAGGAGTTGTGGTATTGTATGAGGAAGTCAGGAGTATCAGACAAATATGTAAGAGTGGTACAGGATATGTACAAAGGTAGTGTGACAGTGGTGAGGTCTACGGTGGGAGTGACGGATGCGTTTAAGGTGGAGGTGGGATTACATCAAGGATCAGCTCTGAGCCCTTTCTTATTTGCAATGGTGATGGACAGGTTGACAGACGAGATCAGACAGGAGTCCCCGTGGACTATGATGTCTGCAGATGACATTGTGATCTGTAGTTAGAGTAGGGAGCAGATTGAGGAGACCCTGGAGAGATGGAGATATGCTCTAGAGAGAAGAGGAATAAAGGTCAGCAGGACTAAGACAGAATATATGTGTGTGAATGAGAGGGAGGATAGAGGAATGGTGAGGATGCAAGGAGTAGAGGTGGGGAAGGTGGATGAGTTTAAATACTTGAGATCAATAGTTCAGGGTAATGGTGAGTGTGGAAGAGAGGTGAAGAAGAGAGTACAGGCAGGATGGAATGGGTGGAGAAGAGTGTCAGGAGTGATTTGTGACAGACGAGTACCAGTAAGAGTGAAAGAGAAGGTCTACAAGAGAGTAGTGAGACCAGCTATGTTATATGGGTTGGAGACAGTGGCATTGACAAAAAGGCAGGAGTTTGAGCTGAATGTGGCAGAGTTAAAGATGTTAAGATTTGCACTGGGTGTGGCGTGGGTGGACAGGATTAGGAATAAGTATATTAGAGGGTCAGCCCAGGTTGGAAGGTTTGGAGATAAAGCCAGAGAGGCAAGATGACATTGGTTTGGAAATGTGCTGAGCAGGGATGCTGAGTATATTGGGAAAACGATGCTAAGGATGAAGCTACCAGGTTACAGGAAAAGAGGAAGGCCTAAGATAAGGTTTATGGATGTTGTGAAAGAGGACATGCAGGTGGTTGGTGTGACACAGCAAGATGCAGAGGACAGAAAGAAATGGAAACAGATGATCCACTATGACGACCCCTAACGGGAACAGCCGAAAGAAGATGATGACAGAATGGACCTCCATAGTCCATTTTTACTGAGAACTAGGAAGAAGTCCCAATTAGAATTCTGTCTTCTGCTCTGCTACAGGAACCCTTTTGCTATGAATGAAAAGAGCTGGTCTGCATTAAGGTCCCAGCTGCAGCAACAAAGGCATTTCCATGTAAAGTACAGCAAAAATCTTCAAGGTTTCTTCCCAAGTGACAGGTAAAAATGTGACACACCACTGTTTCAGGCTTCTCATCTACTCCACTTATGTTACAAAATAAACCAAACTTCTGGACCACAAGCTTCCAGTTTTCTGCAAAATCATCTTGCAGTGAAATGCATTCTAATGGCTGTACCTGAATCATTTTTTCCACCGTGAATTATACTTATGCACTTTCAAACAAAACTTTCAAAAGAAATATGCATCTTAATTTCTGAAAGAAGAAAAAAAGGCTTAAGGCTATGTAACAAGAATGCTCATCAGAATGCTCAGTAAACAACACAGACACTGTAACTACTCAAGTATTCAATATACTTTTTACAAATGCCTTTTAGAAGAAATGTGTACTACATGACTGACTAGCACCTCCCTCTGTTTCACTGTATTAGCACAGTTAAAGTTAAACATTCAGCTTGTTACAATGACCCTCTCACACACAAGATCACATGGTAATTGCTGAATAGTTCTCAACTATGATGTGGAATCGTACCTCTCATAACGTGGAACAAATGGCAATATGTGAAACTCTTGTCAACAGCTTACTAAACACTGCAACTAGGAAGATCACAGTTTGTTAAATATATTAAAAGATCTTCTGGTGAATAACTATGATTCAGTATTATTTAACATGGATATTAGCTAAAAAAAAACTCTTAACATTCAATGTGTGACAGACTATTCCAATAAGAAACAGCAAGGAGAGTCAAACTAAGGAGTACTCCTCATACTGATGGACACTTTAGAAGTATGCAGATGAGTTTAACCAAGCAGCGCTAAAGTCACTATAAAGAAGCTGAAGAGAATGGTAATAACACAAAAAGTTTAACATTCCAAAAGAACTTAAGCACTTCCCATGCCAACATAATGCATAGTTCCAACAAGGAACAACACACCTTGTCACAGTGAAATAAAACCCTATGATCCAAATCACCTCGGTACAATGAAAAGTATAGACAGTAGTGACAGGAAGGGGTGCAGTGATGAGATAATACCTGACAGCTCTTTCAGGTGCACTTGTCCACGGCATACTTACCATAGTAGACTACACTGGAAACTGCAGATCTCAGAGAAGCACTTTCAAGGGGTGGTATATAGTCTTCTGAAATATTACATCACTTACAGATAAGACAGACACACCCTTGCTAAGACCCACTGCATGTTGAACCCTGCAGTAAACTACTGGTCATTCATAGTGGGGTTAAAGCTTATGTATAACCACTCCACCTCGAAAATGGGTGCCTACAATAGAACTGAAGCAAACAAGCTGTAGTGATCTTCCCTCAATGGAAATAAACAGGTCAACTAGGCAAATAGAGGTGAAAAGCTTGATGGTCAGTGAGAGCTGGAACAAAAACACAGCAAAAAAGAATCTACAAAGGAATAGAATCTTGCACTTCATTCTACAGGTTAATACGTTACAGGAAAAACTGAAAGATGAAATGTAAAACAAACTGGAACAGCGGTTTACAGACCTACAGATCTTGTATCAAAATGCACTACAAGGGCCAAAAATATCAAGATATTTTTACAGAAACATTTCATTACAAGTTAAATACTGGTAGTGTCAAGAAACATGTACACTGATGAAACGGAACTATGTCAACTTATCTGGAAAACTAGCCACACATTTCAGTGTGTTCAACACATTGTGTTTAATAATATTGTAATCAACATGGTTCTAAGCACTTCTGGTAATCTGAGGTCAGTGACCATAGATCACTCATTTGGAAGGTAACCTACGTTGCTAAAACTATAATTATAATTTCTCAGTGCCTTTGTCTTAAAAAGTGGAGTAACTTACCCCCTGCAGGAGTGATATTCAGGGCTGTCATCTGGCTGGTGATATGGTTTCTTGAGTCCTGGAAGTAGTCCTGATGTAGACAATCAATGAAAGGCTGGTACTTCCAAATCTGAATCTTAAGGAAACCCTGCAGAAGCTGTAAAGTTGAATCAGCTAATTAATTTTTAATTGTTTTATCAATATAACATTAAACTATTGTATCCAGGATGAAAAAAATAATCAAGCAGCATATGCTGAAAAGTCTGACTTCCACATTTTAATGATGTCTCCTATGCATCTTATAAGTCAACATATTATATAATATTATACTGAATACTTTCTGTAAACCATATTTGTGCCATTTAACCCATGGATAATGTAATACAGCTAAGAATCTTTCTATTAACATAAGGAAAAGAACATGAAAAGATGCTATAAGAGGTAAACCACAATATTTTTTAATCAGTGCACCAGCCATTGTAGTTGGACAGCACAGTGTTGCATCAGTTTGCAATGTCGCCTCATAGCAAGAGGTTCTACAGTTTGATTCTCAGCTCGGGTGCCTTTTGTGCGGAGTCTGCATTCATGTGGGTTTCCTTCGGGTGCTTCGGTTTCCTCCCACGTTACAAAGACATGTGTCTGCAGCTTTTCTTCCCAGGCATCCACAGAAAATTTGCTCATTCAAAGTCAGACTTTCCCAGTAAACAAATGTTAACTAAATCAATAAATAGTCCACAGTTGCTTACTGGTAATTTTTAAAAAAAATGAGGGAAGACTTATAAAGAAAAAAAAAAAGAGAAGGATTTTCGTTTTCCATCGACAAGGAAACGGAGAGATACACAAGCATTCCAAGCCATCTGTTCCTCACTTGCCATTTTTTTCCTTAAGAAAAATTAAAAATTTTATCTGGACGACCATAATGGACCAGTGTTGTTCTTCCAAAGAGGGTTGCTAAAAGCCTGTAACCAACAAAGTAAAATACTAGATCTGACATGCTTCCTCAGCTACCATTTTAAAACTGTATGCTGCCCCAATAAATTTTCTCGAGTACTTAACAGTAAATACGTGTCCTTTCTTCATGTCTAGAAAAGAGATGGGCTTTAATGGTGTAGAGGTTTTGGCCCTGACTATTTCATTGGGTGATTTAAGTTTGATAGAGAACCTTGGATGCTTGCTAAAGAGGCAAACATTTGCAACTGTAGGTCTGCTAGTCCATCCTAGGTGAGGAGGAAGGAATCATTCGCTGCATGACTGACAACAGCTGAAGATCTGACAGCATCCTAGAAGGCTTTGATAATCTAATCCAAATGTTCTGATGCATGTACTGTACAGATGTCTCACATCACTGCAATGGGGACGGCTGAGGGATCTGAAAGATTATACAGATTAGTACCCATAACTATCAACCACACATGATGGCCTCTATTCTGTGGCCATCAGTTCAGTTCAAGAAAGAGACAGTGTCTCTGGGGTTTAGAAGACTGTAGAGAATGAAAATAAAATGGGGGACTAGAAGAAACTTGGGTGATTGCTAATGTTAGGACATACCAAAATGTGCAGTAACACTCGTCACCCCTGGTATTATGAATGAGTGGTTGGCAGAGGACAGATGCAGTAAGATTACCACCCACTTAAAGGACATTTTTTTCATTTTTTTCTTTTTCCGGAGCAGATATAAAACTTTCAAGTGTCCCTGATTTTGCTTAATTTTTGGCCTACCTCTCATAATTTTTTTTTTTTTTTTGGGGGGGGGGGGTTAGTATTTTCTGTTCATTAATGCATCAGGCATAATATTATAATTTTACACTTTTTTGTTCTTTTTGTTCAGTAAGTGCAGGTTCATGTGGATCCTATTGTTCTTCAGGAAATTACAGAATAGGAAGACAGAGTAACATCCACTGGGGGACTTCTGCCACCTGCACCATTACCATAGGACTGCAAGGTGATTAAAATTGTGTATACAATATGTGGGGGGGGGGGTCAGTCCCCTTGCTGGATAAGGGTAGTTATCTTCCACTGACAGTGAGTCAGCAATGGCAGGCATTAGAGTTTCAGACTTTTTGCTGTTCATAAACTGCATGTTGTGTTAAAAATAAATAAATTAAAATCTGCTGTTCTACTACATTCTCAAGAGAAATAAAATTATATTTTTAAAATGTGCCAAATTACAATCCTTTGCCTCATTCCCCCTTTGGACAGAAAGGGTAACCTTCATAACAGAACTACAATACTAAACTGACAGACCCATTGGATTGTCAATCAAGTCAGCACCACCCACACCTGTGCAAACTAGAAAGGTGTATCCTAAACTAAACAATTGCCAGACCCACACAGAGAATGATCAATTAATCAAACAATCTAACAATCAATAAATGCTGATTAAAAAAAAAAATAAAGGGCTTGACTGCAATAGTGGCTGCTCATTACATATAAAAAAAAAGTCTTCAGCTAAAGCTCAATTGAAACTCCCCATTTTCCCCAGTGGTGGTACAATCTTGGTGCAAGTGTTTTCCTAGCTGCATTGTACAACTCCATGCATATATAGGGCTTTGTCCACCCTTACTTAAATATAACCACACTGTGGTCACATCAACACTGGGGAAAAAGAGAAGTCGAAGTTGGCTAGCACTTTCACTGAAGAAAAAGCTCTGGCAGGGAAGAATCTTGCAGATGTTCAACAAAATTCAGTTCAAGTTTCAGCTTTAGTACATAACGATGGCTTCCAGAAATTTTGTGGAAAAATATAATATAAAATAAGTGGGACACTAGAGGAATATACAGTCACACAAGAAAAAGTATGGAAAAATAGAAGCAGCATTAATTGTTTATCTATATAAGTTGATAAAACTGCAGATATCAGAGAGTAAAACAAAGAAAAGACTGGATGAATGTAAGGCTTCATAAAAAAAGCGGTTTCAAAATTAGCAATGTTAAAAGACAGAGCATTCAGAGAAAACCTAAGATGTTTTAGCTACATGAAGAGAAAATGGAAGGAACAGATTGCAGTACCTTTATGAAAGTATAGATGATAACTGGACTGGTGGTACATGACAGGGCACTTCATGTTTATGCTCCAAATTTGATTGAGAAACCAGTCAAGATCTATATTAGTAATTGTACCAGTAGAAAAGACCAATCCTGACAAAACTATAGCAGAAGAGAAAATATTAAAATAAAATGAGGACACCAAAGTGTTTGCAAAAAATAACTATTCACTGTACAGCAGACACAAGAGAGGAAAGTTTGTCAAGAGGCAGGTGTGACATTTAAGCTGCTCTATCCAGCTGTCTTCAGAGTATTTTTCCTGGAGAATCAGATACATTTTTGATGCAGAATAGGCTGCACAGGAAATAAAAAAAGTTGTCAGCTATGAGTAAGTTAGCAAATTGAAGGGGACTCTTCCTCTCAGTCTTCTAACAATATCAAAGCCAATAGAAATGTTGTCTGTGAAGCTTTTCCATAGTCCAAAAGGAAAATGATTTGGTGACAGTAAAATCCCCAGGAGCTGACTCAAAGAATCCAGAGAAACTTGGACAAAGACCAGGGACCAGTGTTGGGAGATCAACATGACCAGAAAGATCAGCAACAATGTGAAATTCCTGAATAAATGAAAGAACTGTAAAGCATCCGTTCCATTAGATATAGCTGAGACGTGAACTGTGGTTCTGCAAGAAGCCATAGCTAAAAAAGTCTGGAAGCTGGTTTACTATTTTAAATTGGTGGAAGAACTGTAAATCATAACCCCCTTTATATCATTAAAGTTTAGAAGGGCACTGAAGCAAACGAAAATGTACCAAGTAAAAAAAAAAAGTGTTTATTCTTCTTGAGAGTTGTATAAAAATGTCTCGGTGTTGCATTGCAAAGCAGTCCTGTATAGTATGCAGTCACAGGAACTTTAAATGTGAGGTGGGGGTTATCAGATATTTAAGTAAGCATGCATTGTTTTAGATTAATGTTCACATGCTTTTTTACACTTAAGATAAGAAAGACTGAAAAAGCAAGTCAATGTACTGTTGTGATCATGGGCTATCTGAGAGATGTAAGTTTACTGATTATATGATATGTAGAATTTAAAAAAATAATTACTTCCCTGGTTCTGTACAGCTGAATATCAAGACGAATGTCCTTGGGTTAAGCTATAGAGAAGTTGCTTTGAAAAGCATGGGGAAATGATGAAAGGTATGAAAAATGGTAACCCTGTCTTGCATTTACAAAGTTATGTTTTTTCCCCATTACCATCTGCTTTTAAACCACTAAACTTTAAGACACAAACTAAGAAAACGAAAAGGACCAAGAGCAGTACAACTTCCGCCAATAAGACCAATACGCAGGAGATTTTATTCCTTTAAAAGCGGCAGTTGCTGCAAAAAAAGACTTCAGCTTCATGTTGATCTGAAATACATGAAAATTCATTAGTTAAATTCCAAGTCTGTGAATACTATAATAAAATTTGATACACAATTAAAATGTATAAATATATCAACTAATAGAGCAACTATCATTCAATCCTGGCAGAAGAGTGATCACTCCTGAACATTTCTGGCATTGAGCCAAATAGACAACCATGCCAGTGTTACAATTCGCTCTGCAACGCAATTCAAAACACTTTCGCGCTTTACGTGAATAAAGTCTAGTATCCTGTGGCGTATTGGTCTTATTGGCGGAAGTTGTACCATCTGCTTTTAGTTGGAGACAAAACAATCATGAGAGACTTGAACAGTGTGTAATGAGTAAAATCAACAAGGTGCAAGGTAATTACCACTTAAAGGGATATTGACATATGTCTCGGTGATGAATGAAATTTGAAACTGTGAGAAGCAAAGAGGTATAAAAGTTGCTGCTTAAATTAGGACAGTGAAGTGTGAAGTGAAGTTTTTCAAGAAGTTATTTTACAAACTTAGGAAAGTGAGAAAGCAGAAATGGAAAAATTAGTATACTTCTATAAGAAAGAGGCAAGCTTCCATTAGAAAAAGGGTTAGACAAAGAGAAACAGATAAAAAATGTTAAAAGGAAACGATAAAAAAAAGGAAAGGACAATTTACACCATTTCAGTACATGTTAACAGCATCTTAAATGATGTAAGATCACATACATTGCAACAAGGTGAAAAGTTAAGAAAAAACAAGTTATGTACTCACCATAACAATCCATCTGAGTAGTTGTACTTCATTTGTCTTCAACCTGTGGGTATTTGGATATGGATCGGATCCGAGACGGCCACTTCACCAGCTTCTGATCAGAGCTCCAAGCTCCTCCCCTTATTCCATAATACCCCTCCATCTCCTTCCTTCCCTCAGATCGAGTTTGCTGCACCCTAACACAAGCCTGACCCAATAAAACCTTACCACAACAGGTTATTCACCAACCTAACAAGCATGAACAGGAGAACTGCAGAGGTGCCTTCTTCTACATACCACAGTAACAAAAATGAAGATAAGGTCAAGGAGAAGGAGGGAGGGATGGTTGAAGACAAATGAAGTACAGAAAGTACAAAACTTCTTTATCTGTAGAAGTTGACTTCATTTGGTCATCAACCTGTGGGACAGAGTCCCCAGCTACCAAATACCTGGGTGGCCCTCATTTAAGGATAATCTGGAGCACCACAGAGCCAAAGGATGCTCTACCTCTAGATACTATGTCTAGTTTGTAATGTGAAATAAAGGTGTGAGATGAGGACCAAGAAGCCACAGAACAAATCATCCAGAGACACCCTGGTCCAAAAAGCTGCAAAAGTAGCCATGGACCTCGTGGAATGTGCTTTCACTTGACCCTGAGGAGAAATGCCTTTGTCTGAGTACACCTTAAGGATATACTGAGAAATCCATCATCACTTTGGAGACTGGTTTGCCTAGAAAGGGTCTAGCATATGAAACAAATAACTGATCAGACTTGCAAGTAGAACCTCAATTGTCTGTGTACATCCAACAAATGTAACTTATATTCACCCCTGTTCTGAAAATTTGGAAAGAAAACAGGAAGGTTAATCATCTGGTTAATATTGTTTTCAGAAGCAACCATTGGAAGAAAGGAAGAATTGGTATGAAGCGACACCCTATCCTTATGGAAGATCATATATAGAGCTTTGATATATAACGCTTGAAGTTCTGATACCCCCCTAACCGAGGTGATAGCCACTAGGAAGGCCGTTTTCCATGATAAAAATTGAAGGTCCACAGACGCTGCGAGCTCAAAAGGTGAAGAAACCAGAGCCTGTAAGACAAAAGTGAAGTCCCAAGGAGAAGTAGGATCCATCACCAGGGGGACTTAAAAAAAAGGTACCCTTAATAAAGGATTTGCACAGTGTAGAAGAGGCTAACAAAACCATATTTTCCCCAATATGAAAGTTGGAAATGGCAGCCAGCTGTAGCTTTACAGTAGAAGAGCCAGCACCCTGATGAAATATACTCACCAAAAACTCTAATACTGCTAGGACTAGAGCTGTGAAAGGATCCAAGTCCCTTTCAGAGGCTCAAATAGAGAAACGTTTCCATTTGCTATGGTAAAGTTTCCTGGTGGATGATTTGTGAGCCCCCACCAGAATAGTCTTGACCGGACAGGATAAACCGCGAGTCTTAGCTACCAAAGGAACTGGAGCAGCCAAGCAGTGAGCATTCAGACTGACCAGGTTTGGATAAGGAACCTTTGAGGGGTGAGAGAGAAGATCTGGTATTGGATCCAAGATCCATGGCGGAGCTAGAGGGAAACCAGACTTATTGAGGCCTGAATGGGGCAATGAGGATCACTGTGCTCCCCAACCTGCGGGCCTTCTGAAGAAATTTTGGTAAAAGAGGTAACTGAGGCTAAGCATAGAGAAGACCGGGAGGCCAAACATGGACTAGAGTGTCCCTGGGGGTTTCCTCCTGCGGGGGGATCAGAGCGAAGAACTCGCTGCACTTAGCATTGGAAGGAGATGTGAAGAAAATGCAGCAATGCAAACCCCACTCTAGAAAGATCTGCTCCACTACAGAAGGATTCTAAGACCACTCATAGGGCATCAGAATAGTCCTGCTCAGCTTGTCCGCTAGTATGTTGGACCATCCCGGAATGTGCGTTGCTACTAGAAACCGGTTGGTGGAAATCGCCCTTTCCCAAACTCTCATTACCTCATGACAAAGGGGGTAAGATCTGGTTCCTCCCTGCTTGTTGATGTACCAGACTACAGACATGTTGTCGGACTGTATTGCAATAGTTCCCAGAGGCAGAAAGGAATGAAGGGCCTGCAGCGCTAAAAGGACCGCCCTTCATTTCTAGGATGTTGATATGCAACTTGGTCTCATTCTGGACGATGTGCCATGGACTGTCCTTCCCAAGCAATGCCCCTCCCCTAGTTGGAGGCATCCGTGGTCACCGTAGCTTGGGGAGGGGATGCAATAAATGGGCGTCCCTCGACCATGTCGGAGTGCATCCACCAGTGGAGAGATTCCCTGGAAGCCCTGCTTGTATGCATCAGATGAGCTAACGGCAGGTCTAAGAAGGATTACTGGACTGCTAATGTCCACTGAAGTATTCGCATGTGAAGACACGCACAGTGGAGATGCGTGATGGTGGCTGCCATAACCATTGAACCAAGAGCTTGCAAGACCCCCCTCCTCAGAAGGAAGATGAGGTTGAATAATAAGAGACACATGGAGATGCCAAACTCTCTCCGGGGTGAGGAAGACCTTCATCTGGATGGTGTCTAATCTTGCTCTGATGAATTCTAGAACTTGAACCGGGTTCAGAGATGATTTGTTTGCGTTGACTGTGATCCCCAATTGACTGGTTAGCCTCAGGAAATAGCCTCTGGCTTGACAAAGTAGACACTTGGTGGGGGTAGCAAGGAGCCAATTGTCCAGGTTTGGGAAGACCTGTATACCCTGAAGTCTCAAGTGAGCCGCTACAACTGCCATGACCTTGGTGAACACCCTGGGGGCTGTAATGAGACTAAAGGGGAGGGCTCAGAATTGATAATGATTGGCTCCTAGCCAGAAGTGGAGAAAAGTACAGTTTTGTAAATACCATAAATGTAGATGTCCGAACAGGATTGCATCTGCAGTCCTTACAAATGGGTTGTCCTGTCGCCAGGGCAGCCTTGATCGCGGCGGATTCCAAAGTCTGGGTCTGCCGCTGTCGTCGCCACTTCACCCGGACCGTCATAGCATTGTTGTCTTTCGGTATGCAGGCAAGCCCATTTTCCATTTCCTCAGTTTCTTGCCCCAGTTGATGCCAGTTGGATGGATAAATTGGATTTGGATAAATGCCAATGTTTATGTTCCAAATAGTAGAAAACAAAAAAATAAAAACACATGTATATATATAAATACAAATACCATAAGAGATCCCCCATCCCTAGCTAGCTATTGGGTGGGCAAATACCCTAGGAGAGGGAGGAAGGGGGGAGAGGGTGGTGACTGTAGATCTGTGCCTGTATGTTCGACATCATTTATGGTAGGTACAAAGGTAATAACTGTCTGTACTATGGATGCATCTGCAGTCCAGTAAATACAAATGGGGTGAATACCATAGCCAAACTGGAGGAGGAAGAAGAAGAAATTATGTAGTAGTTAGGATCCTTGGCAAAAAGGCAGTGGCAAACCCTGCTCGATCTAGAGTATAAAGGTATAATGGCATAATGGCAAATGTATGCACGAGGTCCAAGTAGCAAGTAACCTCTATAATGTCCTTGGTAGCCACCTAAGAAAGCTGTGGTAGTGGCTGGCTGTAGCCAGAATGTAATATGATGCCTCCTGTTGTGGTGTGGAATTTGCTTAGTAGGAATAATAGACAGAATACCCCAACCCTACATTGTCTGTTTTGTTTCTTCTGTTTTTGTTTCCTCCTCTCCCTTCTTCCTGTTGCATATGCTACCTGGTAAGCTTTTCATTGCCCTCTGTGGAGGTAGTAGTGTAAAGTACAGCGTGTGTCTATCCGGCAGTTGTGTACATCTGTTCTGTGGTTTGGAGGAGGAAGAAGGTAGGTAGGTAGGTTAGGTGGGTTGCCTGGTTTAACTCACTCTTTAAATGTACTCTGTAGGATTAGTTCTCATGGACACAGGATTAGATCTCATGGATGATGGAAGATTAGGAAGGGTTGTACTGTTGCTGCAAAACCCTTCTTGCTAGAACAACTGCCAACGAGAAGCAGTTTTTCAGGATAGGTGTTGAAGGATAGGTGTTGCTGCTGGGTTGAAAGTGCTGGTTGGGTTTTCAATTCAATTTTTCAAAGTTCTACTCCCATGCTGGTAATGCTGGGAAGGAGGTTTTATTTAATTCCTCTCAGAAACTGCCTGGAAGTAGAGATGAAAAGAAAGAGGGGAGATGTATAAAAGAGAAAGGGGAGAAATATTGCATTGCATGGAGGAGGCTGGGACAGGCCTGTATGGAAAAGCTCTGCCAAATACTCCAGGATGTTGGGAAAAGTTGTGATACTCTCCATTCCTGTTGGCTCCTACTACTCAACATCTAAACCTTTTCCATTTTCCTCCTTATTTCCTTCTTTCTTCTTTTGTTGCATAGTTCCTTCTTTGAGTGGAGGTCTTTTAACCTTGGGTGGATTTAATCTTTAGTTGCTCTTATGTAATGTTTGTTTTAGTTTCTTATGTTTCTTTTCAGGTTGGAGTTTGCGAGTTTGGAGAGTTTCTGAGTTAACATCAAAGGAATCACAATTAGAGTCATTTTCCCGTAGCAGACATGCTCCTCAATGGTACATTGTGTGTGCTCCTCCAATCAGGAGCTATCTGTTGTCTCCCTCAATCCTTTGCTATCCAAATTATCCTTGGACGCACCTCTTTGCAAGGATGAGGTGGGCTTGTGCATCAAAAATGGCCACTGGGTCATAGAATGCCAACTGGCAGATCCAACTGTGAACAAGGATTAGAGAAGTGTGTGAGCCTGTGGTTAGGTGGGTGAGGGATTGGTGCAGAATTGGTGCTCCCTATTTCTTTGTGATGACCTTGAAGATGTGTTGTGAAGATCCCCATTTCTTTGGAGCATGAGGTTGAAGAGTTCGAGTAGTTCTGCTTCTGCTTTCTTTTTCTGTACAAAATTCTTTGTAACTGAAAATTGTAACTAAGAGCCATATTCCAACCTGTGGTTGCCATAATCCATAGGTCCATCAGAGCCATATTCCATAGGTTGTTGCCATCCGCCCCTGTTTGTGTGATGTGTACGCACTGTGGTGTTGTCTGTCCTTCTGAATGGTTGGGTCTGAGGGATGGATCAACTGGCTGGATTGCTAGTTTATTTCACAGATTTTTTTTTGATTTATGTGCAGGTGCAGCTCTGATTCCATAAGCCTTGTATGTGGTGCATGGCGATCTGGAGTCCGCAAGCCTTGTATGGTCTGAGGCTTGGGTTGTGATGGTTGTGGAAGAGAGAATGTGGTGGTGATGAGTTAGCAGGTTGAATGCCATGCCAGATCTAGGACCAGGATTTGACTTAGTGACCTGAGCCACCATGCCTGTATTTCTTTTTGAGACCATAAATTCTTTCCATAGGTACTTTAGCTTCTCATGTGTTGAGACCATATATGGGATAGGGACCATGGGGACCAGCATTATGCCAAGGCCTGCAGTACTTTCCCCTGGCTATTGTTTGTGATGCTTAGTTTGTTAATGCCAAGTAATGCCACAGTAGTTGTTCCACTTTTTGTGTTCTTGTTTTTTAGAGGAGTTTTCTGTGTGTCAATTCTGTACCTAAGAGGTTATTCTTTGGGATGGTCTTCATTCTGTACCTTATATTAGTTATTGATTGTCAGGATGATGGTAAACAAATATGACTTTGTATATTTACTTTGTTTGTCTCTGTTAATGTGTAAGGACTCTCAGGCAGTCTGATCAGCGCCCAGATATTTGTATATTCCTGATGCCTGGCAGTGATCAGGTATGGTAGGCATTTAGTTCCTTGAGTAGATAAGCCAAAGGGCAATGCGTATTGCATTTCATGCTTTGATGCTGAGAAATCTGAGGTATCTTCTGCAATTTGGTGGTAATTGGGGATGCAGCGTGCCTGCAAGAAATCTGAGGTATCGCAGCCAATTTGCCTCTAGAGGGACGTGCGGGTACAGCATTTTAGCATCTGCCAAGATGGGAAAATACTTGAATTTGGTGTTTGAGAAAGATGAATTTTGAGTTTTTGAATTTTGAATTTTCTTCAAACAGGAATAGTCTGGGTCCCAATTTTCCTTGTGAAATGAGTCCACTTTCCACAGTTCTCCTCGGTACTAGCTTGCTAATTGCCTTTCCTTGCCTCCACTTTTCTATTTGTTTTTTTTGCACAGCTCTTTGTTTTGGTTGTTGTGAGGGTGTTTGGTGGGCCCTGTGGTTTGATTTGGTAATAGGTTTGTCATGGTCTTTTTCCTGGTGTTGTGTGTGTATAGTTTTGAAAAATAACCTTGTACTTTGCCAGATTAGTGTGTCTCTTTTGATAAGGGTGCCTAACTTTGTTCCTATTAGTGCTGCTATTTGTTCCCTGGTCTGTAAGTGTTCCCTGTGTGTGATTGTCAAGTGGTTGTTCACCCTGTAGGCACTGCCCTTGTGGTAGTAGTTTGTTACCTGGTCACTGGTTCTTACTCTGCTTCTGCTCCCAGAGTTGATTTCTCCTCTGGATTGATTTCTCTGAGTTTCTAAGGCGCCAGTTTCCAATTGGGAAAGAACCAATAAGGGAGTCGGAAGTTTCCTTCCTGTGTTTGTTCAGTCTTTGTAACTTCTACCGCTTTCCCTTCTTTTGCCTTTTCTGCTGTTTGTTGTAGTACACCCTTATCTAATATTTTCTTCAAACTGAATTTTTATCATGAGGAGCATACCTTTTATTTATCCTTAGGAGCATCTCCTTAGTTTGCTTTAACATGATCCCGGGAAAGGTGCATTCTATAACTGTCACATGCCTTCTTATAACTATGCCAGTCAACCTGTGCATAATTTTAGCCTGCTAAATATCCTCCAGCCACATCACAGGAATGGTATCTAACAGAAAACTCATTATGCACCATTTCTAGAGAGCTGATCATATCTAAAACTCCTCTGATGAGGAGTGTTTAAACTCCGGGTTTTGGCCATCTCTCCTAAGGAGGTGATCATCTCTAAAGAGGCGAGTAGGTTTTAACTGAGGTCCCTTTTAGGGGTGAGAGGGTTTTACCCTGTCTCTCTAAGCACCTGGATTCCTGAGGTCGAAGGTTTCCAGCCTTGGTCCCTGAGCCTATAAGTAGTCCCTGGAGATAGGAGCCTTGTCTGCAAAGTGGAGCAGAGCAGGTGCTGATGGTAGTCCGGGATCCTGTAGAACCAAGCTGGCTTAAGGTATCAATCCAGGGGTATAAGGAGCTTAAATGCATCAGGTAAAAGCATCATTCACAACAGGATAAAAATTGTCCTAAGCCAAGGCCTATGCCTGAGCGTGGGCAAGGTCCTAAATCTGAGAAATAAAGATCTAGATGAGAAAAATTCCTCAAGAAGATTGCTAAAGGAACATTCAAAGAAAAATTCCTCTGGGAATAGTGGTAGAGAGGCAGGAAGGAAGAAGAATCAGAAGGTCTTTTCTGGAGGTTGAGAAAGAACCTCTGGATGGTCTTGGGATCCCTTAGTTAAAGAAGAATCAGAAGGTGAGGCCCAGTAATTTTGAGAACCTGAACTGGGTGAGTGAGAGTGGGGCTTATTAAATGAGTGAGACTTTGGGCCAGAGTAAGCATTTGGGGGGCCAAGCTTAACATGTGCAGCTTTAGCTAACAGGCCCTTATTAGCAAGGCCAAGCGTAAGCCCTGGCAGCACGCTACTTTATGAGAAACGACAGCTAACATTAGCAGCACCATGTGTTGAAGTAGAGAGTGAAGGTCCACCGGTGTCGCGGTGGATTGGTGGAGTAGCAGTAGAAAGGTAGAGCTTCATTCAACTGAAGGTCAGAACCGGCCCGGTGGGGTAGTAATCATTTTGACGCCGTAGAGCTGCCGTGGCCTTGGGTCGTCGACGAAACCGATTAGCCGCTTTGTGTTTCTTTAACGTGGTTTTCGGCGAAGAAAGGACCGCGGTGTCGGTCCTTGTCTTTGTGTTTTCTTAACAACGAAAAGCTGAGAGGCGACGGCGGCATTATCGCATAAAGGTCTGCCAAAGGCTAGACAAGCTGCTACTCGAGCTTCTGGCAAGCGTCCAAAAAAAAGCACAAGGAGGTAGAGACAAGCCCGGGTATTTGTTTCCCACAACTAAAAACGAGTATTCAGTTTTTTTATCTTTATGGCCCAGAAAATTCCCACAAGTTAGCTAGTTACTTTTAGTTTAGAAGTTCAATTACAGGGAGTGAAAAAACTGATCTGAAAGACCGAGTTGCGCTGAGCAGCTTCTAGTAAGTAGTAGTAAGAAAGACTCTGGACCGTACCGGCCCGGACTAGACTGACAGCTTCTGCAAGAAAGACTGAGGCGCGGTGAAGACTGAGGAGGAGCCCGACGCCAGACCCTGCCTTTGAAGCCGGCCGAAGAGCTGCACTGTACGAAAGTGCGACCATTTACTGGACCAGACCCATCAAGGAGAAACCTCCTGGAATGTCTGTGCATCTTTATATGATAGTACGTATCCTGGAGGTCTATCGAGCACATCCAATCATTCTCCTGCAGATAGGGCAAGATGGATTGCAGAGTGACCCATCCAGAACTTTTCTTTGACAACATTCAGATTCAAGGTGGAAAGATCCAGGATGTGTCTTAGGTCCCCATCTTTTTTGGCACTAAAAGAAGCAGGATTAAATGCCCGATCCAGATTGATCTGGGGGGGACGGGTTGGATGATTCGCATCTTTAGCAGCTTTTCTATTTCGAGTGCTGCAACCTCCCTTTGCATGGGTGGAACATCTGGGAGGTGATTTGGGGGAATAGGTGGTAGTAAAAAAGGGATGGAATATCATCTGGATATGATATGTAGCACCCAACAGTCTGTTGACATGGACTCCCATGCTGTTAGGTGCAATGAATGATGACCTCCGTCTGCATCCAGAGATGAGCAGTTGGGCAACCGCTCAGGGGTGCTGTATGGGCCTGTCTGAGAAAGGTTCTCGAGACCCAAAATTCCTCTGCCTGTGGGCCAGCGTCTATCGTGACCCCCTATGACTCTGGGGGAAGATGAATCCTGAGTGTCCCGGGAGTACTGATACTTTCGGAACCACATCTTCTTTTGCCCTCACCGATTCCTTGAGAAGAATCTTTGAGGGGTAGAGAAGTGGATCCCGATGTCAGACATTGTTTTTCCATCCTTCTCAGTCTGGACCAGTGTGTCACATATGGTCTTCCTAAATATTGAAGAACCATCATAAGGGCATTAGCAAATGATGCCTTGAAGGGTTCCTTTAGCCGGAGCCAGGTATGACGTCTCATGGCAACACCAGAACTGGCACCACTTGCAGCTTTTTCAGTGGCATGTGAAAGGAGGCCCATGGATGTGTTCAAAACCGCTTTGAGAGTGGCCATCTGTGTGGAGAATGCTTGCTTATCCGCCGGCGACATGGACTCCATGGGCGACTCAGCCACCTCCTTGACCAGGTCATGCTGCAGTTGGATAACATGGGCCTAATAATTCAGCACCCTTATAGAAAAGGTAGCTGAAGAGTAAACCCACTTCCACAGACAGTCCATCGTCCTGGACTCTCGGTCTGGAGGATGAACCAACTGCAGAACTCTCCTGAGCCAGTTCTTTCTTGGTGGCAGCTGCACCACCAGAGCGTCTACTGGGGGTCGCTTACTCCAGTTGGTCTTATCAGGATGCTTTGGAATAGACTCCACGGTGTCCAGTTCCTTCCATGCTTGTGTTGTAATGAGGTCCACTAATGGATCCGCAAGAGGGGACACCCGGGAGGTAGATGGGCCCATGCTGAAAGCCTCCAGGAACACAGACTCGTCCAAGGTTGGCTTTGGGGTGCCCCCCTCTGGCGAAGGAATTACATTATGTTTCCGAAGGAGACACTGTTGGATGGGGTGATCTGGGGGAACCTTCCCCTTCCTCCAAGTTGGTGTCTTCGGTGAGGGACTCTGGGGAGGAGTCCAGGTGCCTCTTTTTGCAAGTGTGTTTGCGAGGTACCTCCTCAGTGGGGCTCTCTGTGAGGGACTTGCAAACAGGGGTTAGCTCCTTAATGGGTGCTCCCTGGGGCATTTCAAGCAACAGCTGTCCCTGAGAAGCTGGTCGGAGCCATATCCAGTACCAAAGGAGTCGGGGTGGACTCCGAAGAGGAGATAGTCAGAGGCCTTGACCCACTCCAGAGGACCCTCTCCACCAAGTCGAAGGCAGATGGAGAGAGGACATCCTGGTAGACAAGCAATGGAACTGCTCTCCTCGGATCCCATGGGGGAGTTGGAGCAGAGTCCACAGGAGCCGAGATGCTGAGGGGGATGCTGTGCTCTGACAAACTAGGAGCCGACAGATCCCCTTAGGAGCCGATGCCGAGACTACAGCTCTGACACAGATGGATCCAACCTGCTCAGGGCCATGGCCGGAGTTGAGGTACTAGGTACCGTCGGCGCCAGCCCTCCGACTCCAAGAGCTCTCTGATCCAAGGACTCCAAAACCAAGGGCCAGATTGGAGAAGGAGCGATGGGGGCAAAGAAGGGCTGTGAGACCCCGCTCTGGAAGGAGAGGGGGCTGGCCAGACTCCCATCTGGATCTGGGTATGAATAAACTTCCATATCATTCTGTCCATCACCGATTCACTCAAGCTACAGGTGGAACGGGAGGAGGAAGCCACCGACAAAAGCCGGGAGTGCCGATGAGGGAAGGCTCTAGAAAAGGTCGAGACACCGTCAGCACCAGTGAAAAGCTCGGAGAATGGAGCAGAGGAGTACTGGGCCTAGTTGGAGTCCTGGATTAGGCTGGCAGACCCGACTGAGCAGAGTGGTCAGGGGACCGCTTCTTGGGCCTGTCCTTTTGTCCGGGTCCAAAAGCCTGGAAACGGGGGTTTGAGCCCCAGAGGCCTGAGGAGAAGTTATGGTAGCAGCCGCTACTGCAGGAGGAGGCCGACACCGAAAGGAGGCCCTTCATCATCAATTTAGCCATCCGGTCCTTGAGGGCTCTAGGTTTGAACCCTGCGCAAATAGCACAGGTCATGTCAAGGTGGGCCACGCCTAAGCAGACAATGCACAGTGTGTGGCCATCAGCTGGAGAGAGCTTTTGGCCACACTCTGTGCATTTCCTAAAAACAGGCCTGGGAACCTCAGCCATGTCTAGGAAGGACACACACACATACACACACACACACAAACCGGGTGTGGGAGAGGGTAAAACAGAGAACTCAAAACGCTTTTTTTTTTCCCCCATGACGACCAACGTGAGTATAGGGGAGAGGAGAGGGACAATTATCTAGGGAACCCTGACTAGAAAAAAGCAGAAAACACTCACCAAAAACCACCAAATGCCTGGAGCTCGAGACCATGCTGCTGGGCTGGAAAACGGCAAACAAGATCTAGGGGAAGGAAGGAGATGGATGAGTATTATGGGTAAGGGGAGGGGCTTGGAGCTTGGATCAGAAGCTGGCGAAGTGGCTGTCTCAGATCTGAATACCCACAGGTTGATGACCAAATGAAGTCAACTACTTCAGATTTAAAGTTATGCACTTACTATAATGATACATCCTTTGACATGCCAGTCTGTTCAATACGTGCAAATTCATTCTAGCACAGAAAGTGCTCTAGCCTCAAGCCCCTTTAAAAATTCACCCATCCTATAATCTCTGTGTCCTTCTAGCTACATCAGATCTAGTTTGGCATCTGAATAACAATATTATGATCTGTATTGCTTTGGAACCAAGCATAAATAGATGCTAATCCTTCATGCCTTATATCATGGAAGGGGGAAGGAGGACTGCAATGAAAGGATCTATCATTATGGCAAGTGCATATGTTTTGTATCCGATTCATTCTATTCGTCCCATCTGACACACAAGTCAGAATCCCCAGCTGTGTATTATCCTGGGTGGTTTCATGGCAGGAGACCCTTTAGGGTGGAACTACCAAAGTAAGCTGTAGCTCCAAAAATGGACTCCAATTTGTATGCTTGAAAAAGGTATGCATGGAGGACCAAGTAGCTGCTTCACATATAGAATGTGCTCTAAAGAAGGCAGTAGAAGTAGCCATAGCTCTGTTAGAGTGGGCTCTGGGTCTGCATGACAATGGTTTGTTGTGCAATTCATAGACAAAGGAAATGCAACTGAACAATGATCTGGAATGAGTGATTTTAGATACCTTCTGTGCAAAATAATTGAATAGTTGCTCCTCTTTTCAAAAGGAAGCAGCTCTGTGAAGGTAAAAGCATAACTGTCATTAAACATCTGAAGTGTACAACAGATGTTCCCTCTTGTTTTGATAGTTAAGGAAGAAGACAGATAAATGAATGGGATGAGATATGTTATGCTCTAAACAACTTTGTGAATGAAACAGGGATTAATCCTTAAGGTTGCCCTGTCTTTGTGACAGTCAATGTAAGAAGAAACTGAAGACAAGGCATGCAATTCTGAAATTTTCCTAGCTGATGATATGGCTACTAGAAAAATGGTTTTCCAAGACAGAAACTTGATTTCTACTGTTGCTGCAGGGTTCAAAAGGGGGTCTTGCTAAGGCCTCCAAAATAAAATTCAAGTCCCACAGAAGGACTAGGCCTTTTAACAGTGGACATAAGAAGAAGGTATCTTTAAGGAAAGCTTTGTATAATCTGTGACAAAGCAAGGATTGATTCTGAAAGAAAATATAAAAAGATCAAATTGTACCAGTAGAACATTAATGGTAGAAAACCTGGAACCTGAGTGAAAGAGGGAGAAGAGAAAGTGCAAAACATCTGTAACACAAGTTGAAAAGGGATCAACATTTTTTGAATAACAGCCCAAAGGGTAAATTTCCTCCACTTACTATGATAAACATTATTGACATAAGGTCTCTGAGAGTCTGTAAGAATTACTGACCACTTCTTGGGGAAGGGAAGAATCCCTTATCATCAGTGAATTGGAGAAGCCATGCAGTCAGTCTCAGATTGGGAAGGTCTTGCTGAGGCATCAGTAGAGGGCAGGAGAAGCCATGCAGTCAGTCTCAGATTGGGAAGATCTTGCTGAGGCATCAGTAGAGGGCAACGGATTTTTCTAAGTCAATATGGGGCTATGAGGAAAACAGCTGGCTTGCACAGTAGTGCTTTTTGTTGTAATCTGGTTAATGGAGGAGGGTTGTATATGCATAAAGTAGCCAGCTGGGCAATGCAAAGACAGAGCATCCCTGGGTGTTTCCCCAGGGAGGGGAATCATGCAAAGAACCTGTTGCATTTAGTGGTGTTCTGGGTGGCAAACAGATCACAGCAGGGAATGCCCAAATGACTGAATATCTTTTTGGTAATCGCCAGACTGAGGGACCACTTACAATGAACTAGTAAATCTCTGCTGAGACTATCTGCTAGACAAGTGGCTGTCCTGGGAATATACATCACTACCATGAAACAATGAATGGCAATTGCCCATGGCCTTGTGTCATAAAGGGTAAGACCTATTGTTTGTTGATATAGCTAACAACTGTCATATTTTATGTCTGATGGAGATCATGCCTTGAGGAAGGTAGTCCTGAGTGCTCACGACTCTTAGAGATGTCTGTGAAGAATGGCCTCATTCTCTGTTTAAAGACCTTGGACCATTCTCCTTTTTTAATGCTCCCCACTCTAGGGAGAAGGTGTCCGTCGTCACTGCTGCTGATGGTGAAGTAGGTTGAAAAGGCTTGCCTCTGTGCAAAGGTGGTGAAATGAGCCATCACTGCAGATGGTACTGTAAGATTGGGTAAGCGTTATGGTCTCGGAAAGAGGATGGTAAAATTGGGACCAGTGCACTTGGAGGAGCCACTGTACAATTCTCATACGATAGTGAGCAAATTGTACCATTAGTACTGGAGATGCCATGATGCCCAAGGCCTTCTGTACCAAATCTTCAGTAGATTGATTGTTGAAAAGCAGAGCTTCTAGTGTTTAGCATACTGTTTGAATCCTCTCCTGAAGAAGCGAAACAATGGAGAGGGTGGTATCTAAGTGAACCCCCCAAAAGATTAGGCATTGCAAGTGGTCTAAGCTTGACTTCTGTAAATTGACTGAAATGCTCAGGAAGCTGCATATTTGAAGAATATACTCTCTGGCTTTCTTGACTGACTTCCACTGAGGGGGCCACTAGGAACCAGTCATTCAAATACAGGAGTATCTTGTATCCTTTAAGTAAATGGTGGTCCACAATGACTGCCATATATTTGGTGAACACCCTGGGGACTGTGGTGAGGCTATATGGTAAGCCTCTGAACTGACATTGACTGGCTCCGATTTGGAATTGTAAATATCTCCTGTATCCCCCTTACTAAATTTATGCACAGACAAGGGTTCTGGAGATATATTTAACACATCCATTCATTCTTCTCCAAATAAGGAAGTCTTGCGTGCACAGTGACCATTCTGAAGCAGGTCTTTTTCACAAAGGTGTTGAGGAAGCTGAGTTCTAAGATGGCCTGAGGTCCTTAGTTTTCTTTGGAATCTAAATAGGGTTACCACCTGTCCCACTTTGCGAGGGACAGTCCCTCTTTGGGCAGTTGTGTCCTGACAAAAAATTGTAAAAATGGCAAATGTCCTGAGATTTTAGGACAAAATTATTTCCTATATTTTATGTACTAGTTGCATAAAACAATTATTCTGTATCTAAAATACCTAAATGTTATAAGAAACAGAATAAGCAACTAAAATGCTACAAGAATAAGCTTTTATTTAGGCAAAAAAGTTAAGTTCTATCTTTTGTACAGACCGTGGGTATGTGTCGGCCTATAAAATCTGATGTTTGTACCAAAAATGTCCCACTTTGGCCATTTGAAAAGGTGGCAGCCCTAAATCTAAAAGAATTTTGAATAAAATTCTGATCCTTTCTGGTCTGGTGGAACCTCCTGGATGGTTGTTTTTTCAAGAAGAGGAAGTATCTCTTTTGAGGTAGCCTTTGCCTAGTTGGGTGGGACATCCTGCAATGAAAATTTTGTTTGAGGAAGAGTTTCCAAAAATAGAGTGTATTAGCCTATTATGCTTCTTACCCAAATGTAATGGTGAAGCATGAGACTGGGTAGAGGGAAATTCATTCCCTGACTGCCTTCAGTGGGGTACAGCTGGGCAGACCTTCAGGGATTTTGAGGTCTCTGGATGGAAAACAGCACATGATACCCCTGATTTCCTGATTTTTGGACCCCCATCGGAAGCGTCCGTTAAGGGGTCTACCTCTGCCGTGGCTGCCCCTTTCCAAACGTGAGTCAAACTGGCATTTACAATTGAGAAACCAGAGAGAAAAAGGTTCTTTTTAGTTCCTGTTAAACGGGCACTGCAGGATTTTCAACTAGGTATTTCCATCATGCTCACTCTTCTGCATTTTCTCATAAACAGAGGGTCCCAAACAAGACTGACAAACTGAAACAGGCATTTGTAAAGGATGCTTTAAAGTTGTCTGCAAAGTGGCAAATCACAGCCATGCATGGCATCTGATTGCTACTCCTGTGTCAGCCATCCTCATCGCTGCACTAGCCACAGCGAAATTCTAGTTGCTTCTAAGAGTCTTCAGCTACTGGATTTTTCAAAGTAGATAAGGCTTACTGAACAAGATCTCTCTGGAATCTATTAATATCAATGACGTAGTTCAGTGCATGGACAGTAAATGTGTACAAAGCGTATGCTCCCTTCCTAAATCTGTCCATCATCTTCCACTTATTATTAGGGGGATGGATAAAAAAAGAATTCTCAGACAACTCTTCTTTTATGGCCATTGCCACAATGATAAAGTCCGCTGGTGGGGTTTTTGACTTAAACGGCTCATCTTCTAGACTGCAAGGCTTCCTGGGGATTGCTTCACATGTGTTGGGCTCCAGCCATGATCTTCTGATCACCAAGTCAATGAGCTTGTTGGCCACAGGAGCCATCCACGATGTAGATAATCTCAATCCTATACACCTTAAATAACACCTCCTCATCATAAAAAAGAGACTCTGTTGCCCAAGGTCCACTTTGATACATCAATTCCAGGATATTGCCAGATAAAGCATACTCTGGGGAGACTGAAGGGAAACTTCTATAGCCTCAGAGTCAGTATCTGAGAGGGACTCAAAATGCTTCCACTTACATACCCTCTTTTTTGGAGGTCCAGGAATGAGCCTTCTGAATCAGAGGGTTGCTACTGCTCCTGGGCAGATAATTTGAGGTTAACAGAATGACTCTGCCCCATTGATGCCAAAGCAGAACAAGCAGAGACTAAAAGAGGGTCTAAGCAAAGAATTGAGACTAGATGAACCTGTGAAGGGTCTCTGTTGGGAGAAGATGGAATCCTCCCCAACAGCTAAAAGGTCAAGCCAGTTTCCAAAGGAACTGATGAACCCACACCTGCAGATGGATCCATCTTTTAGAAGAGAAAGAGGACTTCTGAATTTCTGGATCTAGTGGAGGGATACCTTTTAATATTAGTTTATTCTGCCAATGCTCTGGGTCCAATTGAAGAGCAAATCTCATAGGGGGCAGTAAGATGGGAAACTCCAAGGTAAACAACAGAAAGGTGAATGAGATCATACTGTAGATCTTATGACTGCATTAAGTATTTTTTTAAGAAATGGTTGGCTTTTCCAGCCTTTAAATCACTAGTACTATAACAGTAAACAAATCAGCTCTCTAAGCAATGTACCAAGAACAAGTCTGGAACCAAAATAGAGTACTATAACTATAATTGTAAGTAAAAGTACACATTAAATGACTACTACTATAATAGAATAACACACAGAAAATTAGGGAAGGAAAATAGCAGCAAATGCCCAGGGGCTTAAATTCAAGGGTATGAAGAGAAAAATAGGAATTTTGTGACAAAAACAGCTCAACAGCAAAGATCCTAATATAACCTAACAGATGATTATTTGACTAAAATGCTACAAAGGCAAAGTTTATAAATAAATAAAAAAAAAAAAGACTTGGAAAACTACCTGCTACTACGTTCACACTGTTTTCAGGAAGGTGCAAATGAGAACTAAGGCAGCTAAGGGGATACAGGGGTTATGGGAAGGAAGAATTCTTGAAGCGGCTCAAGGCTAAAACATTCTCACTACCAGATCAAATCCAGGTGGTGGCTTGAAGACCCACACATTGGATTGGACAGACAGAATGAATGGGATGAGATATTATTTGTTTAAAAAGAAGTTATGCTCTTACCATAGAGTTCCATGTGTGTTCTCCATCTCGTCCTTTATTCTCTCTTGTGAACTTGTGGGTTGGATCTGATGCGTCAGATCCATCTCAGCCATTTCTCCAGCTCAAGGTCTTCAGCAAAGCTTGTGGGTCTCATTCTTTACCCATAATGCAAACCCATAATTACGTCAGATCTTGTATGCCCCCAGCAGCATATGGAAGAACACCTTACGTAATAGCAGCTTCCAGACATACATGAGAGTGTATATCTACACCTATACATACAACCATGAATTACTATCCGTCTGAGAAGGTATATTCTCTGAGGCTATATGGTCCTGCTGAAACCCAGCTGTGTTACTCAGTCTACCAGGAGTATAGGCAAGGAGGGAGGGTTGTGAGAATAAAGGATGAGATGGACAACACACATGGAACGTTATGGTAAGAACATAACTTCTTTATGTGATGTTGTCAATCTCGCCTTTATTCTCACCTGTGGGACCAAGTCCCAAGCAACTAAACTCTAGGGTGGCTCATGGGAGAACCTCAGAATCACAGAACCAAAGGAATCTCTACTCCTAGAGGCCAAATTCACTTTGTAATGAGTAATAAAGGTATGAGGTTTTGCCCAAGCAGCCGCAGCACAGATATTGTCCAGTGGTAATCTAGCCTGAAAAGCTGCAGACGGGGCCACAGATCTAGTGGAACGAGCTTTAACCACCTTTGGGAGAACTGTATTCTTTAAATTATAAATGTAGGATATGCATAATGTTAGCGACTTTTGAAACTGGTGGACCTTTTCTTTTATCAGAATAAGAGACAAAGAGCTGATCTGATTTTCTTATTTCCAAAGTTCTATGTAAATAGAAATGTAACTGTCTATGAACATCTAGGAGATGCGAGGAATACTCAATCTTGGGTAGAAAGGATGGGTTAGTGCATAATGACACACTGTCTTTGTGAAGACTAGATACGGAGGCTTTATGGACAAGACCTGCAACTCTGATACTCTTCTGGCTGAAGTAATAGCCACAAAAAGGAGAGTTTTCCAGGGAAGACATTTTAAGTCGCATGTAGCTGAAGGTTCAAAAGGGGGAAAATATTATTAGAAAGATGAAATTGAGATCCCAAGGAGTTGCTGGATGCTTATATGGAGGCTTTAACATAACAGTGCCCTTGAAAAATGCTTTACAAAGTCTATGTGACATGATAGGATGATCATTTTCTCCTATATGGAAATTAGAAATCACAGCTAGCTGCCGCTGCTCCACCATTGAAGATCTCTGATAGAAACTGAAAAACAGAATGAACTGGTGCTGTAAAAGGATCTATTCTATTATGGTTTGCGCATACAACAAATCTCCTCCATTTGATTTTATAA
This sequence comes from Protopterus annectens, assembly GCF_019279795.1. NCBI lineage: Eukaryota > Metazoa > Chordata > Ceratodontiformes > Protopteridae > Protopterus > Protopterus annectens. Next base: position 1,598,019,982 of record NC_056737.1, on the reverse strand, counting down.
AGTTTTTGAGCAGATGTTTTATGAGACGATAATATATGTTTGACTGGGGAAGAGCAGGATGGAAACCTGGCAATCAGGGGAACTGGAGAAGCCAAGCTGTAAATTTTAGGGTTTCTAGGTTGGGATGCACTATTCCTGATGGATGTCAGAAGGTCTGGAACTGGGTCCAGTCCAGAAAGTCTGGGTTCATCTTGAAGATAAGGCTGAAGAAAAGGGAAGCAGATTTGATCACGTCAGTAGGGAGCAATTACGATAACAGTGGTCTCCAACAAACTCGCTTTCTGCGGAAACTTTGGAATTAGTAGAATCGGGGTAAAAGCGTAAAGTCGTCCCTGGGACCAATCGTGAACAAGTGCATCCCTTGGTGACTCCTCAGTGGAAGGGATCAGGACAAAGTAGTTGCTGAATTTAGCATTGTTGGGTGATGCAAAGAGGTCACAGCAAGGCTGGTCCCTTTCCAGAAGATCACTTCTGTAACTTTCTGATTGAAGAACCACTCGTGTGGCCATAGAATCGCTCTGCTCAGCTTGTCCGCAATGGCGCTGGATTTTCCCAGGATGTGTGTTGCTATCAGAAAGCAGCTTCTCGACAAAATGGGTATGATCTGATTCCCACATTGTTTGTCTATATAGCACACTACAGACATATTGTCTGACTGGATTGCTACCCTTCCCAGAGGAAGTGTGTCTTGGAATATTTGCATTGCTAAAAGCACTGCCCTCATCTCTAGGACACATTTAAATTCAGATGATCCTAGTGTTTCTGCCAGATGTTTTGAACTGTCTTCCTAAGAAAATGCCCCCTCTCCCCCATCTGGGAAGCGTCCATGGTCACTGTGGCCAGAGGATGAGAAGGAATGAACGGACAGCTCTGAGGCACTTAAGTTGAATGGATCCACCACTGGAGATCTTTTTTGAAGGCGTTGGTTATCATAATCTTGTGGGACATTGGAAGTTCCAAGATTGACCACTGTGCAAAAAGCAACCACTGATGTGAAGGTGAGCTAGAGGAATTAGTATGACTGATGCAGCCATTTTCCCTAGGACCTGGAGAACTAGTTTTGCAGTGGCTTTTGACTTCTTTATTAGTATTCTGACAAAATGATGGAGGTCATCTACTCTGTCCTGTGGAAGTCTTGCTATTTGAGTGGTAGTGTTTATTTCTGCTACTATGAACACTAAACTCTAAAATGGCTCTAGCTCAGATTTTTCGTAATTCACAGTAATGCCTAGAGAGGAGCAGAGTTGAAGGACATAATTCCTTTATTGGAGCAGATGATGCCTGGCTGGTGCAGTTATGAGCCAATCGCCCAGGTATGGAAACACACGGAATCCTTTGGCTCTCAGGTGAACCACTACTACTGCCATATATTTGCACTTTGGTGGCTGTAGTGAGACCACAGGGCAGAGCTCAAAACTGGAAGTGACTGGCTCTTAGCCAGAAGCGCAAGAACCTCCTGGACTGCTTGTTCATTCGAATATGGTAGTATGCATACTGAAGGTCTACAGAGCACATCCAATTGTCTTTTTCCAGGAATGGTAGTATCGACTGCAGTGTCTCCATCCGGAACTTGGTCTTTTTTAACAATTTGTTTAGATTGCTGAAATCCAAAATGGGCCTCCGGTCCTTGTCCTCTTCGAAACTAAAAAGAATCTTGAGTAAGTTCTCTGGTCTGCATGGACTTCTTGGATAACTCTTTCTTAGCAAATTTTGGATTTCTATTGCTGCTTGTTCCTTTTGAGTGGGTGGAACATTTGGAACCACTTTGTTTGTGGGGATAGGAAAGGAGAAGGGAATGTATTACGTCCTGCACCCATTTGTCGTTTATCTTTAGCCAGGTTTCTTGGTGCAGAGACAATCGATCCCGACTGCCTCCAGAGGTGAGCAATCGGGCACTCCTTCAGGAGCACAGGAAAGGTCTCCCAAAGAAAGATTCTCTGGAGCCCTGGTTTTGCGGACCTCCCCTGCTGCGAGGATGGCATTTTCCGTTATTGTACCCTCTCTGCCTCTGGGGGAACCTTCACCTTGTGTGTCCTGGTAAGACCCTTGAGATTTTCTGAACCACATTTTCCCACTACCTTTTTGCCCCCTGGGAAAGGGTCAAGTACGAGAGGAAAAACGCACTCCAATGGCAGACAAGGTCTTGCCTCCTTGTTCACACCTGCTGAGCATTTCCTTCACTTTAGGCCCAAAAAGAGAGGAGCTGTCAAAAGGGATGTTAACGAAGGAAGACATGAATGGCTCAGAGAAATCGCAAATATGCATCCAGGCTTGCCTCCTAAGAGAGATACCGGAGCCTGCTGTCCTACTCGGTTCCATGTGCTGCATAAGAAATTAGTCTCATGGATGAGCTGACAAATGAATTCAAGGTGGCAAGGTGAGCATTGATTTTATCTGCCACCACATCAGCTACAGCCCCTTGAAGGGAGTCTGATAATTATTTAATCAGGTCCCTCTGCAATCTAGTGAAGTGACTGAGATAATTCAGAGACCACAAAGCAAAGGTCACTGATGCGAAGACACACTTCCCATACCTATCCATAGTTCTACAGTCCTTATTAGGAGGATGGATAGAGTTTGTTTCAGAGAGTTCCTTCTTAGTGGCCACCACCACTACCATGGTATCAACCCCTACACCTTTTGTTAAAAGACTTTTTTCTTTTGGGGCAATAATGTACTTATTTGGCCTCTTAGGAGTAGGGTCTATGGCGTCTGGGTTCTCCCAAGCCTTTTACGAGATTAATTCCACAAGCTCGTCAAAAGGAGGACTCACCCAAGAAGCTGATGGGTGAGAAGCAAAGGCCTTCAGGAAGAACAACTCCTCAGCCAAAGGGGTGGAGAATTGCCAATCACCTCTCTGTTTAGGAAACATCTTCAGGAGATGATTGTGGGGACCCTTCTGCTTCATCGAGGTTAGTGTCAGATGTGACAGACTCCTCCGGGGAGTCAAGATGCTTCCTCTTGCATGTCGTCTTCTGAAGGACCTCTTCAGTGGAATACTCTGGAGAGGTTTTGGAAGAGGGGACAGTACCCTGAGGTACATCCTGAGGCCTAAGGTCCCTGCGGACCTGTAGAGAGAGCACGTGAGAAGACAAAGACACATCAACTGAAGGGGGAAGAAGACCTGAAGTAGATTGAGTCTCAGACTGTGAAGAAGTCAAAGCCCTCCTCATTGCCTCGAAGGCAGTCCCTCCCTGCTCTGAAGAACTCCCAGGATCTGACAAGTTGTCAGAGTTGAAGGAATCTCAGGAGCAGGAGAGAGTAGCTCCGAAGCAGAGGTAGGAGCCAAAGTCTCCCGTGCCGAGGTCCCCAGAGGCACAGTCAGATCCAATGAAATCTGAAGAGTCTCCGTGGACCCAAAAGGGGAGTGTCAGCTCCTACAGGTCTCCTGCTCCGAAGGTATAGAGACACTTGGGGCAGATATCAGATCCAAGGAAGGTATGGGTCCTGGACCCAACAATAATACAGACTGGATATCGGAATCTTCTGGCTCCAAAGCAGGGGGACAGATCAGAGGAACAACTGCAAAAGAAGAGAGGGTTTGAGTCTGATCTGATTCCTTTGGGCTCAAATCTAACAGTAGTTTGGCCAAAGACGGTGTCTTCAAAAGTCTCTCTATGATCCTATGCACGTCTTCATCAGATATACTCCTGGTAGACCAAGTGGACAGGGTAGGTGACCTTGATCTAGCTAGTAGTGGAGAAGGGAGCCAAGAAGAAATCTTTTCAATAGAGGGAAATCACCTCCTATGTCTATGCTCTGTTGTTAACAGTCGGTGCCAATGAAACTCCCCACTCCGATGGAGTCTTGGACCCAGGAGGAGATGTCTGCTCCGATAGAGCCTTCGGATCCGTTAACTTTGGATCTTTCTGATTAAGCTTCGACAAGGATCTCGGCTCCGATGAAGGTCTCTTGGTAGGTTTATCAGAAGATTCAGAAGATACAACCTCAGAGAAAGGCGACTTCAGAAGGTCTTTCAAAATAAGCTTATTTTTATATTCCATTAATGCCCATTGGTTGAAATTGTGGCAAATGGAACAAGACTTTTGCAGATGAGGAGGCCCTAAGCGATACACACATAAGATGTGTGACGCACTAAGGGGCATCTTCTTCCCACATTTTTTGAAGCCCTTCCTATTTCTGTGACATGACTAAGGAGGGAAAGACAAAAAAAGAATCTCGCACAGCAAGTCCTCTAACTTAAACTTCACACACACACACACACACACACACACACACACACACACACACACACACACACACACACACACACACACACACACACACACACACACACACACACACACACACACACACACACACACACGCGCGCGCGCATACACGCACATACGCACATGCACACACACATTAAATTAGAACTCTAATTTTAGAATGTAAACAAAGGTAAGTATATAGATATATAAAGATATACTACTTTTTTTTTTCAGCAGAAAGAAAAAAAAAAAAAAGAAAGAAGACACAAGAAAGGAACGTCCTTTAACTAAAACAGATCTTCCTTAGACGCCCTCTAACAAATGGATGTCAAATAAGGGAAAGAGCAGGGTAAACAATTAAATCATAAACTAATCTAGATATTTGTAGGAGAAGAAGAAAAGAGAAGTTATGTACTCACCATAACGTTCCATGATTGCTGTCCTTGATCTCGCCTTCCTTCTTGCTGTGTGGGTTCGAAGCCAATTCTCGGCTCTGACTAGGCCACATTCTAAAGCTTGAGAGCTTCCACTGGCTTGAGGCTAGACCCTATCCCATCATGCCTAGTGAGAGTTACCCAGATCTCATTTGTGATAACCCATAACACTAGACTAAAGAGCACAACATAGATATACATGTAAATAAATTATATATCTGTCCCACCAAGATAGTAGTAGAAGGACTCTAAGTCCACCCAACTGATAAGGCAGGAAGGGAATCACAGCCTATGTAGCCAAATGAGGGATAATTCCTCTTGATCCTCCAGGAAGGGGGAAAGAGGGTGGGATGCAAGAAGAAAGGTGAGATCAAGGACAAACATGGAATGTTATGGTGAGTACATAACTTCTTTATGTTATGTTGCCGCGATCTCGCCTTCCTTCTTGCTGGTTGGGACCACGTCCCCATCACCTTCTTCTTGGGTGGCTGAATGGTATAGACTCTTCAAGATTGTGGAACCAAAGGATGCCCTGTTTCGGGAGGCAACATCTACTTTGTAATGAGTGAAGAAGGTATGGGGATTAACCCACGCAGCTGCCGCACAAATGGAGTCTAAAGGCAGTCTGGCCTGAAAGGCAGTAGAGGTAGACAAGGCCCTAGCTGAGTGTCCTTGGACTTTTCCTGGCAGCTGCTTGTTCTGTGAATTATAGACAGAAGTGATGGTGTTTGAAAGACATTTTGATAAATTGACTTTGGAGACTGAAGTTCCCTTTCTGTTTTCTGCAAAGGATACAAACAACTGATCAGATTTTCTGAATTCTTTTGTCCTGTGCAAGTAAAAACATAACTGTCTATGAACATCCAGTTGGTGGAGTTTATATTCTGCCTTGTTGCCATGATTACGGAAGAATACAAGTAGTTCTATTGGTTGATTCAGATTGAACTCTGAGCAAACTTTTGGTAGGAAGGAGGGGTTGGTTCTGAGGGAAACCCTATCTTTATGAAAAATTAAGATCCTATGGGATGGATAGAGCTTGTAATTCTGATACCTTCCAAGATGAGGTAATGGCAGTCAAGAAAATAGTTTTCCAAGTAAAGAATTTTAAGGAACAAGTATTAGCTAGTTCAAAAGGGGGAAATCAAGGCAACTAGGATTAAATTTAGATCCCAAGGAGGAGGTGTTTTTTTTATTGGAGGTCTCAGGAGGATAGTACCTTTTAGGAAGGCTTTGCATAATCTGTGGGACATAACATTGGAGCCCATTTCTTCCACAAGAAAGCTGAAAATAGCAGCCAGGTGAACTCAGACGGCTGCTCCTTGGTTAAAGGTTTCAGCGAGAAATTCGAGGATCTTTGAAATAGGTGCAGAAAAAGGGTCAGTACTATGTTTGGCTGTCCAACAAGAGAACCACTTCCATTTGCCAGTAGAGTTTTCTCATTGAGGATTTGTGAGAGGAAATTAAAATATGCCGTACTGCTGGGGAAATATCAGGAAGCTGGCTAAGATGGGACATGGAGTAACCAAGCTGTCAGCTTGAGGGTCTGTATGGAAGGATGGAGCGTACCTGACTGATTCACCAGATCATCTGGAACTGGGTCCAGGATCCAAGGCTCCTCCTGGAGATGGGGCCATAGAAAGGGGAACCATATTTGACGAGGCCAGGAAGGGGCAATGAGTGGCCAATGAGTATTAGTTTGCAACCCAATGATTTTGCTTTCTGAAGAACCCTGGGTATTAGAGGGAATGGGTGAAAGGCATAAAGAAGTCTCGGGGGCCAATCATGAACAAGTGCATCCCTGGGTGACTGTCCCGGTGGGGGGACTAGGGCGAAATAGCTGCTGCATTTGTTATTGATGGAGGTGGTAAAAAGGTCGCAGCAAGACTGGCCCCATTTATGAAAAATCTGGTTCGCAATATCCTGCTTCAGGGACCACTCATAAGGCATCAGGATAGCCCTGCTTAGCTTGTCTGCTATTATGGTGGATTTCCCCGTAATGTGCATCGCAGTCAGAAAACGTTGGGCAGACATTGCCCACTGCCACAGTCTTAGAGCCTCTCGACAAAAGGGGTAGGATCTGGTTCCACCTTGCTTGTTGATGTACCACACTACTGACATGTTCTCCGTTTGAACTGCGATTGTCCCCATAGGGGAGAGCCCTGTAGTGCTTGCAACACCAGGAACATCACTCTCATCTCTAGAACGCTGATGTGCAAGTGGTACTTGTGTCATTATCAAGTTCCTTGAACAGTCTGTCCCAGATAATGCCCCCCCCCATCCTATCTGGGAAGCATCTGTGGTTACTGTGGCTACTGGTTGGGGGAGGATGAACGGTCTACCTATCGTCACCTGTGCAGACTGAAGCCACCATTTTAGGTCCTTCTTGCAAGTCTCCGTGATGAGAATTTCATGTGACATGGGTAGATCTTGCATGGACCACTGAGCCAACAGGAGCCACTGTAACAACCGCATGTGGAAGCATGCCAAGGGAGCTAGTGTTACTGCTGCCGCCATTGAACCCAGGACTTTGAGAACCATTCTTGCCTGAATCTTTTTCCACTCGATTAAGACTGATACCTGATGTCGAATGGCAGACGCACTCTGCCGAGGCAGTTTTGTTATCATGTCTTTTGCATCTAAATCTTCCCCAAAAATGTAATATACTGACAGGGCAATAAGGCAGACTTTTCGTAGTTTACAGTTGTGCCTAGCTGTAAGCAGAGGCGAATTGTGGTGTCCCTTGCCTCAGTTAGTCGATGCTCAGTGGTGGCGGTAAAGAGCCAGTCATCCAAATATGGAAAGACCCAGAATCCTAGACGTCTCAGATGAACCGTGACTACTGCCATGCATTTGGTGAACACCCTGGGGTCTGTGGTGAGACTAAAAGGCAGAGCTCTTAACTGGTAGTGACCAGCTCTCAGACGGAAGCATAGATATCTCCTGGATCGCCTGTCCATCTTGATATGGTAGTACGCATCCTGGAGATCGAATGAGCAATTCCAATTGTCCTTTCCCAAAAAGGGAAAAATGGACTGCAGTGTCACCATCCGGAACTTTGTCTTCTTGACAGACTTGTTGAGTTTGCTAAAATCCAAAATGGGCCTCCAGTCCCCTGTTTTCTTTGGAACTAAAAAGAACCTTGAGTAAGTTCTGAATCCAATTTGGTCTTGCGTGGACTTCTTGGATGACTCAATTTTCTAGCAACCAATGAACTTCTGGGGTTGCTTGTTACCTTAGATTGGGTGGCACATCTGGGACGGATTTCTATTTTGTCGGGAGAGGTGGGACGGAGAAAGGAATACTGTATCCCCTGGATATTACCGACTGTACCCATGTGTCTTTTGTGATACTTTGCCAGGCTTCTGGGTATGGTGACATTCTGCCCCCAACTGCCTCCAGAGGTGGACAGGTGGGCCTCCTTTCAGGAGAACTGGAAGGGCCTACCAGAGAATGTGTTTCTGTTGCCCTGACTCTGCAGACCCCCTCTGCCACGCTGGCGTCTCCCATTATTGTTCCCCCCTCTGCCCCTGGGGAAAAAATCACCATGTGCATCAAGCAAAGCTCCCTGGGATTTCTGGAACCACATTTTCCCACCTTTTTGATAAGCACGGAGAAAAGTACAGTTTTGTACCTACCATAAATATAGATGTTCGAAGATCCACATTGCTGCAGTCCTAACACTTGGGTAGTCCGCTGTCCCTCGGTCGGCCCGAATATCAGAGTATAAGGCTGACGTCGGTCAAGGCGCATTTGACTGACATCAGAACGTCAGGGTACAAATGCGCATGACCGACGTCATATCCTCAGTCTTTTCTTGCCCCAGATGTCAGAAGACCCTAAAAAGAAAGGTCAAAACCCATAGACAACAACTAAACAACCAACCAACCTAACACCAAAAATATGTACAATATATACAATATATACAATATACACAATATACCTCAGATGGATAACCCAACCCACACAACCAACTCAAACTACAGAGGGGAAGGAAAGAGGGTAAATTGGACTGCAGCAATGTGGATCTTCGAACATCTACATTTATGGTAGGTACAAAACTGTACTATGTTCTTCATCTCACATTGCTGCAGTCCTAACACTTGGGTAGAATCCCAAAGCAGAGGTAAGGGAGGATGGCTAAACTATAATGAAGCAGGAGCTGCCAAAATGCCCTGCAACACAGCAGTGGCAAAACCAGCCCTGGATTTAGAGTATAGTGGAAGGTGGTAATGCCTAGAGAAGGTATGCACTGAACTCCAAGTGGCTGCCTCCAGAATATCCTTAGTTGCCACCCCTCAAAAAAGCTGTTGAAGTGGCAGTAGCCCTAGTGGAATGAGGCCTAATCCCAGCTGGAATCTCTTTGCCATGATGGGAATAACAGAAAGCAATGCAAAATCCAATCCACTTAGAAATAGTTTGTTTTGACACGGGCTTGCCCTGAGAGCACAAAGCAAAAGAAACTAATAACTGCTGAGATTGTCTGAACCCTTTAGTTCTGTCCAAATAATATCGCAACTGCCTGTGTACATCTAAAGTGTGCAAAATCTTTTCCCCTTTATTTTGGGGATTTGCATAAAAAGTAGGCAAATGAATAGTTTGGTTTAAAGCCACACTAGAAACCACTTTAGGCATAAAGGAAGGATTAGTACGTAAAGATACCCTATCCTTATGGAAAATTAAGAAAGGCTCAACTGCCATAAGGGCCTGCAATTCAGAAACCCTTCTTGCAGAGGTAATGGCCAACAAAAAGCAGTCTTCCATGACAAATATTTCAACTCAGCAGTAGCTGCAGGCTCAAAAGGTTGTAGAGTGAGTTTCTCCAACACAAAATTGAGATCCCAAGCAGGAGTAGGAGCCCTTGGGGGTCTTATATTCTTTGCCCCTCTAAGAAATTGCTTGAACAAAGGATGAGAAAACAATGGTGGGTCACAGTCGTAGTGAGCTGAAATTGCTGCAGCATGAATCTTAATAGAAGAGAAGGACAAACCTTTGTCTAACAACTCAGTAAGATATTGAAGAGCCACACTTAAATCAGGCTCAGAAACATCCAAATCCTTAGCTGCACTCCAAAACAAAATCTCTTCCATTTATCTGCATACACTTTCCTTGTACTAGGCCTTCTAGCTTCCAAAATCACATTCAAAACTTGTTGTGGAAGTTGAGACCCTCTATGGTTTAAAACAGAATATGCCAGGCTGTTAGGTGAAGAGAGTGAAGTTTGACATTGAGCAAATGACTGTCCTCCTGGGACAACAGATGTGGAATCAAAGGCAAAGGCCATGGAGGCTTCCGTACTAGACTTCTCAGTAATGGGTACCAGTGCTGTCGAGGCCAATCTGGAGCTATCAAAATCATCCTTGGCTTGTCCTGTCTGACCTTCAGAAGTACCTTTGGGAGGAGAGGCAGAGGTGGAAAGGCATACACATGAAGATTTTTCCAACTGAAAGAAAGAGCATCCACTTTCCAAGCTGTGGGATGAAACCTCTTTGTGCAAAACTTTGGCAGCTGGTGGTTTAGTGGAGAAGCGAACAGATCTATGTCTGGAGTTCCCCAGGACACTGTCAATTTCTGAAATACATGAAGATCCAGTTTCCACTCGTGGGGATCCATGATTTGTCTGCTTAACACATCTGCTAAGGAGTTCTGTGCTCGGCAGAAACCTTGCCTGAAGACTTAGTTGTAAACTGAGAGCAGTCTCCCACAAAATCATTGCTTGCCTGCATAGAGGATAAGAATGTGTTCCCCTTGCTTGTTGATGTACCACATGACAGTTGTGTTGTCTGTTAGAATCAACACCTGCCCTGGAAGAAGTAAATCCTTGAAAGCTATTAATGCAAACTGGACTGCTAACATCTCCTTCAAGTTGATATGTAGATGCTGTAGTCTGACAGGCCACTTGTCTTGTATCCACTTTCCGCTTAGATGAGCTCCCCAAGCTTTGTCCGAGGCATCTGTCGTTAAAATTTGACTCGCCTCTGGCCGGGTCACAGAGAGTCCCTTGTTTAGGTGACATTCCTGAGCCCACCACAAAAATTCCTTTTGAATGCAAGGTATTATTTGAATGACAGTGTCCAGATCCTGGCAGTGCTGTGTCCATACATTTTTGAGATACCATTGCAACTTCCTCATATGCAGTTTGGCATTGGGAAGCACCAGAATACAAGATGCCATGAACCCTAAGGCTTGAAGGACTGTCCTTGCAGTCAGCCCGGACTGAAGAGACAGATGATCTAAGTAAAGGGAAAGATTCTTTTGTTTGTCCGGGGTTAGAAAGGCCATCTGGGATGCTGTATTCAGTCTTACACCCAGAAAGCACATGTCTTGAGAGGGTACTAGACTGGACTTTATTTCGTTCACAGAATACCCCAGGCATCTTAGCACTGCTATCACATATTCCAAATGACGAAGAAGCTCTTCCCTTCCTTGAGCCAGAATCAGGCAATCGTCCAAATAAGGATAGATTTGTATTCCTTTCAGCCTGAAGAAAGCTATCACTGGAGCCAGAACTTTCGTAAATACTCTGGGCAGTAGATAAGCCAAAGGGCAATGCAGAGAACTGATAGTGAGAAGTCCCAGTCCGAAACGCAGATACTTCCTGCAACTTAGCCTGATAGGAACATGAAGGTAAGCCTCCTTGAGATCCAAAGTTACCATCCAGTGATCCTTGCCCAGCAGAGGTAAAAGCTGTTGCAACGTCAACATTTTGAACTTGGGAATGTCCAGATAAGTGTTGAGGATAGATAAATCCAAAATTGGTCTCCACGTGTTCCCCTTTTTGGTACAAGGAACAGGCGAGAATAAAATCCTAGGCCCCTTTCTGGCATAGGAACCGGCTGTATGGCCCCTATTTGGAGTAACAGAGAAATTTGCTTGTGAGCCTCTATTCTTTGTTGAGGAGGAATGTCTGGCATGCCTTTGAAAGGAGGCAAGGTATGGAAATAAAACCTGTAACCGTGATGTATGATATCCAATACCCATCTGTCTTGGGTAATCAAACTCCAATTTTCTTTGAAAAGTGCCAACCTTCCTCCCAAAGGTGCTGCCAGGCGAGAAGGTTCTGGCAGCTGAAAAGGTAGGTCATTGGGTCTGTTTACGAAAGGACTGACCCCTGCCCTCACCAAGACTGTGCAGGAGAACTCCCTGTTCTAGGCCTGAAAGAGCCCTGACCTCTGCCCCTGCCACGTCTAGATCTACCCCTAGACTGGGAATCATAAGAAGGATACATCCACCCCTTAGTAGGCCAATTTCTACTAAACTTTGGAGGCTGAACCTGCAAAAATTCTTTAACAGTCTGCATAGACTTAGCCTTGTCTTCCATTTTCTTTAAAACTGCTTCAACAGGAGAACCAAACAAGACATCAGATTGCAAAGGGGCATCCAAAATCCTAGTTTTAACATGGTCAGATAAATTTTGATCCCTCAGCCAGGCATGCCTGCGAAGAACTGACCCAGTGGCAGCCACCCTAGACGAGGCCTGTACAGCATCAAAACCACATTGCAAAGAATGCTTACCCACCTGTTCAGAAACATGCACTAAATCTTGTAACTCTTTACAATCAATACCTTCCGCCAGAGCATCAACCTTAGATTTCAACTGTGAAAGGAGATAATTTTGATATTTCAACATGTGAAACTGGCAATTCAAAGCTCTCATGGCTAGAGTGGAAGAAGTATAAACTTTCTTTCCCCATCTATCCAAGGCCCTGGCCTCTTTATCTGCAGGAACCGGATTCTTGACAACAGAAGCCTTAACACCCTTAGGCCCCTGGCTAACAGTTTCTGGGTCTGCCCTAGGACTCTTAAGATACTTATGAGCTTCAGGCACCCGGTAATACCTATCAGGTTTAACAGGAGCAGGAGGCAAAGAATCAGGATTAAGAGAAGCCTCTGCAAACACATCTTCCACCACATTCAGAACAGGAGGTATAGCCAAAGGCCTATGTTGGGGTAGAAACAAAATTCCTAAGCCTTTTCCTGGAATCAGAGAAGTCCTGACCTTCCCATTTAAAATGCTCTCTCATGGAGTGAAGGGTCTCTGAAAAGAAAAATCCTCAGGAGGAGAAGCAGAAGGAGTAGAATCATCCACATCAGAATCAGAATAATGAGAATACTCCTGCAAGTCTTCAGCCGAAGACTCAGACACATCCAAGCCTGCTCATAATCCCCCAACACTGGTTCCATCCTAGGCCTCTTATCAGGAGGAGCATAGACGCTCTACTTAAAGTAATTAAATCTTCTGCCATTTAAAGCATGTGCTTCTTGGGCACAGAACGTGAAGAACTAGAAGTGACACCCACAGGAACTCAACTAGACCTCCCTCTAGGAGAAGCCTTGGAAGCAGAAAGAGAGGGCCTAGACACCTTAGGAAGGGAGGGAGTACAGATATCTGAGAAGCCCCTACAGCCTGACCTGCCTCCTGGGAGGCCACATCCTGTAAAATCAAAGTTTCTCCCTGGGACTCCAGAGGCCTCCGTCGGAACCACCGGTTCCACTGACCTCTAAAGAACCGGCGTCCGGTTGGACGACTCTAACCTAGGTTTAACTGCCTTGTCCTTGCGCTTCTTTGAGGAAGCGGCCGGAGCATCCGGCGGCATATTGTAATTGCACCGCTTCCCAAAGACCAACCTGGCACAATCCAACCTTCGCTTTATAGTGCGTTTATTGAACCTAGCACAAAAGCGACACCCAACAACGCCGTGCTCAGGTCCCAAACAAGGTATACACAAATTATGGTAATCCCTATGCGTAATATGTGTACTCTGAGAAATACAGTTATTCACTTTTTCTGACATCCGGTAAACCACTGAGGCAAGAAAAACAAAATATTCCAACGGGTACTTAACCAACTCTGACTTTGGTCTGAAACTCCGAAAAATTTCAGAACGCCGAACGGCACTTGCAACACTGCTTCTGCATCGGACCATGCGGCAAAAAAGACTGAGGATATGACGTCGGTCATGCGCATTTGTACCCTGACGTTCTGATGTCAGTCAAATGCGCCTTGACCGACGTCAGCCTTATACTCTGATATTCGGGCCGACCGAGGGACAGCGGACTACCCAAGTGTTAGGACTGCAGCAATGTGAGATGAAGAACATCATACTCCCATGGAACAGAGAGTTTTGTCATCTTGCTCACACCTGGTGAGAGTCTCTTTTACCTTGGGCCCGAACAATGATGAGCAATCAAATGGGGCATTGGTAAAGGAGGACTTGAAGGGCTCTGCGAACTGACAAAGGCACATACAGGAATGTTTCCCTAAGGTGACTCATGTGCCTGCTGCCCTGCTCGGTCCATCTGATGTATAAGAAATAACCCGCATGGAGGAGTTAACTACAGAGGATAAGGTTGCAAGCTGAGAAGCAGCTCTGTCTGCAGCTCCCGCAGCTGTAGGATCCTGTAGGGTGTCTCCTAGCGCTTTCAGGAGATCACTCTAGATATGAGTAAAATGGGACAAATAGTTCACTGACCTAAGAGTAAAGGCTGCTGAAGAAAAGACACACTTTCCATATCTGTCCATCGTGCAGGACTCCTTGTTCAGCAGATGGACAGAAGAAGTCTCTGCTAATTCCTTCTCTGTGGCTGCAACCACCATAGCATCAACTGGCACGCCCTTAGTCAGGAAAGGTTTGTCTGGTGCAGTGATAAACTTATTGGGCCTCCGCAGAAAGTACAGTTTTGTACCTACCATAAACATAGATGTCCGATAGATATGCAACTGCAGTCCTTACATATGGGTTGTCCTGCCTCAGGCAGCCCTCGGTCGGCCGGATTCCAAAGTCTGGGTCCGGCGCCAGCTGATGTCGCCTCCTCCCCGACGTCAGAGCAGCTGGGGTATAAAAGCATCAGCCGACGCCATCTTCCTCAGTGTTTCTTGCCCCAGATGCCAGGTGCCGTCCAAGGAAGGCTAAATTTAGAACTGGATAAAAATTCCAGACAAACACAATAGCAATAAACAGATACACCATAACAGATATCCCCAGCTAATAAAAGGAGGGAAGTGGACCCAATACACAGAGGGGTAGGAGGGAGGGAAAACCTGACTGCAGTTGCATATCTATCGGACATCTACATTTATGGTAGGTACAAAACTGTACTATGTCCTTCAAGAATGCAACTGCAGTCCTTACATATGGGTTGAATACCATAGCCAAGCTGGGGGTGGTAGGCTCTAATATAAGGATGGTGTAGCTAAAATGCCCTGCAGGACTGCCGAAGCAAAGCCTGCTCGGGATCTGGAATATAAAGGCAGGTGGTAGTGCTTGGAAAATGTATGCACGGAGCTCCATGTAGCAGCTTCTAGAATGTCCTTTGTAGCCACCCCTCTTAGGAAGGCTGTGGAGGTGGCTGTAGCTCTGGTGGAGTGTGGCCTGATATTGGCTGGCACACCCTTTCCATGGAAAGAATAACAGAATCTGATGCAATGCCCAATCCATTTTGAAATTGTTTGTTTGGAAATTGCCTTTCCTTGCACTCCAGGAGCGTATGCTACAAATAGTTGGTCAGACTTTCTGTTGGCCTTTGTTCTGTCCAAGTAGTAGCATAGTTGTCTGTGTATGTCCAAAGTGTGCAGCAGCTTTTCCCCTTTATTTTGAGGATTGGGGAAGAAGGTGGGCAGGTGAATTGCTTGATTTAGAGACACCCTGGATATGACTTTAGGCATAAAAGAAGGATTGGTTCTTAAAGAAACCCTGTCCTGATGAAAAATGAGAAATGGAGGTACTGCCACGAGGGCCTGTATCTCTGAAACTCTTCTTGCTGAGGTAATTGCCAACAGGAAAACTGTTTTCCAGGAAAGAAATTGCAATTCTGAAGATGCTGCTTGTTCAAAAGGAGGAAGAGTTAATTTTTCCAACACGAAGTTAAGGTCCCATGCAGGCACTGGTGGTTTTCTGGGAGGCTTGATATTCTTTATCCCTCTTAGAAATTGTCTTAGTAAAGGATGTGAAAACACAGGAGGATCAGTGTTGTATGATGCTGAAATTGCTGAAGCGTGTATTTTTATGGGAGAATAGGAAAGCCCATTATGCAGCATTTCTGCCAAGTATTCTAGTATCTGTGGGATGCTCATTACTGATGCATCATGTCCCTTGTTGGTATTCCAGATGTTGAATCTCTTCCATTTGGCTGAATAAGTCTTTCTGATGGAAGGTCTGCGTGCTTTCAATAATATTTGTTGAACTTCCTTGGAAAGAGAGATATGGCTAGAAATCATGGAACCCTCCAGGCTGTCAGCTGCAGAGTTTGCAGGTTGGGATGAACCGTCCTGTAATTGTGCTGAGTCAAGAGTAGAGGCCATTGAGGCAGGGGCCATGGGTTGGTGCAAGTTATGCTCCTTAGCAATGGATACCAGTGCTGTCTTGGCCAATCTGGAGCTATTAAGATGCCTTTCGGTTGCTCTGCTTTGATCTTCAGTAACACCTTGGTCATTAATGGTAGAGGTGGGAATGCATAGATTGTTAGAGAGTTCCAGCTGAATGAGAGAGCATCTATTCTCCAGGCTTGTGGATGGTGTGTCCTCGAGCAGAACTTTTTCAGAT
The DNA here is from genome assembly GCF_019279795.1 of Protopterus annectens. Lineage (NCBI taxonomy): Eukaryota > Metazoa > Chordata > Ceratodontiformes > Protopteridae > Protopterus > Protopterus annectens. The sequence goes on along the minus strand of NC_056737.1, from coordinate 1,598,003,794 downwards.
GATGATTGAGGTGGGAGGCAAAGAGATCTATGTCCGGCCTCCCCCATGCATGAGTTATTTGAGCAAAAATGTCTGGATGCAACATCCATTCGTATGGTCCAGGATGTTTCTGCTTAGACTGTCCGCCAGAACATTGTCCCTGCTCGGAACAAACTGGGACTGCAGCTGTATGTTCAGTTTCAGGGACTTTTCCCAAAAAGTCATTGTTAGTCTGCAAAGGGGGTAAGAATGAGTACCTCCCTGCTTGTTTATGTACCACATAACAGTGGTGTTGTCTGTCTTTATTAGCAGATGGCCTTGTTGAAGATATTTTCCGAAGGCCTCGATTGCATGAATTACTGCTAACATCTCTTTTTGATTGATGTGTAGATGTACTTCCTGGGGGGTCCACTGCCCTTGAATGCATCTGCCCTCCATGCACGCCCCCCATCCATGGTCTGAGGCGTCCATTGTAATGGTTTGGCTTGTTTGAGGTTTGTTGAAAAGCATACCTTTGTTTGACTGGCTTGCTTGGGCCCACCACAAAAATTCCCTTTTTAGACATGGGATGAGTGGGATAATTGCTTCTAAGTTGTGGCTGTGTTGAGACCATAGACTTTTTAGGTACCATTGCAGTTTTCTCATGTGTAGTCTTGCCAGTGGAATCAGTAGAATGCAAGATGCCATGAAACCCAGGGCCTGCAGGATTTTCCTTGCAGTCATCTGGGTGAGCTTTGCTAGGCTTTTGAAGTAATGTGGTAATTGTTCTTGCTTCTCTTCTGTGAGGTAAGCCATTTGTGATTCTGTGACTAGTTTGGCTCCTAGAAAACTTATTTGTTGGGATGGCAGTAGTCTTGATTTTTGTAAGTTGACTGTGTATCCCAAAGCCTGTAGAAGTAAATGACATAATTCAAGTTTTTTGTCAAGGCTTGCTTGCTGTCCGCTTGTATAAGGCAGTCGTCCAGGTAAGGGTATATTTGTATCACCTGGAGTCTGCAGTGTGCAATTACTGATGCCAGGCATTTCGTGAATACTCTGGGTGCAGTAGATAAGCCAAAAGGCAATGCTGAGAATTGATAATGCTCTGACCCTGCAAGAAATCTGAGGTATCTTCTGCAACTGTGTCTGATTGGGACATGCAGGTATGCCTCTTTGAGGTCCAGAGTAACCAGCCAAGACCCCTTGCCCAGCATGGGAAGGAGTTGCTGTAGCGTCAGCATTCTGAATTTTGGTACAATGAGAAAAGTGTTTAGAGCGGACAAGTCCAGTATAGGTCTCCATTGCTTTTCTTTTCTTGGAACAAGGAATAGTCTTGAGTAAAATCCCTGGCCTTGTTCCTGAGGAGGAAACTTTTCTATTGCTTTGATTTTTATCAGCTTTGAAACTTGTTTGAATGCCTCTGCCCTTTGATTTTGTGGCAGGTTTGGCATGCCTTGTCTTGTTGGTAAAGTATGGAAGTGGAACCTGTAGCCTTGGCCTATTATGTCCAGAATCCATTTGTCCTTTGTTAAAATGTGCCAATTTTTTGAAAATAAGGATAATTTTCCACCTAAAGGTGCTTCTCTTTGAGCCTTGGTCGGCGGTGTCAAAGTCAAGTCATTGTGATTGTCCCTGTGGAGCAGGTGATGCCCCTGCGCCACCTCTCTGATTAGTCAGTTGCCATTGGCGTCCTCTGTAGGAGCCTCTGTATTGCCCTCTTCCTCGGGTACGCCTGTTTTTTCCCCTTTGAAACTTGTCAGTGTCTGGAAAGGACCAATTCTTAGAAGGCCAATTCCTGCTGAACCTTGGTGGCTGAACCTGGAGGAAATCCTTGACTGTTTGCACTGATTTAGCCTTTTCCTCAATTGATTTCAACACATCCTGAGCATTAGCACCAAATAGCTTGTGCTTTTCCAGAGGTGCATCTAGAAGCTTTACTTTAACATGATCTGGCAATGCCTGTTCTTTCAACCATGCATGTCTAGGAATGACTGCCCCTGTCATAGCTGCCCTACATGAAGCTTCCAATGCATCATAACCACACTGAAGAAAATGATTGCTAACCTGCTGAGTGTTATGGACCAAATCCTGCAAGGCCTTTCTTTCTAAAGACTCAGGAGAGGTTAACTTTTTCTGCAAATCATCCATCAAGAAATCCTGATACTGAAACATATGAAAAAGGCAATTAAGGGCTCTCATGGCAAGTGTGGTTGAGGTATAAACTTTTTTGCCCCACCTCTCCAGGGACCTAGCTTCCCTGTCTGAGGGCAAAGGATTTTTGGCCCTGGATGTGGCCACCCCTTTGGGCCCCTGGGAAATTGTTTCTAGATCAACAGAATGGGCCTTAAATAAATGTTTGTGAGTTTCAGGAACCCTGTAGTATCTGTCCAGCTTGACAGGAGCAGGTGGGAGAGAATCAGGAGAAGCACTCGAATCTGAGTACACATCATCCAGTACATCTAACACTGGAGGGATAGCTAAAGGCCTGTGTTGGGGAAGCTTAAGGAAAGTACGAAGCCGCTTCCTGGAGTCGGAGACTTCCAGACCTTGCCACTGAAAATGCTCTCTCATGGAGTGGAGAATTCCCCCAAAAGAAATATCCTCAGGAGGAGAGGCAGAAGGAATAGAGTCTTCGGCATCAGAATCCTCGTAGACCTGGAAGGACTCTTCCTGGGTATCTGAGTGATCAGAGTCACCAGAGGCCTCATCTGAAGAAAGGGTGTCTGTATGCTCAACCCTGGGCCTTTTGTCAGAAGGTGGCTGAGAACCTCTGTCAGGATGGGCCTGAGAGCCTCTGATTAAGGAAATTAAATCTGCAGCTAAAGTCATAATTTGTTTACCAGTAGTGGGCTGAGGCAAAGCTTTAGGAGGGTGAGACTTAGCCTGGCTGGCAGCCTTAGCACATGTGTAGGCCTTGATAGACATAGACATAGGGGGCCTAGCTGCCCCACGTGCTGGCGTCACCTTGTCCACAGGAATGGTCTCAGGCAAATCCTGGGCTTCAGATTCTGGGGGAAAATCAACAACCGGCACCGGCGCAGGCTCCGGGGCCTGAGAGATCGGTAAAGCGGTGTCGTCGGTCCGGAGTGGCAGAACAACCACCTCAGAAGAGACCGATGCACTCGCGGTAGTTATTGGCGTGGTGTCGGTGGAAGTCACGGGCCGAGAATGTCGGTCCCGGTCTTTCCGTTTTTTGGAAATATGTGGTGTCGGTTGTTCCGACGGCATGTTATAAGAGTATTTATCGCCAAAAAAGTCTTCAGCAAACTCTGCCCGGCGCCTGAGAGTGCGCTTATTGAAGCAAGCACAGGCAGCACAGGCCGAGACGTCATGGTCTGGGCCAAGGCAGGGGAGGCAGTAAGAATGGAAGTCCTTATGAGGTATTTGTTTACCACAAGACAAACAGTTATTAACTTTTTCAGTTTTTTCTGACATCGGCTGAGGCAAGAAAAGGTTCCCCAACGGGGTACTTAGCTTTTTGATGACTTCGGATATGTAAAACACAGGAGCTGACTGACCAGCACTTGCGAACTGCTTCTGCTTTGGGCACCGCACGGCAAGAAAGACTGAGGAAGATGACGTCGGCTGATGCTTTTATACCCCAGCCGCTCTGACGTCGGGGAGGAGGTGACATCAGCCGGCGCCGGACCCAGACTTTGGAATCCGGCCGACCGAGGGCTGCCTGAGGCAGGACAACCCATATGTAAGGACTGCAGTTGCATTCTTGAAGGACATCTGGTTCCAACGATTCTGAGGTGCTCCATGCCTTTTGACTTACTACACCTAGCAGCTGGTCGAAGGGCGGAGACATCCAAGAGGTGGCGGGACGGAAACTAAATGCATCCAGGTACACGGACTCAACTTCGGAAGGGGAAAGTGATTTCCAGCCACCCCTCTCTGCTTGAGGATTTCCAAGATGTCTGAAAACATGACATCCTCAGAGGGGGACTGTGGGGACCAGTCTGAGTCCTCCAAGTCCATGTCCAATGTCAGGGACTCAGAGGAGTCCAAATGTTTCCTCTTACATTTCCTCTTCTGAGGGACCTCCACAGAGGGGTGCTCTGGGGAGGTTTTGGAAGAGGGTGGGTCACCCAAGAGGGCGCCCTGGGGCATTGGTTCCCTACACCTACGAAGGAGGGGTGGTTCGGAGGTGGACACTGGCCCAGAAGGGGAAGGAGCAACTGAAGCTGAGTGTGGAGCAGTCTGAGAGGACATCAGACTCATCATCTCAAAGGCACCACGGTCTCGGTCCAATGGAATCCCCACCGCCGAAGAGCCAAGAGATCTCCGAACCAAGGGTGATGGCTTTGAGGCTGATGTAGGTGCTGACGCTCCGACTGGGAAAGTAGGATCTGACAAGGGTCTGATCTCGCTCTCCTCCTCAGAGCTGATGAGGGAGTGTCAGCCCCCCCAGATCCCTCGAGAGAAGGTGGTATCGACGGGATCAGAGTCGATGTCGGACCCAAGAGACCCCGTGTTTTTGGATCCGACGGTTCCGCCACAATGACCTCCATGCACTCCAGCTCCGAACTCAGGTGGGTCGAAGGAGGAATCAACGATAAAGTAGTTTGGACAGTCGGCTTCACTTCCATATGAACTGGGCTCGATAAAATTGTTTGCTAAGGCCGGTGTCCTAAGTAGCCTCTTCACCACCCTCTCCACATTATCATCATCCGAAAGGCTCCTGGATGATCGAAAGGAATGGATGGACGATCGGTGACTGCCTGCCACAGACTGGAGAAGTGGGGTCTGTGGAGTGGACCGCACCGGTTCCAAGGAGGGAGATCTGGTTCTTTTATAACTCCTAGACAGCTCCGAGGACACTGATGGAACCAAAGGAGATAAAGCCTTGTTGGACCCAAGAGGTTTTGGATCAGACCAACTTGAAAGTTTGTCTTTTTCCTTTGACAGCTCCAAGGTAGGAACCAAAGAATCCAGTTTAGAGGATTTGTCAGGTTTTCTAGCCTGATTCCCTTCCACAGATGCCTCAAAAGGCCCTTTTAATAAACCTCTCAATATTAGTTTATTCTTCCGCACCTGCAGGACTCTAGAGCTGAATCCATGACAAATGGAACATGAATCCTGCAGATTGACAGCTCCCAAACAGTAAATGCAGCTAGTATGTCCGTCAGTCAGGGATATTTTTTGGGAGCAGGAGTCAGACTTTCTGAATCCTGGCGGCTTGGATTCCCTGGATGTGGACATATCTGTACAGTAAAGATACTGATAAACCACAACAAGACCACAGCTAATAATAGCAAAAGGGAAGAAAAAATAACACTCAATCAGCAAACAACGAAGACAGTTTTTTTTTTTTTTTTTTTGTTAAGAAGGGAAAGGTAGCGGAAGGGGGAGAGCCTCTAAGTTAAACGACAACTTCTCCAACCGAGGAGAGCCTCTAACTTAAATGGCTAACTCCTTAGCTAATTAGAAGAAAAAGGGGATAAGGGGGAAGCCCTCTAACTAAAAAGGGCTGAAAAGGAAGGACAAATCCTCTAACTTAAACAGATTCATAAGTTAGTTAGGTGATAGAGAGATAGTAGGCCTGAGGGAAAACGAATGACAGCCACAACAATAAACAGCCACTAAGCAGTGATCGATAGAGATAGAAAAAAACACCAGATACAACTAATCCTACAGATATAGCTATACTACATGGAAAAAACACAGTATTTTATGCAAATAGCTGAAAAAAACTGAAAAACTTAGCCTGAGCCAGTCTCCAGCAATCTCGAAGCTTCAAGCGCAAATGACATCTGGGTAACTCTCGCTAGGCATGTTGGGATAGGGTCTAGCCTCGAGCCAGTGGAAGCTCTCAAACTTTAGAATGCGGCAGAGTCAGAGCCAAGGATCGTCTCCATACCCAACCAGTAAGAAGGAAGGCGAGATAGGGACAACTTAACATGGGATAGTATTATGCTAAACAATCCAGAAAAAAACTAAGTACTTAGCCTAGAGCTATGCTGTTCAACCTCTTCGCTACGTGGCAAATTGATCTGAGGTAACTATGGGGTTGCATTATGGATAAGGAATGAGGCCTATGAGCTCTGCTGAGGACCTCAAGCTGTAGAAATGGTTGAGATGGATCCGATGCACCAGATCTGACCCACAAGTTCCACAAGTGAGAATAAAGGCAAGATTGACATCAACACATCAGATGTTATATTTTTACCTCAGCATATAAGGGAGCAGACATTAGTGTTATGGCAGAGCAACACTGTATGGAATTTAGCAGTAGAAAGACATTCATGAATTGCAATTTTGTTTAAAACTAAAGAAATTGTAGTATGGGCCTTTCTGTACTGGATATAAGGAACAGAAAGAAGTACGTTATGAGGATTATTGCTGTAAATACAATGGTATAAAAAAGTAAAGTTAAGCAAGTGGCAAATATTTTACACAATGAACAGAAATGAATAAGTTGTGATGTAACTATAACTTATAATAATACAGCACATAATGAAATGTGGAAAATTCTTGAAGCATATAAAATACATCATGAAATAATTTTCATGAAAATTGCTTATGATAACAGTAAAGTTAAAGGTATAGATATATGGTTGCAAAAGCAGGATTAGTAGCATAGAAACAAGAGTTCAGCAAGGATGCCCAAGGATCATCATATTGTATACATTAATAATGAATGCAGTGGTTTAACAAGATGGAACAAAAATTAACAAAAGGGTAATTTTTATAAAAAATAAAGTGAAAATTCCATTTATTATGGAATATAAAGATAACATTATTCTTACAGCCAGAACATTAATTGGTTGTCAGAACTTGTAGTGGAAATTTATTTTATTTATTTTACATTTATTGAATTTAAAAATTAAAAAAAAAAGTTAAGTTATACAAAACTGGGAATAAATAAAAAAAATTAAGGGCTCTGAGGAGGTTATAAAAAAGCCAAGTACTTTTTTTAAGAACTGAGATTAAGACTGTACAATTCACTTTTGGGAAACAAGACATAATAATGAAGGAGTGGGAATGTATTTTAATTGAAATCCAAGACATGATCTGATTATGGTATTTATTCAGATTGAGTTTCATACATACATAAGTGATGGTCAGATACGAATCATAACTTGTAAGCTCTCATTGTTTTTGTACTTTAAACAAATTTAAACAGATATCTCTGTTAAACAGATATCTCACATTGTTTTTGTACTAGAAAGCAGGATATATTTGTAAGCTCTACTGCTCGCACCTGGTTTAGCGACTCACAGTATAACTGATTAGAATGGAATTTAAACCTGTATGCTCTCCTTGCTTATGTGTATAATAGCAGCTGAACTGGTTTGTTTATGGGATACTTTAGCGTTCCCTAGCAATTCTCCCTGAGTCGTTCTGAAATAACTGTGTGTTCTTTTTAAACTACCCGACACGCTAGCTAAAGTGTAACTGACTCTTGTTGGGATAGCGTGTTCTTCCCCAATTCCCGACACGCTAGTTTAAGGGCTCCTTTCCACATACTCTCCTCACCTTACTCTTAGGTTCCTTAGCGTGTTTTCTCTTATTTTCTTTACTTATTTTCAGCCCTCCAGTACTCCTACCATCTTTAACACGTGGGGAACACAGTACTCCATTCTGTTTTACTCGCCTCAACTATTTTCCTCATCCCTTTACAGTGCTTAACATAGTATATATGTGCTTCGCTATTTCTATAGCTAATAGGTATTAATGTCCTTATCCTGACTGCTGCAATGCTCAGCGTTTCCTCTCAAAGCTCCTTACCTACCCTAACTTATTGTAACTGCCGCCTGCGCCTAGTTTTAAGCGGGTGTAGCACACTTTCCACTGTCATTACTTCAATACCAGCTTAAGACCAAGCCTAGGAGGTTCTACTCCTACTTCCCCTACCCTATTATCATACGGACACTCGCCTAGCTTATATAGTGAACTGCCTTGGTTTGGCCACCCTCAATAGTGATTCTCATCAACTTTCTTGGGCCACCATTAATGAATACTTGGTTGGTGGATCCATTAACACTAGCTGAGTTGGTATAGGTACTCCCGCCTGTTTATTATATGGTAATTTAGTGGAGATAGACCACCGTAGCTCTTGTAGTTGTATCCTCTGATTTCAATTACAGGACCATAATTGTATCTGTGTTATCCTGCAGTAACAATTTCTGAATAATTGTACATGGCTGAATGATTTACAGGTTTGTTGTTATTTATTGTATTTTACTTGCTTTCTTAAAGTTTTTGTTGCTCTATATCATAACCCATTTCTTCTCCCTTCTATTCTCAGCTCTTCTGCCTAGTGACCACCTGTAGGTCTGGGATTGAATACCCTACCTCAGTCTCCTGCCTCATACCCTAACTAGGGAACAAAACCTCACATTCTTTGGAAAAGCCTCCTCCCATAAAGACGCAAGAAAGTATGTCCTTCAGCTCTTCCAGGTTTCTCAGCATTGTGTAAGCTTTTGTAACCCTCAGCTTTTGTCAATCTCTAAGCAAGTTCTGCCAGCAGCCGGCCTTAGCTTCCCCTTCCCTGACCACCAGCTCCTTTAGATACTCTATTTTACCTGCTTCTCCACTTCCTCTAGCCCTGTTAGTAGTCCTGGTAGCAATTACCTGCTGAGTCCACTAGGTGGCTCCCTTCTACTAAACTTGCTTATCATTGCCTACTTTTTATTCTACTTTCTAATTCCTATATTTCCCACTATCTGCAAGCCTTTTCCTGTAGTTTCCACCCTTTTCCTTTCTCTGATATTCTCAGCCTTGCCCCACTTAGTCCTTACTCTCCAAGAATTCCTTTATGTCCTAGAATTACTTACCTTTACTATCAGCATCTTACTGATTGTTTTCCACTCAAACTCTTCTTTGGCTTCCTGCTCCGTCTTATCCTCACTCTCTCCCTCCCTACCCCCAATTCCCACCCACCCCCAGGGGTCCTAAACTTATAGTTCTTTTAGCCACACCCCAACTCCCTCCTACCCTATTACTCTCCTTCCCACCAAATTGTTGCATAACCTGAACACACCCCTTCCACTCTCTTCTCCCTATGACCATACCACTTCTATTTACCTTTCTCCACTACTATTACTTCTCACTTTACACATCCCCTTTCCTCTCCTCCATTCATTCTCTATCTACCTATTAGAATCTATTCTTATTTACCAACTGCTTTAACTAGATCTACTACCTCTATTGCATACCACACTTATTGCTCTTCCCTTTGTACTTTCCTCTCTGCTTCCTCACTTCTCTTATTGATAAATTATGTCTCCCTATATACTAACTATACCTTCACTCTCAATCTTAATGTTGACCACCCTTCTCTCAACATACCATCTCACATCTTTTGAAATTTCACTTAACAACTATCTTATCTCCTCACAAAAACACACTTCTTCTACACTCACTCTCACTTCTTACCCTAATGTTAATTCCACCCCTAGTTATCTTCTATCTAAATTCCACAGGCAACATCACCTCACCTACCCCCTACCATCTAGCAAAAAAACAAAAACCCTAATAATTCAAAAGAGGAACTATTTAACCATACTAGCTAATCCTACCCTACAAGATGGAGACATCCACCCCAACCCTGGCCCCATCTCACCACCACCCCAAAACTGCTTAACTAACCTCAATAATAACTTCCTTATAGGACACCTAAACATCCATAGCATAAACAATAAAATACCCTTAATCCACGCCCTCTTAGATATCCACTCATTTGACATTCTCTGCCTCTCTGAAACCTGGCTAAACCCAGGCACAAAAGACTCTGAGATTATACCTCAAGGTTATAACATACTAAGACATGACAGGTGGTGGAGTAGCAATACTGTTCAAAAATCAACTGAACATCTCCACTCAACCAGCATACCCAAACCAAAACAGCAAAATAGAATCCATCATTGTTAAACTCCAACTTAATAACAAAAAATCCATTTACATTATTTCTTTGTATCTTCCCCCAGGCAACAACATTCCAATATTAGAAGACTTTCTAAGTTGGGTTTCTACCACCTACCCCCAAGAAACCATAATTCTCGGCGACGTAAACATAGACTGGAACACTATTAATGCTGACAATCCCTTCTCTCATATTAACCTACATGTTTTCTCACAAACTATTACCTCAACTACAAGAGTCAATAAGAGAGAGTATACTGGACTGGATACTCACAAATAAAGCTAACAAACAATATAAAGTAGGGACTATGCCTGATGACATCAGCGACCACTGCCTAACCTACATCACTAGACAAAAATCAGAATATGTTAACCTCCCAAATACAAGACTAATTCGATCTGTCAAGCACTTTAACATAGACCTTTTTAAAACTGAACTGAGAGCATGTAATTGAATTGCTTAAAATCACTTCCCTGGAGGAAGCAGTACTATTCTTTAATACTACATTCTTATCAATACTTGATAAACATGCCCCAAGGCCCCAGAACGCTCTATTAGAGTAAAGACCAAATCTGCCCCTTGGCTGACAACAATACTAAAAAACTTATGCATGCTAGAAACTCAGCATGGACAAAATGGAAGACTAAACCCTGATTTAATTAATTTCCGCCAGCTTAGAAATCTAGCAAAAAAGCAATACTCTCTGACAAGAAAAACTTCTACTGTAAACTTCAGGAAACTCATATTAACAACTCTAAACAGTTTTGGTCATCAGTAAATAGACTTCTTTCCCCAGGAACTGCTAAAACTCCTTCCCCTCAAAATTCTGACCCAGACACCCCTCTCCAGACTGCTAATGCCTTCAACTCTTTTTTTCTCTGAAACTATTCAATCCCTAGCCAAACAAATGAACCCTAATAACTCTCATATACCAACTAACAAAACTAGCTCCTTTTCAACTTCTCTCTAAAACCTATATCTACCTCTTTCATCTACAAACTCATTCATAAACTGAAACCCTGCACCCCTTCTGCTGACAAACTAAATTGCTTATCCTATAACCTTACTTATCAACAGAACTATCCAAGAAGGAACCATCCCTGATATCTGGAAAGTCTCCTATATTATCCCACTGCACAAAGGTGGTAACTCCCTTGACCTTTCAAACTATAGACCAATTGCCCTTCTCTCAAAAATGTATTCATCAGCAACTTGTACACTATCTCTCTCGTCACAACATAATAGCAAACTGCCAGCATGGTTTCAGTCCCCATCACAGTACCACCACTGCCCTTCTATCCTTTGTAGATACTATCAACAAAAATCGAAACAACAATACTCTCTTCTGCTCTTTTCACATGGTCAACCATCTCTTAATCAACATTCTTGAATCCCTATCTTGTGATAAACTAGCCACTGACTGGTTTAAATCTTATCTTAACAACAGACAACAAGCAGTAATATGGGAAAACCATATCTCATCACTCCTACCTATTTCCATCGGAGTTCCCCAGGGCTCCATTCTGGGTCCACTTCTGTTCTCCTCTTTATTAACGATCTTCAGGCTGCTATCCCACAAGCTACCTGCATGATGATTCTACCCTTATCTGCTCAGCACCCTCCTCTACTGAACTGAGCTCAGTGACCCAAAATACCTTTAACACAGTAGAAACTTGGTTTCTCCTACTAAATGCCAAAAACTAAACTCCTCCTCTTCTCCCCCACCTCTCGATCTCCCCATTAAACTTTACCATTTCCTCAAATGATGGCACTATCATCTCACCTGATCCAACTACTAAACTCTTAGGAATAACCATTGACAACAATCTTTCCTTCGATCAGCACATTAACAACACCATCAAGATTGTAAACAGAAAAATTGGATCCCTTTATCGCATCAAACCTTTTCTAACCCCAGCTACCAGAATTAAAATTGCACAATCTCATCTCCTATCTACTCTCCTTTACGCTTCCCCCATTTACACAAACCTTAAGAAAATCAATCTAAACAAACTTGTAACTTGCTATAACATACCTCGCTTCACCACTAGTAACCCATTTAGGACCCACCATTGTATAAACCTAAAACAACTCGCTGGCTCTTCGGCTGGCGAATTTCAAAACTACCTAATAATTCCTCAACTCACTATAGCCCACAACATATTACACCTACCTGACAACACCCCAATACTCTCTCAACTTCTAACCCCTTACAATAATCTGAACTCACTTCGCTCCTTTAGTAAACTCATGACAAAATCAATAAAGGTAAACAATGCAGCAGGTGTTTCCCTATTCACTAACACTATAGGTAAAACTTGGAATCTTTTACCTAGTGACATAACTTTGACTCAATCCCTGCCACAATTCAAACAGAAAATTAAACTTTACTATTTAAATCACTGGCTTTGTTCCTGCAGTACACCAGACTAACCTTTTCTCTTCTTTTTTTTTCTCCTTCTTCTCTTATGCACTACCAGTCTCATTTCTCCTCCTTTTACTCATCTAATCTAAGTATATGTTAAGTAAAATTGTTTGACATGTAATGAACTGCATATTGTAAATTTGTTTCTCTTTGAAATTATCCTTCGCTCTGTGTGTTCTTATGACTCCCAATTTAATGCTATTTCCTAAGAGTAATGATTTTTTATGTAATGTACTTAGTATTTTAGTGGAGCTTTTCTCCTCGGGCCTCTGCTGAAAATGGACATGTATCCAGCCAGACTAGCCCGGTCAACAAATGTAAAATAAAAATAAATAAATAAATTATATGGTTATTGGAAAATTAAGTATTTTACGGATTTTTATGTTTCCAGTTCAGATAAAGAAAGAATTATTGCAAATATTGTTTAGGACTATTTGGGGATCTAGGTTAAATCTGATCAAAAGGGGTATAGTGCATATTAAGAGAGAGGAGGAATGAATGCATTGCATCTTATTGTTCACTAAGCATCTTTGAATTTATTTTGAGCTATAGATACTGTTAAGAGAGGAAATAAAATGAATTGTTAAATTTTAGATATGAGAAGGTATGGTCAAGTATAAAACTGAGGAAGAGACGCAGGTGGTAAGAGGATACATAAATAACTTTGGAAGAAGAAAGGAAAACTTTTTATGAGAAAAAAGTGTTAAGCAAGAGTGGTACTACAGAGGTCTTTGGTCTGAGTTAAAAGAAGAAAAAACTTATTAACATTTTATGAGAAGGTTTTCTAATACAGCAGAAAGACAAGATGTTATATGGAAATTATGTATAAATAAACTATCACTGAAAGCAAATACTTTATATAAATCAATAAATGATGGATTAATTATTAAGCATAAAGTAGAAGAAATGTTGGAACATGCTTTCTTAAAATGTCCAAGAGTTAGTAAATTATGGACAAATTTAAGGAAAAAATTATGCAAGAAAATTTGGGGGTCATACATATGGGGACATGCTTGTTTATATGTTTTATCCACATTGTACAAAAAAGAAGTTGTCTTACTATAACATTCCATCTGTGTTGATCATCTTCTTTCATTCATTACTGATGGGTTTGGTTCAGAGCCCTCGGAACAGAGTCGTCCTTTTTACCAAGCTCGCGCCAGCCAAAAACTCTCAAGCTAAGCTTCTACCGAGAATGCCCTTCTCCCTGTTACCTCAGATCAAGTTTGCTATAGACAGAGAAGTAAAGCCAAAGCCACTTCTGCGCAAATACCCTAGGACACCACTTGGACCCAAAGCATCCCCCAGGAGCCCTTGGAGGGGGAAGGAGGGTGGGAAGTGATGAATGAAAGAAGATGAACAACACAGATGGAACATTATGGTAAGACATAACTTCTTTATCTGATGTTGTTAATCTTCTTTCCATTCATCACTGATGGGACAGAATCCCAAGCTACCTTGAGGTCCATTGGCCGCCCTTATGGAAGAACATTCCTGAGTACCACTGAGCCAAAGGCAGCTCTCCCTCTGGAAACCAAGTCCAATTTGTAATGACTGATAGAGGTATATGGCTTAGCCCAAGTGCCTGCAACGCAAATGTTATCCATGGAAGCCCTGGAATGGAAAGCTACAGATGTTGCCATAGATCTAGTGGAGTGAGCTTTAACTTTTGGCATAGATTCTTTTATGAGAGAATAGATGAAACATATGCAGTCCCTTAGCCATTTTGATAATGCAACCTTGGAAACAGCATTTCCCATTCTGGGCCCAGAAAAGGAGATGAAAAGCTGTTCAGACTTACAGATAGGTTTAGTCCTGTCTAGATGAAATCTCAGTTGCCTATGTATATCTAAGGAGTGTAGGCAGTACTCTCCTTTATTGGAAAAATTTGAAAAGAACACCGGTAAGTCAATGGTCTGGTTAATGGAAAATTCAGAAACAACTTTGGGAAGGAAGGATGGATTTGTCCGAAGTGATACTCTGTCTTTATGGAAGACCAGATAGGGCCTTTTGATACACAATGTCTGCAGCTCCAAGACTCATCTGGCTGACATGATGGCTACTAAGAACAAGGATTTCCAGGACAAGACCTTTAGGTCACACTTCGGTGCGGGTTCAAAGGGTTTTTCAGTCAAAGACTGAAGGACTAAAGTGAGGTTCCATAGTTCCACAGGCTGTCTGACAGGAGGCCTGATATGAAAGTTTCTCTTGAGAAAGGCTTTGCACAGACGTAAAGAGATGAGAGGGGTGTCATCTATACCATTGTGGAAATTAGAAATTGTGGCCAGGTGTACTCATATGGTAGAGGCAGAGGCTCCATTATCAAAAAACTTAGCTAAGTATTGCAGCACTGTAGTAACTGGAGCAGAATACGGGTCTAGCATGTTATCCTTAGACCAGATGGAGAACCTTTTCCATTTACATTGATATAGTCTTCTGGTGGATGGTTTATGAGAGGCCAGAATGATGTCTCGAACAAGTGAAGAGAGATTAGCTTGCCTGGCAACTAATGGAAGTGGAGAAACCAAGCTGTCAGCTTGAGACTGGACAGACTCGGGTGGCTCAACCCCTGGGGGTGAGTAATCAGATCTGGAAGAGGGTCCAGAATCCACAGCAGCTATACTAGGTGAGGCCGAAGGAAGGGGAGCCAAACTTGTCGAGGCCAGAATGGGGCTATGAGGATCATCTTGCATTTCAACTGAAGAGCTTTCTTTAGAAATTGTGGAATCAGAGGAATGGGAAGATAAACGTAAAGAAGAGCTAAACCCAAACATAAAACTACTGTTCAATCTCAGCCTTACTACAGGATATGTACCCAAAGAGTGGCGTACAACAACAGTGGTCCCTCTCCACAAAGGTGGTGCCTCAACAGACCCTGGAAACTATCGCCCCATACGCCTGACTAGCTTGGTCTGCAAAGCTATGGAAAGGATCATCATGGACCTCATAAATAAAGATATTGGGGACCTACAGACACTGGATCCTACCCAGTTCGGCTTTGTTAAAGGCAGATCCTGCCTCTTAAACCTGGTTGACTTCTTTGAAACAGTCACCAAGGCCATTGACGAAGGGAAGGTGGTCCACATAGCCTACCTGGACCTCACAAAAGCCTTCAATAAAATAACCCACTCGGGTATTATAGATAAGCTCACCAGCTTAAATATAAACCCCTATGTCACTAGATGGGTTGCAAACTGGCTCAAGGACAGAACTCACATGGTTAGAATTGCTGGAGCCATGTCAGACTCCAAACCAGTTACAAGTGGCATCCCACAAGGCTCAGTCCTGGGACCTCTCTTGTTCGGTATATATTTCTCGGAGGTACAGGCCAACACAGAACGACTGTGGCTGACCAGGTTCACAGATGACTGCAAACTGGGCACCATAATAGACTCTCCAGGCGACACAAGCATCCTCCAAAAGGGCCTCATAGAAACAGACAACTGGTGCCAGAGCCATGGCCTCAAGCTAAATGCCAAAAAGTGTATAGTCATCCCCTTTGGCAAAAACAAAGTGCCCACAAATGACCACATAGGTGGTAATCCATAAAGTACAGAAGAAGTAATTAGGGACCTGGGGACCCAAGTTGATAGCAATCTCTCATTTGACAACCACGTGGCCAAAGTGGTTAGAAAAACATTTTATATAGCCCACCTAATCATGAAGAGATTCACATCTAGATTAGGGGAGGTCATCGTGCCTCTTTACTCATCCCTCATCAGGCCCATAATCGAGTACAATGCCCCTTTTGGGATGTACCTTACCAAACACCTGCAGCAACTGGAAAGACCCCAAAAGTACCTCACCAAGAGGATCAAAGGGCTCAAACAGATGCCATATGCTGCTCGGTTAAAGAAACTCCAGCTCTACTCAGTGGCATACCGCCTGCTCAGAGGCGACCTGTGCCTGATGTATAAAGCCATGTCCAACCCAGAATTAAGGGACATGCTGCACCTCAAAAAAATCCAAATCCCATCGAACTACACGCTCGAGAGACTTGAACCTCAGCACTGAAATAAATAGGACATGCTGGAGGGACAGATTCATAACCCAGAGGCTCCCTTCACTCTGGAATAAAATCCCAGTCCAGGTTAGGCAGAGTCCCTCATTGACTCTCTTCAAGAGGGATCTTGATGAGTGGATGGGATATCGTAGGTTTACCCCAGGTATCACTTCTGTGTCACTGTTAGACAGAGGCACAGTATACTAACCTCGAAAAAGGGCATAGCAAAATTAATTTAAAATGGGTGGCGAAAGCCAAACATACTCTGGCTAGGCTTATAAATGCCCTAGGGCAGATAGCCTAGTATGAACCTATGAACCTATAAAGAAGTCCCGTGGGCCAGTCATGGATTACAGCTTCCCTCGGGGACTCACCCGCCAGGGGAAACAGGGAGAAATAGCTGCTGCACTTGTTCGATGGGGAGGCAAAAAGATCGCAGCAAGGCTGGCCCCAGTGGCTGAAGATTTCTGTCACATTCTCAGGAATGAAGGACCACTTGTGAGGCAGGAGGATGCATCTGCTCAATTTGTCCGCAATTACGTTGGAGCTCCCCGGGATATGCACTGCTATCAGAAAGCGGTTGGAAGCTATCGCCCACTGCCAAATTCTCATGGCCTCTCGACACAGGGGGTAGGCCTTGGTTCCTCCTTGCTTGTTGATATACCAGACCACTGACATGTTGTCTGACTGAATTGCAATTGTTCCAGAAGGGAGAATCGAATGAAAAGCCTACAACGCTAACAGCACTGCTCTCAGTTCCACATCGTTGATATGCAAGTGGGCCTCTAAGGTGGACCATGCTCCTTGGACTGTCTTTCCCTTGAATGCGCCTTGGACTGTCTTTCCCTTGAAATGCCCCCCCCCCACCCAATCAGGGATGCATTCGTAGTCACAAAGGCCCCTGAGCTGAGGGGATTGAAATGGGCGACTCCAAAGTTCTGTGTCTGGCCTCATCCACCAAAGGATGTCCTGTTTGCAGGAGTTGGTTATTTGAATCTGGTAACTGAGGGGGTGATAGTTTGGGAACCACTGACAAAGAAGGAGCCATTGTAGGATCCGTATGTGTAGCTTTGCTAGGGTCGCTATTGAAATTGAAGCTGTCATAGATCCTAGGGCCTGAAGAACGTCTCTTGCTGAAACCTTTGTTTAGTAGAGTATCACTCGGAGCTGGAGCCTCAACCACTGGAGTCTGTGATTTGGGAGTGACACTAGACAGGACTGGGTATTGAACACTGCTCCAATGAATTCTATTTGTTATGTTGGAGTAAGGTTTGATTTCTCCCAATATATTGTTATTCCCAAAAATTTTTCCAGAGAGTGTATAATGCAGTGCTCTTACCAGAAGACGCTTGGTGGGGGCGGTGAGGAGCCAGCCATCCAAATACGGAAACACCCGGAATCCTTGCAGTCTTGAGTGAGCTGTGACCACTGCCATGCACTTTGTGAACACTCTGTAAGTTGTAGAGAGACTGAATGGCAGGGCACGAAATTGATAATGACTGGCCCCTAGTTGGAAGCAAAGCAGACTCCTGGAGCACTTGTCCATTTTGATGTGGCAATACACATCCTGGAAATCTATCGAGCACATCCAATTGCCTTCCCTTAAAAAAGGGAGAATGGACTGAACCGTGACCATCCGGAATTTGGTTTGGGTGACAGACTTGTTTAAGCTGCTGAGACCCAAAATGGGTCTCCAGTCCCCTGTCTTTTTTGACACTTTTTTGAGTAGAATCCGGATCCACGTTGGTCTAGTGGGACTGGTTGGATGACTTTTTTGAGGCAGCTTTATCATCTCTGAAGTTGCTTCTTCCCTTTGACTGGGTGGAACATCAGGAAGCTTTTTTGAAAGATTTGGTTGACAAGAAAGGGGAATGGTGTAACTTCTGGTGATTATACTCTGCACCCAACGATCAGTGGTAATAGACTGCCAGGCAGCTTGGTGCAGAGAAAAACAACCCCCAACTGCTTCCAGAGTTAAGCAATTGGGCTGCTCCTCAGGAGTGCTGATAAGGCTGTCCAGGGAAGGAGTCCCTGGAGCCTTGGTTACAAGGATCCCCTCTGCCTCTGTAGGAGCATCTTCCGGAATTGTTACCCCCCTCTGCCCCTGGGGGTATCATCACCACGTGCGGCATGGAAAGGACCCTGAGATATTTTGTGCCACATTTTCCCACTCCTCTGATTCCTGGAGAAGGTACGTTGAGGATTAGAAAACTGTAGGCCTATGACAGACAGGGTCTTTCCATCTTGCTCACACCTAGCTAGCGTGTCCTTCACTTTGGAGCCAAAAAGGGATGATGCTTCAATGGGAGCATTCAAAAAGGAAGACTTGAAGGGGTCCGCGAGGTCACAAATGTGCATCCAGGCATGACACCTCATGACAATGCATAAACCCGCTGCTCTAGCTGCCCCTTCAGTCACATGCGAGAGCAACCTCATGGATGAGTTGGATATCGATTCCAGGGTTGCAAGCTGCAAGGCCACTTTGTCCCTGACCTCATCAGACAACTGTCCTGTGAGTGTCCCAAAGAGTTCACAGATCAAGTCAATCTGGTGCCTCATAAAATGTGCCAAATAGTTCAGGGACCATATAGCAAAGGTCCCTGATGCAAAAACTCGGGATCGCCTCAATGGAATCAGGTTTCTTCCAAGCGTGCTGCATGACGAGCTGGATGAGCTCATCGGCAGGCGGGGTCACACAATAGGTAGAAGGTCGGGTGCGTAAAGCCTGCAGGAACACGGACTCCTCAGACGAAGGGTTTGAGGGCTTCCAGTCACCTTTCTGATTCCAGAAGCAAGAGCCCTCTTCATCATGCAGAAACAGGTCCGCCCGAAGAGAGATGGGAGCCCAGAACCAAGAAAGACAGCCGGTGGACTTGGGTCACACCTCTCTCCGATGAACCCGCCCCCACAGATGGAACCTCAAGCAGGATCAGTGCGGACATGGCTATCAGCACCAAGGACGGAACCAAGAACAAACACAGCTCTGTGCCCTGGGCAGAGTCGTCCAACCCCCAATCCCCAGATTGAGGAAGGACCAGTTCCGCAGGAGCCAAAGACCAAAGGGACAAACTTGGAGCCTGAGTGAGGTCCACTACATGCGCCAAATGATGGGTTCCGAGAAGGACGTCGGAGCAGAAGGCTTCAGAACCGAAATGGTCGGAGTGTAAGAAGGAGTCCATGGGGAAAACAACCCAAGTCTTGTAGGCGGATGGGTCTTAGAAAGTGTGGGTATCCCCCCTGGCTGCCAACAGCTGATCCACAAGATGCACCACGTCATGTTCTGACAGGCTCCTGTTGGATCTAGTGGATACTCCGGATGGAGAGTCAGGTCGGTCAATGAACGGGCTATACATCTGGCCCAGAAATGGGCTATACACCTGGCCCAGAAACGGATCTACAGAAGGGGAGTATCGGGTCCTTGGTGCAAGGTCTGGTGGTACTGAAGTGTCAAGTTTCGAGACCGGGAGTAATGGGGTCAAATCCAACTTGGTTGGAAAAACGCTCGGTGCCAAAGTGGCACTGGGAGACAAAACGGTCGGTTCCAAAATCGTAACTCACAAAGGTATCGAAGGTGTGCCCTGAGAAATAGTGGCCACAGCTGCCAAAGTCATAGTAGGAGTAGTGAGGTCTATTATCGGTGCCAGAGGAAAGACTGGTGCCGAAAGCTGGCACCGGTATCGTAGGTTTTAATATGCTTGGAGCCAACAAGGACAGAGCCGTAGAGGCAGATTTATGCTCCAAGGACAACTTTGGGACCTTTGATTTCACAGGCTTACCCTGATCACCCGATGGTGAGGAGGGAATTGAGTGGGACCTCTTTTTGTCTTTTGTAGGAGAGGTTGAGACATCCATCACAAAAATGGCCTCTAAAAAGGCAGACTTAAGTAACTGTTTCAGTATCAGTTTATTTTTGCGCTCATTAAGAGTGTGTTGACTGAAACTCTGACAAATGTCACAAGGAAGTTGCACCGAAAGATGAGGCACCCCCAAACAGTATACACAATCATCGTGAGAATCACTATTAAGTAACTTTCCATTACATGAAGCACAATGCTTAAAACCTGAAGTACCTTTCTTATCCAACATCTTGCTAGAGACACACCACAGGCAAACAGTATAACTAGTCAGAACTTATAAGTCAAACACAGTTCAAAAAAGCCACACAGTTGTATCACTCTAGTGAAAAGTATAAGTAAAACAGAAACACCTTACTGAAACAAACACTAACAGGCTACGAAAGAAAGGAAAATAACAGCTATGGTACTGAAGGAATACCACAAGGGTAAGGGAAGAAAGGCCGTACCAACAATGGTACTTGAAAGCTTACCAACGGTAACAACGGGTAGAGCAGAGAAGGAAAATCAAGGTCTGACAGAAGAAAACACACTAGAAATACTAACTGCTCAGTAGAAAAGGAGGATATCAAAAGTTTTCCACAAAAAATATCAAATAAAGTTCTACTTAGCTGATAGCTCGGCTGAAACGTGGCTTTACGGCTACACGGCAAACAAGATCGGAGGTAACAGGGAGGAGGGCATTCTGGGTAGAAGCTTAGCTCAAGAGTTTTTGGCTGGCGCGTACTTGGTAAAAAAGCTGACTCAGTTCTGAGGGCTCGGCATCGAACCTATCAGTGATGAATGGAAAGAAGATTAACAACATCAGATGAACTGGTTGATACATTGGATAAAGTTTGTATGACAATTATTTTGAATATCTGGGATGCAAGCACAAATGAATTATTGTACAACAAAATGTGGAATGGATGGGAAATTTTAGGGAAAATAAAGTTTGTTGTGAAAAAAAGGGCTCGAAGAACAGGGAGGAAAATTAAGCATGTATCAGTCAGTTTTATTTTTCTTTTCTATAAGGAAAATGAGGATGTAATGTATGTGGAAAGATTAAAATGCAAATATGTAAAAAGGTAAATAAAAGACCCATATTATTTTTGAAGTTCAGTGCTCTTTTACATCCACCTGAGCTATCAATAATTCAAGCAGATGGGACCTCAGCTTAATATCTAATGCCTCCAGGGTTTATACTGTAGCAATGTAAGAAAGGAAGGAAAGAAGTTAAAGTTAGTATAATATTGTGATCTTGGGCTTCAGGGATGGGGATGTAAGGTGTACTGGTCACATTATATGTAGAATAAAGAATTTCTCATTTTCTTTGAAGGGTGGATGTTTAGATTAATGTCCTTGGTTTAAACTACAGATGAGATTTTTTAAGCGAATATGCCTGAAAAATAAAAGATATAATAATGAGAAGCAAGGATGGAAATTTTTTTTTATATTGTTTTGGACAATCATTTGCTATTGTTTCAATTAGTAAATGCTCTTAGTGGGAGACAAGAAGTACACAGGTGCAGGCAATTAACCCTGAGAATTCTGAATAGAGTATTCTGAGTGAAATTTTGATTATTCCATACAGCTATAATGTAACTATCTGTTTTTCCTCATTATCAACTGCTTTTAATTGCAGACAAGCCATTTGCAGGTGCAAGCAATTAATCATAAGAGCTCTAAACAAACTGTGTTGACATAAATGTATGACGTACAGTGTAATTAACATTTAAAGACACATTGGCAAGCAATTTAGCTCAAAATCAATGAAGTCTGAAACCACGGAAAGTGAATAAGTTACACAGCTGGTTGCCTCCCCAGCATTCTTAACACTCTAATGCATTTACTATAACAGTACATAATTTAATCTATTTAAAGGTAGCCTGTGCATTTTTGCAGAACTAAAAGTTAATGTTTACTGAAGGTACGCAAGCTGTTTTTTACATATAGGAGGAGAAAAGAGATAAGAAAAGAATGTAATTGGTACAGGTGGGTACACAGGCTGTAACATGCACTTTAACATGGGTAATTTTGGAATAAGTAATAACTGTGGGTGAAGGGTCAACTTGAGGGAAGAGTTCTTACCTGGCGGCGTTCATTTTAGATATTTCTTTGATTATGGAACATGCAGATAATAGTATTCTTACAGCCAGGAACATTAATTGGTTGACAAAACTTGTAGTGGAAATTAAAAAAAAAATTAAGCTACTTGTGTATTAGTTGTAAGTTAAAAGAGAATGAGGGTTCTGAAAATCTCTTCATATTTTGTTTGAGGGCTTTCACTAAAACAAAAATTCTTGAAAATGTGACATAGGTTCCATGTGAAGATGAGAAGCAGCAACTACATAAATGATCAACTTGCCAAACATCAGTGTGTGCATCCACGCTAAAAGAAACACACTTTCAAAAGAACTGCCATGTACTGTAAGTGGGAATGTAAATGGCCTTACACGTATAGACAAAAAGCAATGTGCAACGAATTATATTAAGATATGTAGGGTGCAAATACCAGTATTGCATAAAACACATTTAGATAGAAATGAGCATGTGAATTTCACATGGAAAGGAGTGCACGGTGGACATTCAACAAATATCAATTAAAAAGGAGAATAAAAACATTGATTGCTAGAAGGACTCCAGTAGTGATAGAAGAGGGGAAAAAGAGACAATAATAGAAGATTTCTGGTATTAAGTAGTTAATGGAAGAGGAAGGGCATTAAGCTAGCATGTACTTATATTCCACAAAAACTGCTACTATGGAACTTAAGATAATTTTAGGAGAAATAATAAATTTTTAGCAGGGGATGTTATTTATGGGTGGGGAATGGAAGCTGACTTGCAATAATGGGAATGTGTCAGAGGGACCTAGAAGGGAAAATATAACAAAAGAAAGAACATGAGAATATTTGTTATGGATGATGTCAATTCAATACCGAGAACTCAAGACAGAATTTACATATTACAACTCCACGTAAAATAACTGGGATGGCTGGACAGAAATTATATTTTACAGGAGCGTGTGTATATAATTGAAATTGTTGACACACATCCAATAACACAAGATAAAGACGAAGGGTAACAAAGTAAAAATTAGACACTGCTGCTTTCCTATTTATCTGTTAGGAAAAATAGGAATTTAAGGAATGGACAGTGGTAATGGTTGAAGGATTACTAGGAAATACAGAAATTTCTGCAGAAGGGATAGGTAGTGAGTGGGATAAAATAAAACTGAAGTTTAAAATGGAGCACAAATAAAACGGAGAAGAATATGGAAAATAAATAATAGGAATTATTTAGAGAGGTTAACAAAGGTTAAAGTACTGCAGAATAAGGGGAATCTCACAGTACAAGAGGAGGAGCAACTCACATGCATGAGTTTAAAAAGGTTGCTGTTTTTTGTTAGCAACTCCAGACAGCAAAAATGTTTAACACAATGACTTAAGCAGCAGAAAGCAGAGAGGGTTGTAGACAAACTTAGGGAGCCTAACACAAGAAAAATACCCAGAGATCCTATAAAGGTATTAGAGATATTTCACATATTTTATGAAAAACTGTATAAAGCATGGGAATACGGAAGCCAGGAAAAGGCACAAATTGAAATATTTAAGGAAGACTTAATTATGCCAAGGTTAGAGGAAGATGATGCTTAACAAGTAATAACTAATAAAGGAAAAGAGGTTTACCACCATATGGTCGACCGGTGGATGGTCGAGCCCAAATGTCCAAAAGGAGTGCGGGAACATCCCCCATTTGCAAACGCAGATGTTGCGAATCGCAAACTCCCGTCCCCTTTTTGACCCATGTTAGCACTCGTTTTTGGATGTAGAACAGTTGGAAATGTCATATTTGGCATTCTTGCTACATTCCGACCATTTGGCATGCCAGGATTCAGGATTCACTAATTTCATTCAGACATATACAGGTTCAAGCACTATGTGCTTGACCATATGGTGGTAAAACAGGAAAAGATTAGGTGAAATGGTGTTGCACAATCAATCAAATAGGAAGTCTCTAGGGACAGAAGATTTTCCTCTCTAAGGTAGGAAGTAAGAAAGTGGCAGAGATCCATTAAAAGCATTTTTAAAGGGGGGGGGGTACAGGCATCTTGGAAGAAAGGTTGTGGATGGTGTATTACCCAAAGAGTGTAAACAACTCTAAGACCTAGACTTAGATAAATCCATTTCAATTTTATACTAAAATTATAAAGTGCTTTATGTCCATACTACCTAAAAGAATGGCAAAGGTGTTTCCAAAATTGACAGATATGGATCAGTGTGTAGTTTTGTGGAGGGAAGCAAACATCTGACAACATCAAACAATGATGCTTCAGAAGGCAGTACAACGTAAAAAAACACAATTGTTATCAGTGGGTCTTGATGCAGAGAAAGCATTCAATAGTCAGCTGGGATTTTATGAGTAAGGTAATGGCAGAATTTGCATTCCCTGATCAAACAAAAGGGTTAATTAGGGGATATATGAACGGTTATAGAAGCAAGAATTAAAGCTTGGGGTTTCCCCCTCCAACAAGCTGCTTTGGAATTGAGGAACACGGCGGGGTTTCTTTTTTCCCCCGTTATTTGCATTATATTTAGAGCTGTTAGCAAATAAAATACAAGACTCACAAATTGAAGGATATAAATGGTATAGCAATCAACAAAACTTAGCATTATTTGCAGATGATATTCTACACTTAACAAATCCAAAACTAAAGACATGCTGGCATTGTGGAACACTTTAAGACAGTTTCAAGTCTTTTGGGGATGTAAAATTAATAAATATAAAACAAAGGTTACAGCTGCAAACTATGTAACCACACAAGAATTGGTTCAGCAATATCTATATTTATGCAGAGATAATAAGATGTATGGATTAAAAAAAATCTGTTATGGTAGCTAAGAATATATGGGAAGAGACTAAACAAAGGATAATACAAAAAGTGAGAAACCGGAAACTGCGAATTGTGGATTATGGATATGAACAGTAACATACAAGCAGTGAAAATGTTTTAGTTTCTTTAGTTTTTTATATATAGGTCAGACATATTTTTATTAGCCAAAGGAGGCATTATAGATGATGATAAACAGTAGAAGGAATTGTTTGTGAGGGGAAAAGGATGATGAGGTGGATCCTCCCAGTAGGTCATGGCGATATGCGATTACTTGATATGAAGGGATATTTTTACAGATATGCAGTTAAGTTGTCACTACAGTAAAACAAACGATCACTAATCGATGTATTGAAAAAAGGGCTAAAATTAAATGCAATACGTCATAGTATTGTTAAATTTGGCAAAAAAAAAATTGACTCCAACTTACAATACAGCTTACACTTCTCTCCAGAATGATACATAATCAAGGATCTGGCACCTTTTGACCAACATGTAGCAGTAATGGTATTACTGCTGAATGCTAAGAACCTAAACAGGAAACTCCACACCCTTCAAGCTCTCCTCATGCTGGAGAAGATAGGCATCTGTGGTGTTAAAGACGGATGGTTTAATTTTGCAAATAAAGCTCCAGCAGTGCAATGCTTCAGTGCCTTCCACGCAATTAGACCATCATTTGCACAGACACGGGGAAAAAAACATGCAGAGGTTTCGATCTATATTAGCAACAAGCATAACTCCACATTGGTTAAACAGGATGATGCCCTAGAACTTATTCACATGCAAATCACTATACACAAAGTCCCATACCATATCCTAGCAAGATATAGGTCACCCTCTATGCCCCTAAAATCCCATAGAGTGTATCTAGCCTTACTGGAGAAACATGCCAATAAACCAAATGCCGTACTCATGGGAGACTAACTACTCTTCCATAGACTGGGAAACAAAGTACCTCATACTTGTAGGCTCTAAGATTCCCAGACTTCATTAACACAAATACCCTTGACCAGATAGTGTGCACACCCTGTCACTAATATGGAAGAGTGCTGCACTACCACCCCCATGTCACGCCCTCACTGGTGAGGTTGGACCATAAAGCTATCCCCTTTGAAATAAATAATCAGCTGAACAACCCCAGCAAATCCTGTAACAGTTAGGAACTATTCCAAAGCAAACTACATCCTATTAAGCGACAATTTATCAAAATTCACTGCTTCTCCCAGCCCTGATTTTGCAACAACCAAATCAAAACTGTTCAGAGAGACCCTGTACAACCGTGTAACTGGCAGTATAGAAGCCACTGTACCTTCTAGAAGTAAGCCCAAAACAAACTATAAAAACAAACCACATTGGTGGAATCTTAACCTTAATAAGCTATAGTACAAAAGGAAAAAAAGTCATGACTAAAATTAAGAAGAGCAACTCCCACAAAGTTAAGAGCCATCTAATTAAAATAAACAGAACACTAAGAGGATTAATTCAGTACAACAAGGCTAACTACAAGGTCAAGACAGCCTCATAAACTAAAGAAAACCACAAGATATTCCACAGCTATGTCCAAAATCTCAAAGGCAGTGTACACAGTGTGCCGAACTGGTGGTCAGTGGCAACACCTTCACAAAGCACAGTGACATAGTGAATTTGCTGGCTGACAAATTCAGCTCGAACTTCATCCCCTGCCTCCCTCCATGAAATAGCTACTAACATACACCCCCACCCAACAATTGACAGGAAGCAGGTCCTGGTGGTGCTCATTAAGACCAAAAACACAGTGACAGCAGGCACCAACAATATCCTGGGATGCTTATTTAAGCATAAACCTGAACAGTGGATGGGAAATCAGAAATTCACCACTGATCTGGCCACCATGTCTCTGACAGTCACAGGCAGACAGTAATGCCCAAACTAACATGTCCCCCCACATAAACTCTAGAAACTTCCTAACAAACATACCCCTCCTAATAAATGCCTATGATCCATAGGGACATAACTGGGTTAGATTGCACAGCTAGGCTTATCAAAGCCCTGGTGGTCGTTAGTCTAGTATATAACTATGAACCTATTATTAGTCAGGAAATCTTTCTCTTAAACGCAACTGATATCTAAGGTAACTCAACCATGTCAAAAGAAGTTATTGTTCCACTGTACTCTGCTCTGATTAGTCCAGTTATGGAGTAAAATGTTTTTGATATTTACCTGTCTATATATATAGCACAGTTGGAATTGATCCAGTACATCTTAACCCAAAGATAACAGATCTAAACACCTTTAACTACCAAGTTAGGACTGAAGCCTGACTTGGTAGTTAAAGAGCAATGTCTTGTATTCTAGTACAGAAAGGACCAGGCCCTTCTTGATCTCTTAAGACAAACAGCCCCTATGACACCAAAACTAAGATCTTAAATCTCCTACAAACATTAAATAAAACACTCTGGGAGGACAGTTTTATTACTCAATGACTGACTCATCTCTGGTATAAATTACTCTCATGTTAAACAAAGTGTAAACCCCCACATCCTTCAAGACTAACACAAATGACTGGACAGGAATCTGCAAATTCATCTATAGCCAGGCCTGCTTTGCCTTTATAGAAGCAGGATGCACATCATGAGGGTTCATATCTGTAAAGCACAAACTTTCTTATGACTTACTTGCCTTGTAGTTCCTATAAACTAAGGGTATGTCTATCAGATGTCTGTTTTTTATTTTCTTGACAAAATCTACAGAGTCAGCCTTGCCTACATATTACTGTTCCAGTAGCTGCTCCTTACTGCAGACATCAACATCACTGCACTGACAGTTAACAGTGTGCTTATCAACTTTAAACACACTTCTGGTCTATCTGCCCACTGCTTTCTGATGCTTCATCCAGGATATCACAGACTGTGTTCACAAACTTCTCCTTGATATTTAACAAGATGTGTTTTGCAACTTATAGCCCTAAATACCAGCCCATCGAAGGTGTGGTCCAAGTTATGCTTGAATAAGGTTAGGGATAAAGCCTGCTTCACATGGATGGGAAGCCTTTCCAGAGGATGGGAATTCTCTTAACAAACATACCTATCCCTCCAGGATCCTACTTGCATTGCATTCAAAGTTCAAATCTTTAGACTGAGTAGTTCTGATGCTAGTGATGAGCAAAACGTCCATCAGAGTGAGACTCAAGGATGCCTTGTATGCCAGGCACAGATTGCCTTTCAACAGTCTGTAGAAAAAAGAATATAGAGATAGAGCTTTGAGGTGATCTCCACAGCACATTTTGTTTCCACCCTGTGTAGTTTTTATGAGGAATCTTTGTGGACATTCCAGCTGCTGCTATTGCCTGGTCAGGTATATACCAAAGGGGGCACTGCACTCAATGAAGGGTCTGATGAGGGATGAAAATAGAAGAACAATGATCTAGTTGGACTTAGATGCCATGCTCTTATAAGCTGAACAGCACAGAATGATTTCCTTACACACCTGGACACATGTTGGCCACAAGCCAGGTTACTATCCACATGCATCCCTGACTCCTTGACTACTGGATTAACTCTTAGGTATGTATTATTAATAAAGTAGTTTCCAAGTGTGGCAGACTTCCCAAAGGGTACTATTATGCATTTCTTGGCACTGAGTTTTAATCTGCGACTCTGGCACGTGTCATTTGTTTGTGTTAGTCCTCTCTACATGATGTTAGGGTCTTAGGGCACTGGCTTTGACTCCAATAAATAGATGCCAAAAAGGAGCGGGTTAAGCACAGAGCCTTAAGGGGCTCTGCTAGTGATTGGCCTCTTTGTGGAGGTGGTCTCCCCATCTTACCCTCCAGGGTCTTATCTGAGAGCCAGATGACTATTCAGTATGTAATGTAGGTTAATGCCTAATTCTGTGTTTGTCTACAATGTCTGAATGGGGACTGCATCAAATTCCTTAGTCAGGTCAAGGTTGGCAGTAAGCACTGTTTTGCCCTCATCCATTGCCTTGGTGACTTTTTCAAAGAAGTCTACCGGTTTAAGCAGACACGACCTGTCTTTGATGAAGCAAAACTGGGTTGGATCTTGTGTTTCCTGTGTGAATATTAATCATATCAGTGATAATTCTTTTCCATGACTTTGCATATGATACTAGTCAGACTTATGGGTCTGCACTCTCCAAGGTCAGTTGATGGATAGCCCTTGTGCAGAGGGTTAACCTTTGCAGTCCTCCATTCACGTGGCAAAACCTTGTTTGGAATCTATGGTTAAAGAGCAACTCCAGTGGCCCAAAACAGATCATGTTTAAAGGCTACTTAGGAGGCATCCTGGGATGTTATCGGGGTCCACAGATGTGGAGTTCTTTCCCTTAGACAGCATTTTTGGGACCTGTTCTCTAGTGACAGTAGGGGAGGCTATGTTGGATGGCATTACTTGGGGGCAGCTGAAGAGGGGGGTTAAAACTGGTGTTGAATTTATCAGGTTGCAGATTTGTTGCATCTTCCAGCACTGTGTAAGTGCTGATAATTGGGCAATTCAAGTACATGGTTTCTATTTTCATAATCTACCCTGAGTTGTGCACCTCTGACTTACTCCCCTATCTATATAAATATAGGTACATATATCTCTTTTTTAAGTTTTGCTTTTGACTCCGGACTCTGATCAGACAGTGCTCACCAGTGAAAGTTACAGTTTTGGCTGCACTCATCCAATGGTTCTCTTGTTTCAGTCACACACAGCAGGTCTCTAACCAGGGATTTAACAAAGGGTATATAACAAGACTTTTGGGTTTATGACCATTTCCAGTCCTAAAAAAAATAAGCATTTTGTGCAAACTTCCCTCCAGTGAGCGAGACCACACATTACTACTCAACAAGTAACACAAGTTCCATTATGCCTGATTCTTCAGTGTCATTCTGTTTTTCAGAAAACTACTGCAAGCAAAAGGTCTTGAATGCACATGGAATTAGTTGTGGAAATACTTTCCTAAAGAGACTGGTTACACTGGGATTCTTCTGTAAACCCTTGCAGCTTCAGATTCTGAACTACAGTGTGCTCACTGCATCTTCTCTCTATGAATTATGTATGTAGTTAATCATATCATAGGGGATGCACACAATTACTTATCACTGCTGATAGAAATGTTTTTTTTCCAGTACATGATGCTGCCATTGGATCAAGTCCATCCATCCAGTCACTGTGAACAAACACAGAGCAACAAAACTGAACCATATACATATGAACAGAAACTAGCATATCACTTCTCCTAACTCCTTACCTCTTATTTAGTATGCAGTCGGCCTCTATACAAGTTCCCTGCACTACTGTTCTGAACATGCCTTTTCATACACATACACACATACACACACACACACACACACACACACACACACACACACACACACACACACACACACACACACACACATATATGTATGCAAAAACTCCCATATTGGGTAGTGTCTGAGCTATGCAGGAAGGGGCTATATACTCCTGCAGAAAATGGGCCAGGGTGAAGATCAGTTACAGCAATATCAGAAATCAAAAACATATCACTGTTTCCCCACAGTGTTAACTCCATCTCAAAGATGAGAGATTCGCTGGGCCATTTTTTTCTCGATTATGCAGATATCTAGTAATAACAATGGTATAACTCAGTGGTTACAAAGCCTACTTAGCAGTCCAGTGATTTGATTACTGTTACCTGAATGACTGACTGCAACTGTAGTTTATAAAGCTCAGTAACTCAATGCACAAACAAAACTAAATGTTACATACAAAATACATTTTGAATGCACATCAGAAGTTAAACACAATAAACTACTTTTTTTAGTAAATGACATTTACTAAAACAGTTAATTTTGTTATACAGAATACAGTCAGCACATTCCTGGACTGTTCATGTGGATTTCATCAAACTAAAATATACCTCAAAGGGAACTTTGACTAAAGTAAGGAACTAATATCACATGAATTTAAAAGTGTCAATAAAAAACTAAACAAAGGAAGAGCAGTTTAAAGACAACCTAATTTTTCTAATAAACAATTGTTTAGTACTGATAATGCCTTACCTTAGGAGGAAGTCGACCTTCTGTGATAAAAATGACATCTCCTGTGCAAATATTCAGTTCCTTTAGTGTGGCATCCTGCAATACATACCATCATTTACTTTCTTGCAGCAGCACTGAACACAAATTGCTTTTATTTGGGATATCTGAGAAGTATACTACTTAGGTTAAATCACTGAAAAAAACAAATATTAAGTATGGACAGGTTATTTAATTACGTGCCTTAGACTATCAGCTTGGACTGTGTTTCAAAATGATTTCTGGACTAGTTCGCTTAACATTACCAAATAGATGAACAAAAATTGAAACACATAATTGAAAATGAAACAGCATTCCAAAAAACATGTATATTGTCTATACAGAGATTACTCATATAAACATAACAGGTTAACAGTAACAGACACATCCAAAGAAAGGAGCACTATAAACAAAAGCATTATCTTAACAACTAAATAAGGAAATCAATGAAAACAGGAAATGGCAGAAGTATTATGAAGCAGCACCAGAGGCTCAGCAGGTGGAACACTAGCCTTTAATGGGAAATTGGAGGGAAGTGGGGTCTTTCTCCAGATATAAAGTCCCTAAACTAGTGTTCCATTAGTCACAATGTGCTGCAGCATTACAGGGTGCTACACTCCTAAACATGCCAGTCTTCAGATAAGACAAAAGTGATGGTCCACCTACCGGAGTTAGTGATAGCTTGTCAGAATGTTAAAGACCGTATGGTAATGAATGAAAACAGTAGGGATAGCTTTATTTAAAATAATCGCCCATTAAAAACAACTTTTAGAATGACCAAATCCAAAATCAATAAAAACATCAGACGCTATCAGTTCAAACTACAGAAACAATTTAAATAAGAGAGTATTGTACATTTTTTTAATGTCCTGATCAAGTTACTATCATTTGTATAAATATCATGTCACATCAACCCACAAATTAGCTTGCAAGCCTCGGAGAAGTAGCCCGGATACAAAAAGCAAATGCCAACTAAGGCAGACTGGCATAGTACATAAAAGTGAAGAGAACTAAAACTCAACGAAGTCTAGTAGCAAGACAGCAAATTAAACAGAATTCTGTACACAGGAAAAGAGCAACAGAGCCAGAAGCACTTTTAGACTGTACTTCATTTTTGTCATTTACTGCCGAAAAACAAAATGTTCCCACATGACATGCAGAGCAGATGCCATACTGGTATTTGTATAAGAATTTCTTGTGATGTTATGAGGTACAAAACAAAGGTTGCGAGAACTTGTAAACAATGTACTTAAATTACTGATTTCCTATTTTACTGTATGTACAGTAGAACATCTGTAAGTTGACCAACCAAGGGACTGTAACAAACTGGTCAACATACAGAGGTGGTCAACATAAGGAACTAGGCCTACTGTACTGATACATACATATATTTTACTTTCGTGTATAGCTTTTATTAGAGAATATCATACCAAAATTATACATAATCAAAACACAGTAAAATCATACATACAGTATCATACAAAATCAATAAATTTATTGTTTTTTCATGGTTTAATCATTCTTTCTGAAAAAAGAGTCAGTCTTGGTTTGTTGCTTATTCTTATTACAAAGGTAAGTGGAGAAGGCACTCTCAACACTGGCTACACCACTCAGCATACCTGGGCATTTTTCCACAGCAAATAACCAACTGCATTATCAGTTGACTACCATCCTCTTCTTTTGGAGTCTCTGCAATTTCTGTGTCATCCTCACTTGCTTCTTCCACTTTATCAGCTGCTTCATGCACTTTTACTCTGGTATGTACTTCGGTCAAAATCGCTTGGAAAACTGCTTCTGGGTCAGGTTCATTACAGGTTGCCACCTCATCATCCACTGCAACAAAACCTTCAAAATCTACTCCTTCAAATTTTGCTATAGGAGATGGATTGTCTGAAGAGGTCAAAACATTGTGCTCTTGGGTTGTGACAAATCCAACTTTATTGAAACACTTCTGTATAGTTTTTAGATGAACTTTATTCCAAGCAGAACTGATCCAGAGGACAGCATCCAGAGTGTTAACTGATGCAGCGGGTGAAGTTACTTCCACAGGCAGACCACAGGTCTGTGTTTTAGTAATGACCCACTGCAGGAGATGGGCTCAGTAGTCCTTTTTAAATGTTTTAATGATGCCTTGGTCACAAGATTGGATTTCTAAGGTAGTGTTTGGAGGCAGAAATTTCAGTGTCAAGTTGTGAGATGATTCACTTGCGGGTGGCCAGGACAGTTGTCTACTGTCAGTAGAACAAACAATTTCTTCTTCATTTCTCTGTCGATACCCCTTACCCACTCCTCAAATAGGGCACCAGTCATCCATACGCATTTGTTTGATCTCCAAGTGACGGGGAGATCTTTGGGCTTCAGGTTCTTGAATGAGGGTGGCTTTGCTGATTTACCAGTCACCAAGGGTTTTAGTTTCTCTCCGGCTGAGCTAGCGCATAGCATTTTCCACAAATATTTTTTCTTGGTAAATTTCTCCCCCAATTATACATGCTCTTTACCTTTCACTCTTTTACCAAAACCCAAAATTTATCATACTTATATTATACATTTTTACTAATAATCTCTAATAGTTTTTATTTATTCAGTTTAACACCATGTACAAATTTAAAGCAGCAACATATACCACTGTATTACTTAACCCTAAACCTTCTTCCTCTTTATTCACACACAAAACACTCCTCTTTTTTCTAGGTATAATCTAGAACCCCAAATAAAAGAAAAAAAAAACTTATCTGCAACAATTCCTTTTCAAATACCGTTGTTAACATAAATATACTTACTAAGTATGCTCTTTTTCCCATCAGTACTGAATTTATCAAAACAGCAGTATGGTTTCATGCCAGGAAAGAGCACTACAGATGCAATGTTTGCTCTGAGAGTGTTGATAGAGAAGTACAGAAAATGTCAAAAGGAGTTGCATTGTGTTTTTGTAGGCTTAGAGAAAGCATATGACAGGGTGCCTAGAGAGGAGTTGTGGTATTGTATGAGGAAGTCAGGAGTGTCAGAGAAGTATGTAAGAGTGGTACAGGATATGTACGAGGGTATTGTGACAGCGGTGAGGTCTGCGGTGGGAGTGACGGATGCGTTTAAGGTGGAGGTGGGGTTACATCAAGGATCAGCTCTGAGCCCTTTCTTATTTGCAATGGTGATGGACAGGCTGACAGGCGAGATCAGACAGGAGTCCCCATGGACTATGATGTTTGCAGATGACATTGTGATCTGTAGTGAGAGTAGGGAACAGGTGGAGGAGACCCTGGAGAAATGGAGATATGCTCTAGAGAGAAGAGGAATGAAGGTCAGCAGGACTAAGAGAGAATATATGTGTGTGAATGAGAGGGTGGATAGAGGAATGGTGAGGATGCAAGGAGTAGAGGTAGCGAAGGTGGATGAGTTTAAATACTTGGGGTCAATAGTTCAGAGTAACGGTCAGTGTGGAAGAGAGGTGAAGAAGAGAGTACAGGCAAGATGGAGTGGGTGGAGAAAAGTGTCAAGAGTCATTTGTGACAGATGAGTACCTGTAAGAGTGAAAGGGAAGGTTTACAAGAGGGTAGTGAGACCAGCTATGTTATATGGGTTGGAGACAGTGGCATTGACAAAAAGGCAGGAGTTTGAGCTGGATGTGGCAGAGTTAAAGATGTTAAGATTTGCACTGGGTGTGACGAGGGTGGACAGGATTAGGAATAAGTATATTAGAGGGTCAGCCCAGGTTGGAAGGTTTGGAGACTAAGCCAGAGAGGCAAGATTACGTTGGTTTGGACATGTGCTGAGGAGGGATGCTGAGTATATTGGGAAAAAGATGCTAAGGATGGAGCTACCATGTAACAGGAAAAGAGGAAGGCCTAAGATAAGGTTTATGGATGTGGTGAGAGAGGACATGCATGTGGCTGGTGTGACAGAGCAAAACGCAGAGGACAGGAAGAAATGGAAAAAGGTGATCCGTTGTGGCGACCCCTAACGGGAACAGCCGAAAGATGATGATGATGACTGAATTTATCAAATAAACATTTTTTTCCCCTGAATGACAATTTATATGTTCTCCAGAACAGACCAGTTTTATTTCATGTATTGTTTTCTCCCCACTGAATTCTACTTGCATCTTCATTCCCAGAATAAACTGAACACAGAAAATTAATTTATTGTAAAATATATACCCCTTATATTTACTACATCAACTAAACCTTTACTTTTCTCTGTATTTAAAGGCATCTCTAGTACCTCTAGAAACTAATTTCTGCAAATTACTTCTTTTATCCAATTTTTTTTGGAATTATGTCATTTGCATAAGTTAATAGAACTGGCATTATTAAACGTTCAGGTGTTATATACCTTAATTTTGTAATTTACTTCACATACTATCACATTTATAACTAATGCAAAAAGTATGCAACTAATTGGGAATCCCTGTCTTACACTAATCTTCATATGCATCTCTTGGCTTAACCAGCCATTAACAAGTATTCTTTTATTACTACTACATGTTGACATATATAATTTCTTAACTTTCTCATGGAAACTACATTCTTTCATTATTCTCCATAAGATTTCACATCTAGTTGTATCAAATACACCATTAAGGTCTCCTATCATGATTTTCTCTAATATCATCATCCACAATGTCTCTATCATTAATAAGTGCTGAAAAACGTTCTTCTTTATACTATATATTTTCTTCCATGATATTTGCCATTTTTGTTTTAAATTCCTTTTGTACTATTTTCATAAAGATCTTATAATCATTATTATTCAATACTATAGGTTTCCAGCTTTTTTAATTGTCTTCTATCTTCCCTTTTCCATATGAATTTATGTATTCCACTACATAATGCTTTATACATAAAACCTTTATTTAACCATTCA
Organism: Protopterus annectens; assembly: GCF_019279795.1. Classification (NCBI taxonomy): domain Eukaryota; kingdom Metazoa; phylum Chordata; order Ceratodontiformes; family Protopteridae; genus Protopterus; species Protopterus annectens. The sequence continues at coordinate 1,597,967,916 of NC_056737.1, read as the reverse complement.
TTCAAAATTTTTAAAACATTTTTTTTTGCAATCCTTTACATTTTTTTTTTATATTTCATAACCTATTCCATCTGGCTATGCAGCAAATATATATTTACTTGTCCTGATGCTTTATCCAGCTCATACAAATAAATCTATTTTTCCAACTCCTTATTCTCTTTTTCTGTTAACTTTTTTACTTTACATGTTTTTCACTACCTTCTTTTTTCTTTAAACATTTCTTACACAAATTGTACTACACTATTCATAAGCTTTTCATGAGTCCTTTGTATGTCTCCTTAACATTTTTATTTTATTTTTCACATTACATTATCATCTTCCTTTAGTAACCTGCTTAAGTAACCCAGTACTTAACTTCTCTTTTTCCTTGTAAAAATATCTTTGCTTATGTAAAAATTATTGCATTTTCTTGATATCTTTCATATAATTCTTTTTTATTGTCAAAGTACTTTCTATCATTATTGTCTAAATCTTCAAATGAATCATTGTATGTTCTTTTTACATTTTTCTTTCTCTATTTTTTTTCATATCACACTGACACTGTAAAAAAACATGTTTATATTTTTCCTTAAATATCATCCACCATGCAGACCAATTTTTATAAAATGTTCTTGGTTATTATGACCTTTCCATAAATGTATTACTAATCTCTTTCCATCTTCCTTCCATGCTTTCTCACTTATCCTTTTTATTTCTTTGCCTATTTTTATACATTCTTTGTTTTCTTTCATCTCTAGCCATATTGTAAGATGATCAAGAAATCCTGTTTCGACTACCTCCCCTTCTCCTATAACTAAACCTTCTGATATTATAAAATAATCTATTTCAGTTCTAACCCCTTTTGTAAGTCCATGAATTTTTGTCCCAAAGTTTTAACTTGCTACATCTTACAAATTCTAACATTTTTCTTATATCAGCTCTTTTCTTTTTACACTTGCCTATTACATCACAGTTAGTCTCCTGTTATTATAATATTCATACTTATCACTACACAATCTCAAATCTGATGAAATAAGCTTCTCCTTCCGTTACAGTTAGTTCCATTTTAAATTCACAGTGGTTAATCTTCCCATTTTTGCTAAAGTTACATCAAATATGTCTGTTGCATTTCTACAGAATATGGCTGTTCCAGAACACCTCTCATTTCCCAAATTCCAGATTATCTTTCCTCCTCATAGTTTCTGTCTGTAAACTTTCTTCATTAGATAAATATCTTGTGTCTAATATAATTACATTTACATCTTGTGTATTACACCACTCCAAAGTCCTTATTTATCTTACTATATTATTATTATTATTCACATTTACAGAAAGCACTCAAATTCTCATAATTTTCCCTTTTCCTTAGATTCATGGCTTCATATGTTCATAGCTATTTTCTAGGCTACCTGCCTTAATGGGCCATTCTAACCCTAGCCAATTTCCCTCCCAAAAGTGAGAATAAAACACTGTACCTTGTGCCTGTGAGTCAAACACCTTAACCATTGCATGTACATTCTTCTTCATCCATTTCCTTTGTTTTGTACTTATCCCTTTAAATGTTCTTATTTTACCATTTACCAGTAGAATTCTTTTTTTCTTTTACTATCTCCCAATTTACATCATCACTTATTTCACAGCGGTGGTGGTGCTGCTGTAGCGTTGTCGCCTCACAGTAAGACGTCCTGTTCGATTCTCAGCTAGAGCGTCTTCTGTGTGGAGACAAGCGTGAATGGGTGTATGTTCATAGAAGGTTGTGCATCAGGGCCGGCAACTCGGCATGTAAAAATCTACTGCCAATCATTAGCGGACCGGAGTTCTCGACCCCTAACCGGGAAAAGCCGAAAGACACAACAACTTATTTCACAGACTTCTTCTACGGCATCTTTATAATTATTTTTTCTCATCTAATTTTTCTTTGTCTACTGCTTCCAAATTTTTTTTATTTGCTTCTCTTTCCTTTTCTTTTTCCTTATTTTTATTTTCATTTTTACAATCCATCTGTAAATGTCCAATTTTGTTACACTTATAACATTTCTATTCAGATTTTTATTTTTGCATCATGCCTTATTTCCCCACAAATTTAACTGTTTCTTGTATCACAGTTACTTATCAAATGTACTTTTCCACAAAAAAATATTTTGGGTTGTTCCCATTATCCATTTTATCATGAACTTTTGTAATGTTCAGTACTTCTTTACATAAAGTTTTCAAATGTCCTTTCAAAGTCTCTCTTTCTATTTCTGTTCAAAACTGTACATGAATTTTCTTTTTTGTTTCCCTGTTAAATGCTTTTATCACAAAAATTCTATGGATTACAGTCTGTCTTTTTTCTTTCTATAGGTTATAGTCTCTCTTTTTTCATATTCTTGAAGAAAATTTTCAATTGAAAAAACAGTATCAAATATAATGTTACAAAATGCCTCTGTTAATAAGAATAAAGGTTCTTATCTCATGTGCTTTTACACACAAAGGAGCTATTAGATTGCCCCACACTTTATATCTGCCCATTTGTCTTTGTTAGTTTGAATCCTTAACACATACTTCTGTTTTTCATTTTCTTCTGCATCTTTTTTTCTGCCACTTCCATTTTGCCTTCTTTTACTTTCTCTGTGTATGTTTTCTTTTCCATCTCACTGCTATTCTTCAGGATTATCTCTGCATCCTCCTTTTGTATTTTCTCCATAATATTCCCACAGGAAATGCCTCCTTCATTTTCTGGCTCACTCTGCATCACCATTTAAGTAAATCATCCTACAATCCTCCCAACTGGAGGGTTGTAATTATATATCCGTCATTTGCCGACTCATCTCCATCAGACAGATGTCTTTGAAACATCTCAGAATCCTGCATACATTCTTCGGTCTCAATATTGGCTTTCTTCTCCATTTTTCTCACCACTTCATTATCACTTTCTCCTTCTCCATCTGCCTTCTTGTTTCTCCAGTCTAACTCTGCACCTGGAATGGAAACAGGAAGTGTTCATGCAAAATGGGTCCCAACTGCAACAACGATGAGTAGAGGAAGTTCCTCTGTATCCTGGCCAAATTTCCTGTAGTTAGTATGAATACCACCTCAGGTCTTCCCTGAAGAGAGAGGCCAATGGCCTAGAAGGACTAAGCTGGTTAACAAAGTGCAAATAAAAATTGGGAAGGCTGCTCCATTAATCTGGAATCACCTATCTTGTTACTATCACAAACAAATATATTTATGTTAAAAAAATATAACAGACCAGCTGACTGCTGGATGCATTTGTCAGTATTACAGAGTCAAAAGTGAACACCAACTGTCCTAAAGCACTATACAAACATATGAGGAACGACATTACAGCTGCAGTATTAAATACGAATATTGTTAAATGCTCTATGTCATGCCTTCGATTTATGTTGTGTTAAACACAATTTTTTTGTCATTCATGTATGTATTATGCTTCCTTACATTTTTCTAACACTTTTCTCAGTTTTTCTTCTAGCATGACTGTATAATTATACCATTTTATGTGCCTTTTGGCCCACATCATGGCTGAAAAGGGCTCAGGATCAACATCACCTATCTGTTTAATAACAACTAGAACAGACAATGGAACAGAATAGGGTTGGTTCCTCGATTAAAACGTCAACATTGGAGACTTGAGGATACCTGTTATCCTCCAGAGGGGAGGATTTCAGGAAAGCAGTACCAAACCTCACATGAGAAAAAAAAAGACTACTGATGAAATACAGTATTATTAGGAAGGTAGAACCAAGGGGAATAGGGTATACGTATATTAAGTGCCAGGCTAATGTCATACAACAGAGAGGACAGAATCATTATGACTGCAGAATTATATTCATGTGAGAAGGAGCTGGATGGCTTAAATGACCTGGCAAGGGAAGGGACAGAAATAGCTCAAAATGTCCTTATACCACTGGGAATGAGCTACAGACAAATAGAACATATGGAAGCATTCTTGCTGGGTAATATTAAATTCTAAAGATTTAAAACAAATTGTACAGTATCTGTAATCTGCTGGGCAGGAGGTTATTACTTCTTTAACATATGTCAAACCGAATTATGTCTGGGGCTTCTGTATCTGGTCCCAGTTTCCAGTTAATGGCCTGACAAATTTGTTAAAAGCAGCATCTGAAACTACATAGCTTTCTGAGAAGAGAAGCTTTAGCTTGTTAGCATTTGCTGAGAAGGCAGCAATCTGCATCTGATAGAGGTGTGAAACTCTTGAGCTGTACTCAGTACAGAAACAGCAGAATGGTAAGGGAAATTTCTTGCTGGACAATCTCCATTTTGGCAAACTTGAAAAACAAATTGCTATAGCAGGAAGTTATAATCTGTTGGGGAGATGGGGAAAGGAAGGTGCCAGTACTTTATCAACTGTGGAACTTAGCTTCATCTGGAAGTATTGTGCATTGGCGCACTATTAAAAAGGCTTGAGAAACAGAGTTCAACCTTTTGGCAATGACTGCTGAATGGTATGTTCTACAGCCTACAGAAATACAAGTCTGGTCTGAGCTGCTTTTTCTCTGTAGTCAGAGAAGACAGGGTGTGTTATTCAGCAATGTGCATTCAGCCACATATAAAACAAATAAATTAAATTTAAGTGAGCCTAGGTCTGCTGGGAAAGGGGCAGTAATGTCTTAAAACTGTCATATGAAGTTTAAGCCTCTGGCCTCTACCCTGGGCCCTTGCCTTCAGTTAAGTTAAATTTATTTTTCCAACTACCCTCCTTTCCCCTGTTCATCAACAAATTTCAAGTCAGATGTTTTGTGATGCTGTGTGTTGATACACCTACAGGTCATCTTTAACGGTATCAATTAGTACCAGCACTGCCAATACAAGTAAGTATTTAAGGGCTCTTTCTAATAACTGAAGAAAGAGTAAAATATGCAACTATAAGTGTTTTTTAGGGACTAAGCCCCCTGCATTCTCTATGGGAGGTAAGCCCCCACCCTACAGTGGTACGTAGCCTACCCTAGTCCATGGCCGCATATACACAAAGCAGGGAGAAATATCCGAAAACAAAAAAAAATCACTGCCAACAGTCACTCCGAAATCGTACCTACAGTGATTTTCTATAGAAAACTGCAGCCTCAGTGCCCCCATTATCCTGGCACTTGACATGTAGATGCTTCATCTTTTGGTTTTTGTGCAGTCCATTACAGGGATAGTCAAACTACACAATCTAAAAGAATAACTGACAATTGTATTAAGAATACTGTACTATTTTAAACATCAGTACTTTACTAATGATAAACTATTCTTAAGAGGGAGTTTACATTAACATTTCAGGTTATGCCATTGTTCTAACAGCACATTATACAGTGCTAAACAAACAAAAAGAAACCAAACTGTGTGTGTATCTCCTCCCCTTCTCTATCTATCCATCTATTCATTATCTATTTCACACAACAGAACTGTAACATAAAATGTTAAGTCCCTGGCCCATTCTGCATCCATTCATATCTATTTTTTGAGAATATTAACCAAAAATAATGCAGTCACTGACATTATCAACCAATAAGAGAAGGCATGCATGTGTGTGTGTGTCTGTGTGTAATATACCTCTCAATTCTTGAGATTTAGCTTCATAATTTTGGTCTGTTTCTAATAAAATTTGTGATTTTCTGGCAAATCACAGAGGACTGAAGTCACTAAATAATGACATATGAGTTCCAGACTTCATAGCCTTCATAAAAAATGCATACTAACATAAATCCTGCTATTCTATCAGCTTTCTAAGTTTATAAGAGCAATACTTAAATTCTGTCCCATCTGAGCTCTAGATGATTGTCCCTGTTGAAGTGACATTCTGACCCTATGTGCAAAATTGAGAGAAAATGAGTTGAGGATGGATGGATTTAAATTCTGTCCCTGTTTTTCGGCCTTTGCCCCCATCGTGTTAGTCTTTGCTCAGATTTCTTGTGCTAAGCAGTTGAGAGGTATGCGCCTAATCTAGGAATGAGAAGACAGAAGGGGAGATCTAAGTTTGCTGCAGCATTTGTTCCTTTCAGGATCCCCCCCCCCATAAGTCAGGGACAGGTGATCAAATGGGGAAAGATGTAGGCATGTTCAGGCATTCATCCCTCTAATGACCTTTATGCGGGCTGTCTGTGAGCCTTAATATGTTAAGAGTGAAAACTGTGAGGGTTGGACTTTATGTGACAGCAATCCCTTCCTCCTAGGCAATTCGTCAACTAGAAGTTCGTGACACAGCTAAGACTCTACACCTGCCCTCTTAGTTTTGTACCTCACTGGCTTGTATTTAGGAGCCAGGAGCAGACACACAATTCAACTAACTGCTTGCTGTTATGAGAAAAAAAAGTTTCTTAAACTGTTGCAAATTACTGTAGGGGGGCATGGGTCTGCATTAAAGACATCAGTATTTCTTAAATCTACGTATCCCTAGTTTTTGAGAAAACATTTTTAAAAGATCTGCTTCCTAACAGGCTTTTGTGAGAAGTAGTGGAGAGGATGCTGATCCCTCAGGATAACAGATCTCAAAAGGCCCTCATCCTATACGTGTTGCATATAATTGTCGAGGTGCATTGCTCCTGGAATGCTGGTTTTCAGGACAAATATACACCTGCAAGCAGAGATCAGCTCGCAAACCTGCAGAGACAGGCACATAGCAGGTAAGCATGCATGCTGCTCAGCTTTTCCAAGTACAATCTGGGAACTACAGCCAAGGCTGTAGACAAGTATACTCAGCAGAGTCAAATGTCTACAGCTCCTTTCCAGAGCATCTCTCTAGGCACACAGAGCTGTCTAAACTATTGTTTGTAACTCAGATATGCAGAAACAGTGCTTACAGATAGAAAAATTTATCCAAAATCAAGTTTTGTTGATGTATCTGACAACAACTGAAAACAATGTGTACCTTTAAGTGCATGCATTTTAAAATATTAGGTGAGTGAGGGATAGCAATAAAAACCTTCAGTCTATAACAAATGTCTGGTTACACCCAGTTACTGAACATTGCCTGCCAACAAATGTTCATTTTGTGGTAGTGGTGGTGGATTAAGGGTCCTGAAGTTAAGATCACCAAAGAGTTTTAAAGCTGTGTGAAACTGTTTTATATGCAACAGTTTATGCAGATGCACAGATTAACAGACACTAACAGTCTGTTTTAAACCAGACTGTTTCTATTTAAAGTGTAAAGCCTTAGGACAAGTTAGCTCCTGGTTGCATAATTTCCCTTGGCAGTGAAGGAATTGACATGTCGATTATTAAAGTATGGGTCTACGTTGAATCACTGAACTTACATTTCAATGAAACTCACTTGGCCGAGACCACCTCTCTGGAGAAGAGGCCTGAATGAGCAGGTCATCTAGGTAAGGAAAGATCTGGATTCCCCTCAATCTGCAAAAAGCAATCACCAGAGTGAGGAATTTGGTGAAGACCCTTGGAATAGTAGAGAGGCCAAAGGGCATAGCAGAGAACTGAAAATGTAAGGAAGCAACAGAGAAACACAAAGACTTTCTGAAAAGGGAATGAATAAGGATATGGAGATAGTTTCCCTGGATCTCAAGAATGCCTAACTAGAAAGGCCTGAGGAACAGGAAACAAGTTTTGAAGGAATAGCATCCGTAAGGAAGCAACCTTCAAAAAGGTATTAAGCTGAGAGAGATCCAGAATGGGCCTCCAGATGCCTTCTTTCCTGGGGACCAGAAACATTTTAGAGAAAAATCCCTTCCCCTTTTGAGAAGCTGGAACTTCTTGAATTGCTCCTTGAGACAACGGACTCCGAAGCACCTCTGGAAAAAAGGGGCAGCTGTTCCTGAGGAGGCTAAGAAATGCCCAAAAAGGAAGGAAGAGATTTCAAAATCATAAAATACCACTGATGAATTATGGATAGAACCCAAGAATTTTGAGTAAACTTTAACCAAACTGGAAGGGACAGTGAAAGACAAAGAAAGAGAAAAACATGACTGAGAAGACAGGGGCAAGATAGTCAAGGCAACACCTGGCTTGTCTGAAAGGAGGCTTCTGAGCTGAAGGAATGAGTAGTCCTGGCAGGAGGAGACCTTCTACCACCCTTCTTACCTTTGGGGGGGAAGGAGAGACTGTCTGCAGACAAAGGCAGATTTATTAGGGTAATTCCTTTGAAACTTGGGAACAAGGGAAACAACCTATGTTTCAAATCCTGTAAAGCCTTACCCTTTTCTTGAAGGGACTTAAACAGCTCAGCAGCAGCACCATCAAAAAGATGTTTATTATCCAGAGCAGCATTCATCTGCTTAGACTTAACATCATCAGGCAAAGACTGGCAGTGAAGCCAAGAATACCTCCTCAACACAGAACCAAAAGCAGTAGTTCTAGATAAGGTATTAGCTACATCATAGCTGCATTTAACAGAATAGTGAGCAACCTGAGAAGATGATCCCAGTAAAGAAAGAGCTGAAGTCTTCTCCTCAGAGTCAGGAAGATCTGGAATAAGCTAACAGGCCTGAGACAGAAGAGCTAAAATATACCTAGTCATGTGAGTCTGGTAGTTTACAGCTCTAAAGGCCAAGGTAGCAGATAAAACACTTTTTTATCCAACCTCTCCATAGTTCTGCTGTCCTTGTCACATGAAAGCAGCTTTGTATAAGGCAAAAACTTAGATGGCTTATCAGAAACAGCAGAAGGTTCCAACAGAGGGACACTTATAAAGGAACTTGCACTCCTCAAGCATCTTATTTTAGGAGCAAGAGGCAGGGAGCCAGGAGACTGAGAGGATGCTGAAAAGGCATCCAATAAGGCAGCAAGAACAGGAGGGACAGCAGAGGGCTTTGGAGATTCCATTTGAAGGAGTGCATAACAACTTTGCTGGACATCAGAGATCTAAGCACCATCCAACTTAAAGAAACTCCACCATATGGGAAATCTTATCACCAAAACAAATCTCTTCAAAAGACGAATAAGGACTAATAGATTCCTACTCCTCAAAGCCATAATACAAAGGAAAGGGAACCTGGAAAGAATACATCAAGGATTCTTCTTCAGAATCCCATCCTAAACTGAAAAAAACTGCTCCCTAGGCCTCTTAAGAGTGGTAGAAGACCAAGGGGTTGCAGGAACGGATACCAGCCTGAGCAGACTTCAAGGCCATAAGGGCATTAAACAAACCTTGTGTGAAACATTGCTATTCATGTTGAGGGTCTTTAGCAGAAGGAGAAAGGTGCTTAGTTTTCTGCTTCTTTTTCAAGGGGACATCAGCCCTAAAGATCTTAGGTGGCTTAGACCCCTGATGACACTCTATAAGTGTAATAAGAGTCTCTTCTCTGACCAAGATTTGAGGAACACCCCTAGGCCTTTCTAAATAATCACCCATGGTTCCCCTGAACATCCAAAGTGGATGTGTGCAAGGCCTTCAGGGATGTGCGAGAAACAGAATACATGCCGGCCTATGAAACAGCAGCAGCAGAGGAATCAGACTGAGAAACCGTGCAATCCACCAGACTTTCACCAACCTCAAGAGAGACATCCGGTGGAGGTAGTACAGCTGAAGAATCCAGCCGAGCTTTCTTGGCCTTATTCTTCACGGACAGTTGACCCTTGGGCTGGGAAGATTCCTCCATAGCACCCTTAGCCCACAATTTAAGATGCTGATTCCCTAAGTAGACTGCAAAAGAAGACCAAAGAGTATGCAAGGTTTTTGGAACAAATGCATGAAAAATGGGACAAGATGTATGGTTGTGAGAAGCACCTAAAAAAAACAAACACTAGTCATGAAGATCCTTATGGGGAATCTGTTTCGCACACTGACATTTCCCCTTTCCAGATGACATGAAACTAGAAACCATAAAATAAAAGCAGATAAGAAGAAAGAAAATGAGGAACTTATCTGAAAATGGCTTGGTAACCAGCAAACGAATGAGCGTTCAGACCGACAATCAAAGATGGTGTTTGGACTGGTGGCAAAGAAGTTCTGAGGATGGTATGTCTGTATGTTACCTTTATGCCCTACACCATGCACAGGGGGCATACGTGTGACGTACAGCATCCCTATTATAACCTAAAGGGTTTGGTATACTGGCTGGATATCTGGCTACCCTCGGCAAGGGATCCCTATTGCAAAGAATACTGCAACAGTGATGTGGAAGGGCATCAGATAAATAAATAAATACAGACGCACACCCACATATATATAAATATAAATATATAAATATATATATATATATATATATATATATATATATATATATATATATATCTAGGGTTCCTCAATCCATTGTCATGGCCTTCAGCTGTGAATTTCTAGCACAAACTTTCAAAGAAAACAGGAACAGATTCTGCTTTATGTACCAGACAATAAAGCCTCTATATAACAAATAAGAAAGGAATATTCCAAACCTTTTCTGAACAATTCAAGTTTCCTAGTCTCCTGATTCTAGTACAGAGCTACTACTCAACTTCAAGTTGCTTTAGGTGTCATGTTTGGTGGTTCAAAATGTTGTAGTGACTTCAATAATGGGTTGGGTTAGTGAGGTATGAAGTGGCACAATTATGAAACATACTTTTCAGGCCTTGGCATATATATACACAGGGGTAGTTTAAATCGCTTTCTAAAACTGCACTCTACCAAGATCTCTAGATGATGATGTCATTCTTTATGATTTGAACAATTATTTTGTAATGAATATGTCCTTTTTGTTAAGTCTCATGATGATACATTTATTGATATTACAGGTAAGGCCATTGCTACTGTAACATGTATATTTTTTGTAGACCATCTTTTAGAAGTCTTGCAGATTTAATGAAGTACCTGTTACCACATTTGCAATCACTGGCATAGCTGGTTATCCACAACTCAATTCCACTTCTCTGTGTAAGAACTGTACATGAAGCAAGCTCCAGTACAGGGCCTTGTGAGACACCCCTAGTAACTCCCTTCAAGACAGATGGGTAACCAGAACTGTAGTTTGTGTTCTGTCATGTAACCAGTGTTTCTATCTACTGAATTACACACAGACTGACAATTAATACTTCAAAATGTTCAGGGATTCCCTTACACAGAAAGACATCAACCATCTTAGCAAGCTTAATATAAGCAGTATGCACTGTCAGCCCTTCATTAAGTTATGCTGCTCCTTCTTCAAATAACTCCATGAGATTCAAAAGGCAAGACCAGACCTTAACACCCTCATACTGTTCCATATCTGACAGAATTAGGTCCTCTATGCCATTTTGGATAAACTCCACTGTGATTCCCTGCATGACTTTACATAGAACACTGGTTAGACTAATAGATCTAAAACTGTCTGGGTTTGACTTGACCTATCTCCACCCTTAATGAGCTTGTATCACTACAGTCTGCTGGCATAGGTCAGGGACATGTCCATGTGCTGACATTTTGTTTGACTGTTAGGAGTAAAGTTTCCTTTGATTCTGTTTAAGAAACCACAAGGTATCTTACCAGGTCTCATGTAATTTGCTTTTTATTTACTTACTGATTGACTGGCATTTGTTTACTGGGATTGTCTGATTGAGCAGTGCCCTTTTTTAAGTGGTGGCCTGGGGTGAACAGCTCCAAGACACAGACATCATGAACATCATTTGCATTGTTTCATCATTTAGTCAATTTCATTCAAGAGGAAAATTTTGGTTATTCATACATCTTTAACTTTTAGTTATGTACTTACCATAACTTTAGATGTTTGAGATCCATCTCGCCTACATTCTGTACTGATGGGTTCGGAGCCGATCCTCGGCTCCGACTCGGCACGCTATGCTATAGAGCGAAGTCTCTCATTGGCTGAGCTATTCTATATCCCAGGATGCACCACCGCTACTTCCCCAGATCTTGTTTGTCTGCACTCATGCATACACACATAACTGTTTATATAACATTGCCAGATGTTTCAAGATGAAACAATAGTACTCGGACCATCCGATCTCTTCTGATCTCCAAGGCAGGGGAAAGGAGGGTGGGTTATTAGAATGTGTAGATGGATCCCAAACATCTAAAGTTATGGTAAGTACATAACTAAAAGATGTTATGTGATCCTATCTCGCCTACATTCTGTACTGATGGGACAGCGTCCCTAGCACCTGATTCCTGGGTGGCTCACTGGAAAACACTCCTGAGAACTGTGGAACCAAATGAAGCTCGCCCCCGAGATGCCACATCCAATTTGTAGTGGGAAATGAAGGTGTGCGGGGAAGACCACGTAGCCGCAGCACAAATGTCACTAATGGCAAGCTTAGAATGGAATGCTATTGAAGTAGCCATAGCTCTTGTAGAGTGAGCTTTGACAGAGGTTGTAAGCTCTTTATTAGAAGAGGAATAAGCCTGACTAATACAGTCCCTGATCCATTTGGCAATAGTGACCTTTGTGATGGCTTTGCCCAATTTATTATCCGAAAAGGACACAAACAATTGATCTGTTTTCCGTGTTTGTTGGGTCCTGTCTAAATAAAAGCACAATTGCCTGTGAACATCCAATGTGTGGAAGATGTATTCCGCTTTGTTTGAGTACTTTGGGAAGAAAACTGGAAGTTCTAATGACTGTTGCAGGCAAAAACTGGAACAAACTTTAGGGACAAAAGATGGGTTAGGCCTGAGGGATACTCTATCTTTGTGAAAAACCAGGTACGGTGGTTTGATAGATAGAGCTTGAAGCTCTGAAACCCTTCTGGCAGACGTAATCGCGACCAGAAAGGCAGTTTTCCAAGAAAGAAGTTTCAAATCACAGGTTGCTGCCGGTTCGAAGGGGGAGGAGGTTAAGGCACGTAATACCACATCGAGATCCCACGGAGGAGCAGGATGAGAAATCGGAGGTCGTAAAAGCGTAGCACCTTTCATGAAGGTTTTACACAATCTGTTGTTCATTAAAGGTGGGTTTATAGATTCATGAAAATTGGAAATAGCTGCCAGGTGGACCTTGATGGTAGAGAGAAGAACCTTGATTGAATAGGGAAGTTAGAAACTTCAGGACTTCTGACACCGGAACAGTGATGGGATCTAGACCCCGGAGTTGAGCCCAAATAGCAAATCTCTTCCATTTGCTAGTATACAATTTCTTAGTGGCAGACTTGTGGGCCAAGGATAAGATACGTATGACTTCCGGGTCTAGAGTATGATTCCTGACTATAGTCGGAAGAGGAGGAGCCAAGCTGTTAACTTCAAAGTGTGAAGGGACTGATGGAGTTGTCCCGACTGATGAATTAATAGGTCTGGGATCTGATCCAGGAACCATGGACCGTCCAGTGCATATTTCCGAAGATAGGGGAACCATACCTGACGAGGCCAGTAAGGGGCAACTAAAATCATTTTGCTCCCCAAGTGAGACGCCTTTTGGATCACTCTGGGAAGGAGGGGAACTGGAGGGAAGGCGTATAGCAAGCCAGTGGGCCAAGGGTGGGCTAATGCGTCCATAGGACTCTCCCCCGGAGCTGGAGTGAGACAGAAGAACTTTCTGCACTTCGCGTTCAGCGGGGTTGCGAAAAGGTCGCAACAAGGAGTTCCCCACCTGATGAAGATCTGAGTTGCCACTGCATCGTTCAGAGACCACTCGTGAGGAGAGAGAATAGTTCTGCTTAGTCTGTCAGCTATCACGCTGGATTTCCCAGGGATATGAGTCGCTACCAGAAAATGTCTGGTCGCCACTGCCCATTCCCAAACTCTCATGGCCTCTCTGCAAAGGGGGTAGGATCTGGTCCCTCCCTGCTTGTTCAGATACCAGACTAATGTTGTTGGAGTGAATGGCAATTACGCCCTGAGGGAGGTAATCGTGGAGGGTTTGTAGAGACAAAAACACCGCCCCTCATTTCTAGAATGTTGATATGAAGGAGACTCTCATCGGAATGCCAATTGCCTTGGACTGACCTGCCCAGGTAATGCCCACCCCCCCCCCGTCTGGGAGGTGTCCGTCGTCATTGTGGCCATAGGAGGAGGTGGAACAAAGGGTCGTCCCTGATCCAGATTGGAGGACACCAGCCACCAGCAAAGGTCCCGTTTGCAGGTTTCCGTGATCCGTATGAGGTGACAGAGAGAGATCCTGAAAGGACCACTGTGTCGATAGGAGCCACTGGAGAATTCTCATATGCAATCTTGCTAAGGGGACTAGGAGAACAGTGGCCGACATAGAGCCTAATAGCTGCAGGACCATCCTGGCTGGAGCTTTGGATCTGAGAAGTAATGCTCGGACTTGAGCCTGTATAGTCTGTATCCTTTCTGTAGGAAGATAGACCCACATTTGGTTTGAGTCTATCTCTACTCCGATTAATCTTATGTTACTGAGATGGCAGCAACACACACTTTGGCCAATTGAAGGTGATTCCAAGGGAAGTGCCTAGTGATACGGAGGCTTGTAGGTTCTGCAATAGTAGACGCCTGGAGGTGGCAGTTAGGAGCCAGTCGTCCAGATATGGAAACACCTGGAATCCTAGACTCCTCAGGTGAGCAGTCACGACCGCCAAACATTTGGTGAACACCCTGGGGGCTGTGGTGAGACCAAAGGGCAGTGCACGGAACTGAAAATGACTGTCTCCCAGGCTGAAGCGCAAATGTCTCCTGGACGCCTGATCTATCAGGATGTGATAATAGGCATCCTTGAGATCTATGGAGCACATCCAAACACCTTTCTCCAGCAGTGGGAGAATGGATTGTAAGGTGACCATTCGGAACTTGGACTTTTTGACTGAACGATTTAGGATGCTGAGATCCAAAATGGGCCTCAAGTTCCCGGTCTTTTTTGGCACCAAAAAGAATCTTGAGTAAGTCCCTAATCCGATCTGGTCTGCGGGGACCGGTTGGATGACTCCTTTTTGAAGCAGCTTTGAGATTTCTAAGGCTGCAATTTCCCGTTGACTGGGTGGCGGGTCTGGGATTTTCTTGGACGGCGGTGGGGGGTGTGAAAAAGGGATGGAGTAACCTCCGGCAATGATTCGAAGCACCCATCGGTCCTGAGTGACACCTTCCCAGGCTTTTAGGTGCCTCGAAAAACGACCCCCGACTGGCTCCGGAGCTGCACAGTCGGGCAATCCTTCAGGGATTGTGGAAGGCTGAAGAGCCACGAAAGGACTCGTGGTTTCCAGTGTTGCGGGGGCCTCTGCCGCCTCTGGGACGGCGTCTTCCAGAAAAATTTCCCCCTCCTCTGCCTCTAGAAGGGGGATCGTCCTGCTGTGAGGGATAAGACTTCTGGGATTTACGGAACCACATTTTCCCTCCTCGTTTAGCCTTGGGGTAAGGCCGAAAGGGAGTGGAAAATCGTGCCCCTATGGCAGTCAGAGTCTTACCTTCTTGCTCACAGCGGGTCAATGTGTCCTTTACCTTGGGTCCAAACAAAGAGGACCCATCAAAGGGAGCGTCGGCAAAGGAAGACTTAAAGGCTTCCGCAAAATGACACAGGTGGAGCCAGGCTTGCCTCCGTAGAGCAACACCCGTACCCGCCACTCTACTCGCCCCCTTGTCTGCATATGAAATGAGCCTCATGGACGAGTTTAATATCGATGACAGTGTAGCCAACTGAGAGCCGACTGTCTGGGCCAGCTGCTCAGGTAGGTTACCCAAGAGGGTATCTGAAAGCTCCTTGATCAGATCCCTCTGAAGTCTAGTGAAGTGCGTCAAATAGTTCAGGGACCTTAAGGTAAAGGCCGCTGAACTGAGGGTGCGCTTCCCGTACCGGTCCATGCTCCTAGACTCCTTATTAGGAGGATGGACGGACGTCGAAGCCTCTGCTACATCTAGCTGGGTAGCAGATGCCACCACCAGGGCATCTACAGCCACACCTTTGGTCAGAAACTCCTTCTCTGGGGGTGCTGATAAGAATTAATTTGGGCGAGCCGGCACCGGTTCCACAGAGTCTGGATGCTCCCACGCCCTTCGACAGATCAAATCTAGGAGCTCGTCAAAGGGCGGAGACACCCAGGAGGTGGAGGGCTGATCCCCGAAGGCCTTGAGGAACACCGACTCGTCAGCGGAAGGGGGTTTGGAATGCCAGCCGCCTCGTTGTTTGAGGGCTTCCAAGATGTCTGCAAAGGAGACATCCTCCGAGAACAACTTAGGGGACCGCTCCGCATCATCAAGATCGGTGTCCAACGTGAGAGACTCATCGGGGGAGTCGACGTGCTTCCTCTTGCACAGTCTTTTAATTGGGGGTTCCTCCGAAGAAGCTTCAGAGGGACCTCCAGGAGGGGGGAAAACCCCACTGGGGGTGACCTCAGGCCCCGGGGCTCCGCTGTCTAGCGACAGGGGGACTACAAAAGACCCAGTCTCCGTGTGTAGGAAAGGTACCGGTGAGACCGTGGAGGTAGCCAAAGAAGATTTGGCCAAAGCACTCCTCATGGCCCTGAAGGCCGGACCACCAGAGTCCTGGGAAGGTCCAACCCCCGGGGCCACAACAGTAGACGGCACCCCCACAGCCGACGCACCGAGAGGAAGGCTCGGAACCGAAAACATCGGTCCCGAAGCGTCACCCCCGGGGCAGACCGAGGAGGTCCGTGTACCGAACTCCGACCCGAAAGCCGGAGTTGGAGTAAGGGTCGGAGCTGACCCGAAAACCTCCAACGGCTCCACCAGCACCGGCTCCAACGGTGCCGAGGCTGTTGGAGGAGGAACCAGAACTACAGGGTGGGCCATCGGCTCCGAAGCCGAATGGGCTGGAGCCGAAACTAATTTCTGGAAAACAGGAGACTGGAAAAGTCTTTGGAGCACCCTGTCGATGTCCGAATCCGACATCTTGAAAGATCGGGAGGAGACCGATCGGGTCTGAGCTGACTTCTCCATCGGCTCCGAAGGACTGGGGGACCGGCTCTGAATGGACTCGACCAATATCGGTGCCGAGGGAGATTCCATAGCAATTTCCCTCGGTGCCGAAGAGGGCTTCGGCGCCGAAGGGGAAGTGTCTGAGCCGGCAACCCTCATCGGCTCCAAAATCAGTGGAGCCGATGAAGGTGACCTCTCAAGCCCCAGCCATCGGCTCCGAAACCAGAGGAGTCGCGGCTGGAGGCATCGAGGCAGACCGTTCCGCCCTCGACTCCGAAGTCCGTGAAGCCGATGGGGAAGCCTACCTAGATTTCTTAGTGGTCGGTTCCGACGGGCTGGTCGGAGCCGATGATTTCTTTTTTCTTAGCTGGAGAGGAAGAGGAAGATAAGGCCTCCTCGAAGGAGGGTTTGATAAGCCCTTTTAAGATCAATTTATTCTTCCTGTCTTGGAGGACCCGAGAGGAAAAGGCGTGACACACGCTGCAGGACTCCTGAAGGTGTTTGGCGCCTAAGCAGTAAACGTATAAGGAGTGATCATCCGTGATGGACATTTTATAGTTGCATCTCGTGCATTTTTGAAATCCGGAGGGTCTATGCTCCTTAGACATAATTGTAAACACTTTGCCAAAATATATGTCAGAGAAAAAACACCAAGTATGGCTACACAACAATAAAGAAACTTTTTTTTTTTTTTTTTTTTTTTAAAACAAGAGCGAAAGCCCAACAAACTTAACGTATGACAAACACCAAAAAAAAAAAGAGGGCCAAGAACCCTCTAAAACAGGTACTTGACCTCTGAAACAACAAGAAGACTCACTAAGAACGAGGGGAAGGCCCCTCTAATTTAAACGGAAACCTTTCCCTGTCTCACACAAAATTTTACCACAAAATTCTCTCAAAAACACACGTATACACAACAATAGCTGTTAAAACAGCTTTTGGATAAAGATTTAGGAAATTTCTGACAGAAAACTCTCAGAAAAAAACAGCACTTAGCTCAGCCAAGTTCGAGACCACCTCCTAGCTTGTAAGCGGCAAATGAGATCTGGGGAAGTAGCGGTGGTGCATCCTGGGATATAGAATAGCTCAGCCAATGAGAGACTTCTCTCTATAGCATAGCGTGCCGAGTCGGAGCCGAGGATCGGCTCCGAACCCATCAGTACAGAATGTAGGCGAGATAGGATCACATAACATCATCAGTTATATCATTTACAGTGTTGATTAAAGTAACAGTTATATGGGGTTGTATATGAATATTTTTTTTACATTAAAGAATGAGAGCAGCCCAAAGAAAAGAAAGAGGGGAGGAGGCACAAGGAAGACAACGATGATGAGATTATAGATTAGGGTAAAGGTGTGATAATAGTACATTAAAGTTTGACAGCAGAGAGTTATGGCACAAATTCATATAGCTATACCAGTATCAGTTCAGTCAGGGGTGTTGCAGGTGCAGAGCTATCAGGTGTTGCTTCAGCTGGCATTTAAAGTCTTTCAGGTTTCAGACTGCTCTTAAGTGGAGTGGGATGAAAGTCCAGCTATTAGCAATGCAGCGAAAACATGGGTTACCCTGCATTACTGTAACGTTCAATTATGGACAGTAATGATTTGTCATCGGAACACACAGGTCATTTAGTAGTGTAACACTGAATGATGCATTGAAGACATTGGAATTTTTCAGGGTTGTGCAGTAGTTTTGAAGGTTGTAATTTACTGTGAGTACAACAGAGAATTATTGAGTTTCAGCCAGTTTAGTTATTTCACAAACAGGTAGTGCGGTTATCTATATTGTTGGTTGGTTGCAACTTTGGCTACTTTACTTTAGCATTGTTTTAGTTTGGCTGATAGAAGTTGAAATTGGTTAGGATAGGAGAGGAGTAGAAAAGAAGTATCTATGTTTTGTCTATCAGAATCACTAATGTGGTGTTTTACTCTATAGAGGCAGTTTAGCTTTTGGAGTGTCTTCGTTATGGCTTGCTGAAAGTGGACATCACATTTCAGGTGGTTGCCTGTAATCACAGATAGCAGTTTGGTGTGGGATACCAGTTCTACAGTGGTTTTGTTAGATGACAGTATATTAAAGGTAGCTTTTTGGGGAAAAGACAATGTTGGAGGTAAGCAGTAGTAGTCTATCTATTTACTTTTTTTTTTTTTTTTTTTTTTTGGATTCAAGAGGCGTTGTGAGCTGTCAAGCCAAGTTTTTATGGAAGAGAAGGATTTCTGGTGAGTATTTGGAACATGAGTACTGCCCTAGCAGGGCGTATTAGAGTGGAGTTATTGGCATAGTGTAGCATGGTGGCCTCTGACTACTGTGCTTAGGCCATTGATAAGCAAGTCCTAGGATGGAGCCTTGTGGGACTCTAATGGATACTGGAAGGAAAGAAGAGAAATCATCTTAACCAGTTTAGTGAGGAGGGTGATAGCCCACAGGAAGAGAATTTCGTTAGGAATATTTGATAACTGTGCCGAATGCCTTGGACAGATCCAGAAATAGGGCTGAGATTAGAAGGCCTAAATTTCTGTTATGATTTATTATACACATGAACCTTAGAATGGTAGTGGTTGTAGTGTCACTAGGTCTGAAACCATACTGTCAGGAAGAGAGAGGAGGTTATGAGAAGTAATATACAAGAATACATCTTTCCAAGATTTTGGATGAGGGTGAGAGAATTTCAACTGGTCTGTCATTTATGTGTTCAGTTTATGCGCTGCCTTTATGGGAATTATATAGGACTTTTTTCTCATGATTTGGGGACATACTTTTTTTGGATATAGCAATTTATTAGAATCGAGACAGGATATGCAAGGCTATCTGCAGCAAATCTGAGATACTCAGAGGAAGTTGGTCAAGGGTAGTGGTTGTTGCCTTAAAGGTACGTGGGTATTTTTTAAATGCAGGTGTTGACATTGCAGTGAGTGTGAAGGTCTGTTGTGACTTCACTAATTGCAGTGGGATGGCTGGATTTATAGAAGTTTTGTTTTGTAGGAGGGAGGTTACTGTATTTATAAAATGTGAGATATACTGTGAAGCAATATTTTGGATGGTATTAGGTGGGGATGGGCTAGTATGAGTTGATTTTTCAGGATATGGCAATGTACTTCTTGATTTCCCCAATTTTTTTACATTGTTTGATGATGAATTGAATTTTGGGTGTTGCTATACTAAGATCTTTTTTCTTGTTGTATGCATTGTTTGCTATGGTTCCTTTGCTGCCTATGTTGTTGTAGGGATGTTTGGGACTTGGTTTGTAGCCACGACTTCACGGCTTTATTTCCAAGTTGCATGAGCTGCAATGTTTTTTTAGTTAATAAAGGGACTGGGTTGTTTTTAACCTTTTTAGTTCTTCAGGGTGCTTGCTCTGCTAGGATATTTAGAAATAGTGTGATAAATGTGCCTAACGCTTCACCAAGGTGAAGAGTTTTAAATGAAGCCCAGATGATCTGGGGAAGGTTGGAAGTAAAAGTATCATTACTGAAATTACTATGGTTTCTGACTGCTACTGGTGATGAACCCTGTGGGGCTGTTTGGGGTGTCTCATTATGTACGGTAGCTATTAGAATCCAATCTAGAATGGATGTTTAGATGTGGCCTGGTTAATTCTAGCTGAAGTCTTGATCAACTGAGAGAAGACATATAACTGAATTGAATTTATTAGGTTTTCTGAGATTATCTTTTACCAGTGTATGATAACATCTCCTAGCAAGATGGTTTCTAATCTTAAGCTGACCAAGATCCAGGACAGGATCTCTTCCAGGATGGGAATATTGTTAGCAGGTGGAATATACAGACCTATGATGGCTACAGATTTGTGAGTATGCAGTTTGAGGAGTCATTTGAGAAGTT
The DNA here is from genome assembly GCF_019279795.1 of Protopterus annectens. Taxonomy (NCBI): domain Eukaryota; kingdom Metazoa; phylum Chordata; order Ceratodontiformes; family Protopteridae; genus Protopterus; species Protopterus annectens. The sequence goes on along the minus strand of NC_056737.1, from coordinate 1,597,947,412 downwards.
CAGTGTTCCTGAAAGTGGCATAGTATCCTAGACAGTGTAGAGATTCAAAACATTTCTGTAGAAAACAGCTACTCCACCTGCCTTTTTGCTGGTTCTATCTAGTCTGAGTATATTATAACCTGATGGGAGTACTTCTGTATCTTTGGTAAATGGCTTTAACAAAGTTTTGTAGCTATGAAGATATCAGGGAAGTAGTGGGCTATACAGACATGAACTTCTATGATTTTTATTTGAGACTTCTTAGATTACTGTGTAGTATTGTAAGTCCTAGGTGTTGGGAGAGGTAACTTGTTGCTGTTTTGTTATGTGTGGGGGAGGGCTGGTTTGGTGGGGGTCTGGGGTTAGATGAGTGGGTCCAAGACTGGGTTGTATATCCACTCCCAGCATTACTGTCCAATTAGCAATACGGTTATTAAAGAGATACTTATACTTGGGCTTGAGTTTATACATGATCTTTGATAATGTTAGAATACATGCTGATAGCTTGTATTTCAGGGTGCTTATGAAATTAATGTACAGTAGGCTGGAGACGATATTACAGAAATGTGTTGTGGTATTATGATTCAAGTATTGTGTAGACAGTGCAGTCAAGTAACAGTATGAAAGAAATTTCTGACATCTGAGAGTGTGAGTATAGTGAGAAATGCTAGTGATAGATGAAGTAAGGGCATATTTGGGATGCATGGACAGTTAACAGTGTATGCTAGGAGAAGTGTGGAGGGATGCAGTTAGAGGTAGTAGAGATTAATGGGAGAAGTAAAGTAGGCTACGATAATGTCTATGCCACTTGTGGAAGTAGTTATGTGCACAACAGCAGTCTCCCTTTGTTTTTACAGCAGTTTGACACATCTTTGCTTACTGCAAAGTACACAAAAATGTTTTTGCAAGTATATTTACTAAGACCTGTGGCTGGGTAACCACTTTAACATTTGCCAATTAACATGATTCATTCACCATATTTTCCTTTCATTTTCTAGTGTAACTAAAATATACCATTTTACTGCTTTGAACTTTATGGATCAAGCTGAAAGATTGGATTAGAAAAGAAAATAGCTCCGCTACTTTTGTTTCATCTAACCTTTTTGTGAATAAGGTAATTTCTGAAAGGTGAAGAGCCTCTTGTGTTGTACATCTTACTAATTGTGAGATTGCGTACTCTGTGGGAGGGTCATTATCATGGTACTGTACAGTGACAACGGAAACTAGCACCTCTTTTCCACCTGAAAATATATACTTAATTAACACCTCTTTTAACTCTACCTCATCCCTCCATCCCTGTAGAAATCTATTCCAAGTCTACTGCCCCTTAACACTTTTCTTCAACTACCTTAATGCTGTCCTAGCTCTTTCTCCATCCTCCCTTCCAAATGGGATGTAGCAGATAGGTTACACTGCAACAACTAATCAACAATAACTCCCTCTACAGTGGGAACAAACAGATGGTAGAATAAGGAAACTGCTCGTACACCAGGACAGTATACTCAAAACATTTAATGAAAAAACACGAACAATTGCAGGTTAAGCGCTTTGGACTGTACCCCAGTCTTCATCCAGTACAGTCGAAAGCGCTTAACCTGCAATTGTTGTTTTTTTTTTAAACGCTTTTTTATACATAATGTCTGTCTATGAGCAGCTCCCTTATTCTCTCCATCTGTTGTTCCTGATGCTGCCTGTAACCTCTACAGTGGGGGTAACATCAGTTGTTTCTCCTTCTGCCATCGACAGCTCATCACATTTCTGAAATTTCTCTAGCTCCAATACACAAGGACAAATTCACTTCCATTTGGGGTATTTTGAGACATCATACAACAAACCAGGTATGCTTAGCCTCTGCGCTCTACAACATGGGACAAATAGGGAGAAGCAAGAAAAGAAAGATAGGCATAAAGGTCAACATTTAAGAAATACTTAAAAGTAACAAGTCAACATACTATATCAAGTTTTCCAAGATGTTCCATAACATAACATCCTGTATGAAGAAATTATAAACAAGTTGTAGCAAAGCATCAATGGATAAAAACAAGTCACAAAGTATCATGCTTCATGTAAGAGTAGCATTAAACTGGAAGGTTTTAAAAAATATCTCACTCAAAACCGATGCATCTTACCACTGTAACTAAGTTGGTTATACATTCTGCGTCCTCAGCATTTACTGTTTTTACATTTATATTCCTTATTGATTCTATTAGCTGCTATCTGTGCAATTAAGAATCCTCCCCCTCCAAAAAAAAAAGAACTGTCCCATGGAATTTCAGCCCTCTTTAGCCTCATCCTTAGCTGGCCTTCTAGAACTTAATTTTCTGAGGCAGAGTAGCAAATGGCTCATCTTTAGTGACAACCCACATCTTCTAACATATAGTAGTTCTACATGTAAAAGATGCACCTACTCTTCTAAACCAGAGGCTACCTTCTCCATCCCACCATCAGTAAACAGTAGAACTGTGAAAGAAATTAACAGTAGGGCTGATAGCCTAGTACCAACCTATGAACCTATAAATAATGTGGGAAGAAATAGCCAGGGAATTGTTATGGCTAGGCTTGTATAGGCCCTAGGGCTGATAGCCTAGTACCAACCTATGAACCAACCTATGAACAGCAGCACCGCATTACCACATTACTCCTACATATGCTAAGGTTGTTAATAAATCCTTATATAAGCCTTATAGACATCTTGTTCGCTTACCTCGGCCATAACACAGCTACTACATGTATAGCTACAACTATGCAGTTGCCATCGTGGGAGTGAATGACCTTAGGTTTAGCATTCTACTATCACCAATTATGATACTTAAATTTAAGGACAAAATAATTGGCTTCTGTAATTAGCCTCATTCTAGGCTGATCCATTGTGTGCATGTCTGCATGGGAAGAAATGGTCAACAGACCCACTCACCTTGCCAGAGATGGCCTGTACCCTTTACTCCTTACTTTTCATACACTGGCTAAAACTTTTGCTACTCCATAATGCCTTCTTTTAGAGTTCACTTGATGTACATTCCAACATAGCAAACTCCAATCTATACAATATTAAGGTAACATGTCAGAATATCCAAACTTGGTTCTGTTGTAGTAATAGCACTCGCTTCCAGGGAAAATGAATAGTTGTGTAAAATCTTACCATAACCATAGATGTCCTTCTCTTCCATGTTGCAGTATTCATACCGTGGGATTTCCAGCCCTCAGTCGACCCAACTTCAGTTCCTATACAAAAGCTTAAGCCTGGCTGCCATAGGTGCGTGGGACGTCACACGTAGGGCCATAAACTATGGAGTATAAATATGATGTCAAGCCCACAGAAGAGACTATAAGGCCAAGGAAAAGCAAAAGCAAATGTCCTTGCAGTGCTGCAGAGAGTGGCCTGCAGTGAGGGTATACCTAGAGAAGATAGAGGTTATCAGGGGGATGGAAGGTGGGAAGGAAAACTGCAACATGGAAGAGAAGGACATCTATGGTTATGGTAAGATTTTACACAACTATTCTATGTCCATCTATTCCCATGTTGCAGTATTCATACTGTGGGAGAGTACCACAGCTAGGAGGAATGTTAAAAGGTGGCAGAGGTGGAGGACTCTAGGAATCCTTCCAGGACTGCCCTGGCAAATCTTGCCCTGGCCCTAGAGACCTGGTCCAGCTTGTAGTGCTTGGTGAAGGTATGGACTGTGGACCAGGTGGCTGCCTCCATGATGGAAGCTGTGTCTAGTCCTTTCATGAAGACCTAGATGTAGCCATCCCTCTCGTAGAATGTGCTTGCACTCCTTGAGGCAATGGTTTGTGATGATGAGAGTAGCAAAAAAGGATGGATTTTTCTGATCCAGGAGGAGATAGTTTGTTTGGAGACTGCCTTACCCAAGGCCCTGGGATGGAAAGAAATTAACAGTTGGTCAATGTTTTCTAAAGGACTTGGTTTTGTCCAAGTAGAACCTCAGTTGCCTATGTACATTTAGGGAATGTAGGATCCTCTCCGCGGAGTTAGAAGGAGAGGGGAGGAAAGTGGGTAGGTGAATAAACTGATTTAAGGAAAGCTCATTAACTACCTTGGGCATAAAAGAGGGGTTAGTGCATAGGGAAACCCTGTCATTGTGTAAGGAGGGGAAGCCATCAGGGCCTGTAATTCAGACACTCTTCCTGCAGAGGCAATGGCCACTAAAAGGATGATTTTCCATGTGCACATTTGAAGAGATGCTGTGCTGGCTGGCTCAAAATGAGGGAGGGTAAGCTTTTCTAGCATGAAGTTGAGGTCCCAGGGAGGAGGAATGAGCTTTCGTGGTGGTTTGATGTGTAAGACACTTCTCAGGAAAAGTTTTACATCCAATCTAGAGAGAAGAAGCAGCTGTAAAGGCAAGCATGCAGAAATGGCTGAAAGATAGACTTTGACAGAAGAGTAAGCTAGCCCCTCCTTAATGAGTCAGCAGGCATAGTTCAGGACCAGGGGAGGATCTGCTAGAACTGGGTCCTTGCTTCTCAGAGGACACCATTTTGAGAATCTCTGCCATTTAGACAAGTAGTTTTTTCTAGTTGTTAGTTTCCTGGCCTCCCTCAGGACAGAGAGCACGTCTTCAGAGTAGTGTTGTCTAAAAGGGATCAAAAGTTGATTACCCACAGAGTTAGTTGCAGTAAGGACAGTTGTGGGTGCAGGAGGAATCCCTGTTGCTGAGTTAGTAGGTCCACCTGGTGGGGTAACTTGCAGTGATTGCCCTTGGCTAGTGAAAACAGAAGGGGGATCCAGTGTTGCCTTGGCCAATAGGGAGTCACCAGCAAGATTTTTGGTTGTTCCTTCTTGATTTTCAGAAGGACTCTGAATTAGAGGGGAGGGCGGGAAGGCATATAGGTAAATTCTCTGCCATGAAAAACTGAAGGCATCCACTCTCCAATCTAGTGGTGAGTGAGTCCTGGTGCAAAATTTGTTCAGTTGTCTGTTCAGGGGGGAGGCAAACAGATGCAGTTGTGGTGTGCCCCACTGGTGGACTATGTGTAGGAAGGTATCCCTGTTAACATCCATTTGTGTTGCAGAGATGTGGTTCTGCTGAGCAAGTCCGCTTGCTTGTTTGTCTGAGAGGGGATGTATGAAGCTTTCGGCAAGAGGTTGTGTTTTGCTGCTATTTCCCAGATTAGCAGGGTTATCCGACATAACCGGTATGCCTTTGTCCCTCCTTATTTGTTTAGGTACCACATGACAGTCGTGTTGTCTGTCATAATGTAGAGTATTCCTGGTTGCAGTGTGGAAAGGAAGACTTTTAGAGCTAGGAGGACAGCAGTCACCTCCCTGACATTGATGTTCTGTTTTTGCAGGGCAGGGGACCAGCAATGTTGTACCCTATAGCCCTGCAGGGTTGCTCCCCATCCTAGGTCTGATGCATCTGTGTGTATAGACTGGGAAGTGGGAAGAAGTTGTAGAAGAATTCCCTGGTTGTCCGAAACCTTCTGAATCCACCACTTCAGCTCTAATTTTAGAAAGGGCAGAAGGGGGATGAGTCTATCTAGAGGTTGTTGGCTCTGAGAACAAACAGTCTTTAAGTACCATTGGAATTTCCTCATGTGCATCCTTGCTAGTGGGAGCATGGGGATGATGGTGGCAGCCTTGAGACTTATAGTTTGTAGAAACTGTCTTGCAGTTAGACATGATTCTGTCAATAGACTTAGAAAATGGGAGGAGAGGGATTGTACCTTGTCTGGTGGTAAGAAGGATCTCATTAGATCTGTTCTGATTCTGCACCCCAGGAAAACCTTGTCCTGTTGTGGAAGGAGAGAGGATTTTTGGAGGATGAGAGTGAAACCTAGGTTGCTTAGAAGGGACATGGCAAATTGGAGACTGGCCAGAAAGGTGGACTGTGATTATGCCAAAATGAGAATGTCGTCCAAGTAAGGGTAGATTTGTATTCCCTTGGTTCTGCGATGGGCAATGGCTGGGGCCAAACACTTGGTAAAAACTCTGGGTGCTGTAGACAAGCTAAAAGGCAATGCAGTAAATTGAAAATGAGAACAGGGCCCAGAGAAGCATAGGAACCTCCTGTGGGAGGGTTTGACTGGGATGTGTAAGTATACATCCTTTAGGTCTAGGGTAACCATAAAAGCTTCAGGTGGAATGAGGGGTAAAAGAGTTTGAAGGGAGAGCATCTTGAAGGAGAGAACCTGTAGGAACAGGTTTAGGTAAGAGAGGTCCAGGATAGGTCTCCAGGAGCCATCCTTTTTTGGGAATAAGAAGAGGTGGGAGTAGAAGCCTTGCCCCTTCTGACCTGAGGGAACTGGTTATATGGTTCCTTGGGAGACTAGTTCCTGCAGGATGGGAGGAAATAGAGGGATTTTACTTTTGGGAGGGAAAAGAATCCTTATTGTTGTAGGTTTTTCTTTCCAAGAAAGAAAATATCTTTTTTGGAAAATGGAAAGAACCCACCGATCTGTAGTGATGGTTTTCCAAAAAGGGAGGCATTGGGGAAGGCGGACAGACAGGGGCACTTGGGCAAGGCAGTAACACAGAGGAGGGTCCCCCTCTATCTGGAAAGGGCTGTTTGTTGGGGGGTTGTGGTTGAGGGGGTCTGGGATACGGTTGTCTCCGAGATCCCCTACGTGGTCGAGCAGTAGAAGGCTGAGATGTGGAAGTGGCCCTTCTAACAAACAATGTTTTGGCTGGGTGGTTCCTGCACTATCTGGGCACTGGGGGCACCAGCAAGTGCTTAATGTCCTGCTGTTCCTTGCTTTTTTTGCACGTTTTTTAAAAGTTATGCAGCATTTTTGCCAAATAGAAGGTTGTTATCCAGAGGAACATCCATGACCTTGGCTTTAAAATCATCTGGCAGAGGTAGTCTGAGCCAGGAGTATTTGCGCAAGGTGGATGTAGTGGCAGCAGATCTGGCAACTGCTTCTGCAGCATCATAGCTGCAGCGGATAGAGTGTCTACCTACTTGGGTGGCCAGGGACAATTTGGCGGAAACGTCAGATTTGATTGGACAGTCAGGGGTAGTAGCCAACAAGGTGGAGGCCTGACAGACTAGGTCTAGGACATACTTCACCATGGGGGTTTGGTAGTTTATAGCCTTGAAACCTAGGGTAGAGGAGGTGTATATCTTTTTCCCCATCCTGTCCATGATTTTGCTGTCTTTATTGGATGGCAGTAGGGAAGCAGAAGGCAATTGCCTAGACTGTCTATCTGGGGATACTGCAATAACAGCTGGGTCGGCAGGAGGTTGAGAGTCTGGGTTCTTGGAAACAGAAGTAAAGGCATCCAAGAAAGCTGGAAGTACTGGAGGGATGGCTGAAGGTGAAGGGGAGTCAAGCTGTAAAAGCTTCTGGGTTTCAGAGACTAAAGAATTATCCTACTTGAAATACTCTTTCATTTTTGAGATAGTCTCCCCAAATGGTAAGTCCTCAGGTGGGGAGTCCCCTTCAATAGAGTCCTCATCAGGTGAGTAATAGTCTATGGGAGAGGCAATCTGTGAAACATAGGAGACAGATTCCTCAGAGGAGGAGTAAGACTGGACTGGGTCTTCCTGGGTAACTGTTTGCTTAGTAGATGCTAAAGGCAAGGAGGAGGCAGAGGCCGGTCTATGACTCAGTACAGGGATGCTAGTGGGAGTAGGGCCTTGTAGGCCTAAGTGCCATAAAGGCCTGCATCAAGGAGGAAGTGAAGGACTCCCAGTCTAGGGCTGCCAGAGGCGTCGGACTCAAGTATTTAGTTTTCTTCTTCCTTTTAGAAAGAGTGTGCGTCTGGGTAGCCAGGGAAACAGAGGCCTGCACTGGTGTAGGAGAGGTGTCGGTTGGCTAGTCAAGCGATGGTTCCCCCTCAATGTTGGTTTTGACTGACATCTGAATCAACTCCCCTGACATGCTTTCTGTGGGTACTGACACGGTCTCTTCCAGAGGGGCCGTCGGAACCGTCAGAGTAATCGGGTGTCCCTCGGCTCCTAGAACGGTAGTCGGTAGGACATCTGAAGGCAGAGTGGCATCTGGAGAAGGCCTGCAAACCTTGGCCTTCTTCTGCGGTAGTTCGGCTTGGGTGGCCAACTCGGGATCCATCCTAAGCGTGGGGAGTTTAAGTCTTTGGTTTTCTAAAAATAGATTTAACATGGACAGACAGCTAGGTGAGGTCTCGGGTATGAAGGATTGGCAAATAGAGCAGACCTTCTGGTCGTGCTCTTTACCTAAGCAAAAGACACAGCAGTCGTGGGAGTCTTTGTGCAGAATCTGGCACCCGCAACTACATTTACTCTTTTTCTCCGACACTGACTAAAGAAAATAACTACAGCAACCAACCTAAAGCTTAAGTAAGTACAAAAAAGGCAAACCCCAATGGGGTACTTATCTTTTTAGAAGTCTTTGGACGTAGCAGCGAACCGGTCAAAGTAATCGTCATCTGCAACTAAAAAGTTCTGTAGACTGTGCGTGCCGACATCACATTTATACTCCATGGTTTATGGCCCTACGTGTGAAGTTCCACGCACCTGCGGCAGCCAGGCTTAAGCTTTTCTATAGGAGCCGATGTCAGGTCACCTGAGGGCTGAAAATCCCACAGTATGAATACTGCAACATGGGAATAGGACATATGCCTATTGTGCGTTCAGATCCACTGGTAACTGTGGTGGAGTATCTGCATTTATTCATAACCCCACTCTCTCTCATCAGATTTCTCACAATTACAAAACTGGAACTGTGTGATGTGGCAGCTACAGTAATAATAATAATAATCAAATTATGGCCAACTGTAGATCCCCATCTTTAACCACTTCAGAGTGTGCAGAATACTTTAACCAGTTAGAAAAGTTAATGATCAAACCAAATACCTTTCTTATGGGTGACTTCAACTGTCTGCACATAAACTGGCAAACATTTACTACCAGCAATGAACATGCCAATATATTTATTTAATTTGTAGATGCCAATATACTTGACCAAACTGTCTCTCCTATCCTCCATAGGTATTACTCTTCATGACTGTGTTCTCACAAGCATTTCTCACAATTGCATCTCCCCACTTGTTAGCCCCCTCCTAGTCAAATATGACCCTCCTGCTATTATCTTCTTTATGAAAACCTGCTTTGTGACCCAGAATAACTCCTCCACATTCATGGATTACTCAACACCAATTATTTATTATTTACTGATTTTATTAATAATTGCAAATGGTACAATTCCACAGCAAACCTTTTAACTGAGGCTGTTAACTCCCCCTTTGATATGATGCATTGAGACATTCATACTAATCCACTGTAAGCACAATGGCAAGTTTAGAACTAAACCCATATGGTGTAACTACCACATCAGTGAAATTTATAATAAAAAGAAAAAGCTCTTGGTCATCACTAAAAGATGTCCACTTCATCAATACAAAAATTATTTAAAACCATTAAGTACATTTTTCACTTATCATTAAGAAATGTAAGGCCAGCTATTAAGGACTGCAGCTAATTTAACAGACAACCATAAGGACTTCATCTATTTTATGAAACTTAGAGAAATAACCATCAGTTCTGCACTGAACTTGTCTCCAATGCTACCTCCTTCTCTGATGCCAAAGGCATTGATAAGATTCTTGTAGACAAATTCTCTTCTGACTTCACTCTACCCACCCTCCCCTCCATCTCTACCCTTCTTCCTCTCACATACCCAAGATCAATTTGGAACAAGTCCTTTTGGAGCTTTCCATAATTAAAAACACTACTTCCTTCCCTGAATGTCTGACGAGAAGCATTAAATGTCACCTAGCAAAACCCCTCCTTCAACCTGAGTCCCTACATGATTTTTGACTCCCAGGTATGGAAAATGATAATTGTGGTGCTCTTGCATAAAGGTGCCCCCTCAAGTGATCCTGGGAATTACCTGGGCCTATTAATAAGCTCACTAGTAATATTTGCCAGGATATGGAACATACTATAGCTGAACTAATAAACAACAAAGGTAACTTTATATCCTAACTACATAACAGTTCACCTTTGTAAAAAGCAGATTATACCTGTTTTCCTGGCTGAGTTTTTTGAAACAGTTAAGGAGACCATGATAAGGGTTACACAGTCCACACTGTTTATCTGGACCTTGTCAAGGCCTTTCACACTATCCCATATTCTGGGATTACTGACAAAAGCTCCCAATTCAAAATTAGCCAATACATTGCTTGCTGAATTGGGAATTGGTTCTCTGACAGGATCCATAAAGTTGGTGGTATTTGCACAAGACAAAAAAATGTCACCAGTCATATCCACATGGATCCATTCTGGCTCACCTCCTCTTTGATATGTATTTCTATAACTGCATATCTGACATCAAAGGATTATGGCTAACTAAATTCATAGGATCATAGGAGTTACTAAGTTAATGGCCCTAGGGCCCTTACAAGCGTAGCCAAGTTCTGCTCTTGTTTCCACGATCAGTGCCTATTGACCCTGTCCAAGAGAGAAACAGGTGGAACCACTGGGGTGAACTTACAGTTATCCATCCAATCGTCCAGACTGCGCTTGAAGAGGGCCAAAGAAGTGCTCTGCTTGACATGAATTGGGAGTCTGTCCCACAGGTGTGGTAACCCCTGGGAGACAAATCTGTCCCTCCAGCAGGTTCTATTAATGTCACATACCAGGCTAAGGTCTTTAGAGTGAGTAACCTGTGAGCCACTGGACTTCTGGATATGCAGTATTTCAATAAAGCAGAGTCAGAGATTGCCTTATACGCAAGGCAGAGATCGCCTCTGAGTAGTTTATATGAAATGGAGTAACGTGAAACTGATTTTAGCAGATCCTAATAGGGCAGATGCTGAAGACCTTGAATTCTCCTTGTGAGGAACTTTTGTTGTCTCTCCATTTGCTGCAGGTGCCTGGAAAGGTACATATCAAAAGGGGCATTGTACTCAATTATTGGCCTGATGAGGGAAGAGTACAGGGAGGTTATAACTTCTTTTTTTCCTGGAGGCAATGCCATTACTTATGAGATGAGCAATATAGAATGCCCTTCCTACCATTGTGGAGACATGGTGATCAAAGGTAATGATGCTGTCAACCTGTATCCCCAGGTCTCTCACCACTGAGTGCATGCTTAGAGTGTTTCTGTTGATGTGGTAGTTAGGTGGAACAGATGATAATACATTTTTTGCACTGAGTTTAAGGCCATGACTTTGGCACCAATCATTTGTTTGTGTAAGACCCTCTTGTAGGATGTTGACTTCGTCTGGGGATTCTATGACCGCTCCCAGTTTGCAGTCGTCAGCAAACTTTGTCAGCCACACACCTTTAGTTTTTGCTTGAACTTCAGGGACAGATTTCAAACAGTAGCGGTCCCAGGACTAATCCCTGTGGAACATCACTGGCTATGGGTCTGCTACTAGAGGTGGATTCCCTATTTTGACTGGATAGGTTCTATCAGTGAGCCAGTTAGTGATCCACCTAATGATATAAGGGTTGATACCTAGCTGCATGAGTTTGTCAATAATACCCGAGTGAGGAATAGTGTCAAAAGCTTTGGTCAAGTCCAGGAATGTTGTATGCACAGTTTCCCCCCTTGTCCAGGGCTCTGGTGACTGTCTCAAAGTCCACCAAGTTTAACAGGCATGATCTCCCTTTGACAAATCCAAACTGAGTAGGGTCAAGTGTTTGGAGATTACCTATATCTTTGTTGATATGGTCCATGATGATTCACTCCATGGCCTTTCAGATAAGGCTAGTCAGGCTAATAAATCTATAATTTCTGGGGTCACTGGAAGCACCATCGTTGTGCAAGGGGATAACAGTGGCAGTTTTCCATTCAGCAGGCGCGAAGACGATGCTTAGACTATGATTGAAAAGAGTACCCAATAATGTTACTAATTCTTGTTGGAGCCCATTTAGGATGCAGCCTGGGATGTTATTAGTTCCCACAGATGCTATGTTTTTGGCCTTAGAGAGGGCATTTATGACCCGCTCTCCAGAGATATAAGTTGGGGACAGGTGGAAGGTATGTGTGGTGGGGACAGGGGAGTGAAGTTTTCATAGAACCCGTCGACTAACAGGTTTGCTATGTTCACAGGCTCAGTATATGGGATATCATTAACTACCAGTTCGGCACAAATCTGGGTCTTACCTTTTAGGCTATGGATGTAATTAAAGAATGCCTTATGGTTGTCCTTGGTTGAGGACGCTAATTTAGATTCATAGTTTGGTTTGGAGGACTTCACAAGAAGTCTTATTTGTTTGTTTAAGCTGAGGAGGGAGTGTTTCCAGTTTAGGGCATGCTACCTCTGACTTCTGGACAATAATTTCTTCCTCTTATTGTAAAGCCTGTTAATGGCAGTTGTCCACCAGGCAGGTTTGCTCTTCCTTGAAGAGCTTGGTTTGGTCCTATCAGTATGGCCTCATCAATCTGGTTATACAAGTGTTTGTAAAAAGCACTGGTGTAGGACTTGGCATAGCTGCCAGTTCCACCTGAGTGGGAGGTGCAGTGAAGCTATTTATACCATCCCTTAGAGGGAAATAATCTGCTTTGGAGAAGTTTTTTAGTTTAGTTGCTGCTGTGCTGCTGGGGGGCAGTGTGATACTTACTTTGAATGAGACTGAATTGTCATCAGATCTGACAAGGGAAGCTCTCACAGTGGGGGTGCTACAGCAGTCCCCCATATTGCTAAGCACCAGATCCAAGATGTCGGCACCCCTAGTTGGGGTGTCCAGCTGCTCCTGGGCACTGGAGTTAATGAACTTGGAAACTTTGGGCAAGTGAGTTTGAGCCTTTGCCAGTAGCTGAAATGCCAGGGGTGACAGATGAAGACCATCTCTAGCAAAGCATCAAGATGTATCGATCATGTCATCCCAGGCTGATGGAAACTGGATCCCCTTAGAATGACATCAGAAACTAAGACAATTGTTGAAGTCAATGATTTTCTGTTTATATTGTGGTATCATCCTAAGTGAGGGTAATATGCTGCTCAAGACTAGGGGCATACCTGTCTGTGACACACAATCAGACAGCTCAATCATGTCTCTCTTCATGTAGTCCAGAAAAGTACGTCTCAAATCGTTGACACCAAAATGTACTATGACCAAATCACAATGGTACTTGTTGTTGAGAAACTTGAGTGCCTGCACGATCTGACAAATCCGGGCACCAGAAAGACAGCTGACCATGACTTTCTTCTTGTTCAGCCTGGTGAGGGGGACATTTGTGTGTCTCACTACAGAGTCTCTTATGACTACAACATCTGGATTGGATGTGTGTTACCTTATGGGCTTTGATGGTGAGACACTTGTTTTTATGTCACTTTGTGTACTGAGTGCCTTGGGTGTTATTGTTAGTTTAGTATGTATGTGTTTTGGAGGTCTCTGGTGTTTAGGGAGATTTTTTGTAAGTACCTCCACATACGTAGGTCTATGTGTATGCTGTGTGTCACGAATAGGAGCTGTGGTAGATGAGCTGACAACCCGCTCTGTATTATCATCTACTGCATGAGAGAGCTGTGATTCCAGATTCATAATGTAGGTGCATCTTTCACAAATGGTACAGGAATGATTTAAAAGTAGGGGGTTGTCAGTGTATATGAGGCAGTGGCTACACTGCCTCAGTAGGTCCATGTCAACCAGGTTGGTAGGAAAATAGGAGGGAAACTGACACTTCCTAGTCCTACGAATAGTCTTAGTCTGGCTATAACAGTTCAAGTAGGAATACAGCAAGGGAAAGTATTAGTAGGTTTAGGCATCAAGAGCTCTGGTTTAGGTAATATCTGCAAGGATAGAGAACAGGTATCTGTAACCTGCAACCCCTCTATGTAGTAGTGTGTGATGAGCAAATAAGCACAAACCAGTTCAAACACAACATTTTTAAATCAGAAAAAGAGAAAATAGCCAAAGTTCAAATCATCCAATCAAAATGCCCTAAACAGAGCCCTGCTAGCTAGATCAGTCTAAACTGTACCTTCCTGCCACAAGGGCACGGGGGGGGGGGCTCTCCAGACAAAAGATTAACTGTTTTACAAGTTCCAAAGGTCACAAAAAGTACTATATTCAGCAAAAACCTGAACCTAGTCTGCGCTAGTGTTTTTCAAGTGCAGCAAACTAGTAAAATGAACAAAACAAGCAGATGAACAGTAATTACAGTTGTAAGAGATATTCAATTAGCAGACAATTCAAAAAATGCAATAAAATACAGCTGCACATTTTAAACAAACAGATAAGCAGCAAATATTGTTTTATTTAATCAGAAAATGCAGAAAACAGTTGAAAATAAGCACGTAGCATTTGTAATCTCTCAGCAGGTATTTGGAAAACAGTAGAGCAACAGCAGAAGGCTTAACTGACTGCTGATTTGAGCAAACTAGTTTGCTGATGAATGCAAACTGGAGGCAGTTATAAAACCTAATTCTGTTACTAAAAATCTCTAGCAAGGGATGGACCAAACAAATGCTTGGTACATTAAATACGAGCTTACTCTCAATCCCAAGAAATGCAGCATAGTTTCCTTTGGTAAATCTAGCATCACTATTGCATACCTTGCACAGCTTATATTTCATGGAATTTGCTCATGGTCCAAAGACACTGTAGTCTCACTTTGTTCATCCTTTACTTGACCAATCACCAAATATGAAAGCATCTGTCAGCATTTACCTCTCTAAGCACCTACATTGGGTTGACAGATTTCAATGTTTTGTCACCAAAAAGATTACAAGTCTGACTGCCATTAGCTACTCTGAAAGACTAAAAGACCTGTCTATCTACTCAGTGTCATACAGACTCCTGAGGGGTGACCTCTGCTTAAACTTCCATGCTAAGAATGACTGAGCTCTATTTAAACTCCTTCATCTAAACAGAACTAGTGGTAAGGCAAATGCCCATTTTAGAGACCTAAACCTATACTACCATGTCAACAACACCAGATGGCATGACAGATACCTAACCAAACATATCCTCTATTTCTAGAACAGGCTGTCCTTCCCTACCTAGCAGAGTACTTCCTTAGCAACATTTAAAACCAGTCTAGATGACTAGATGGGTGACTGCAAATTTTCACTGGGGTATGAGGAAAAAGTCTTCTTAATCGGGGACTGTTAAGAGACATTTACTTCACAGTTTTCAATCAACACCAGGAAAATGATGTGTCTTGGTCTTTTACATCTGAATTTTGCAATAATACATAGGATTAAGATGAAACAGCAAATTAAATAATGATAGTTACTGTTACACAAGAAAATGGGTCCATCTTAAATTTCCTTCCCATACTAAAAACAGAAAAGAAAGGACTGTATTTAATTTTATTTATTATTTATTTTACATTTGTTTACCGGGATAGTCCAACTGGATACATGTCCATTTTTAGCGGAGGCCCAGGGGGAACAGCTCCAAATAGATAAACTTACATAGATTACACAAGAAGTTGGATAACATTAGAAAATATAAAACAAAGTGATTTATGTACAATAGCTTAGTAGTGTTCCCTAGTAGGGACTCAATTCTCATGGACAGACACAATTAAAAGCAAGAGATGTCAGATTGGATATAGAGCTTGGTGTCGTAGTTGCATGTTATGATATTTACAGATTATGCTTTCAGTTTATAACTTAATCAGGGTTGGTACATGGGCAAAGCCAGTTCACTTTGAGATACTGTTTGAGGGGTTTTTTTTTTAAGAGACTTTTGGAGGATTGTAGGGTTATGCAGTTTAGCAATGAATTCCAGTTTTTGTCAACAAAGTTGGCAAACAGGGATTTGCCAGCAGAGTCATTAGCTTTGTGGATTTGGACCAGTAGTTTATTGGCTGACTGTAGGGATCTCAGGTTGCTATATGGCTTAATAATATTTATAAGTGAGGGGGGGTATCCCCAGGGTGGTACAGAATTTTGTGCGCAATTAAGAGCTGATTGAATTGAATTAAGCTGGGCAGTTCTAGCCACTCTAGTTGTTTCAGGTTCTGGCAGTGGTGGGTTGTATAGGTGGAGCCAGTGGCGAATCTGACAATATGATTGTAGCTATGGGACAGCTTACCTAGTTTGGATTTATTGAGGTTTGAGAGTACAGTCGAGGCATATAAAAGAGTAAAGAGTAGGTGTGACCGGGCGATTGCAGTCCTAGCTAGTGGGGTTAAAAATGTCTTGTTTCTCTACAGTGATCCAAGTTTCTTATTGATGGTTTGTATGGTTTTGTTGACCTGTAGGTCAAATTTGAAACTGTCTATGATAACCCCTAGAAGTTTGGTTTGTTGATCTGGGGAGATAGTGGTACCACTGTTAGACATGACAGAGAATGAAAGTGTGGCAGATCTACTAGTGGGGGTGAAGAGTAGAAGTTTAGTTTTATTGGGGTTCAGCAGTAGGCGTTGGTTGGCGAGCCAGTTCTCAATAGTGTTAAATGTATTTTGGGTTAGGATTTACAGTTCGGATGGGGAGGTGGCTGAGCAGATCAGAGTGGAATTATCTGCATATTGAATACAGGCAGCTTTAGGGATAGCAGTGTTGGCTGTTGATAAAAACAGAGAAGAGTAGTGGACCTAGTATGGAGCCTTAAGGGACACCAAGTGTGAGAGGTAGCTGGCTGGAGAGTTTGCCCTGCCATAGTACTGCCTGTTGTCTACCAGTCAGGTAGGACTGGAACTACTGGATTGCGTGCTTATTGAGGGAAATAGATTTTAGAGAAATAATGAGAAGTTCATGGTTGACCATGTTAAAGGCTTTTGACAGGTCAAGAAAGAGGGCAGAGGATAGCATATTGTCATTCCTGTTTTGGTTTATGACATTAGTAAAGGAAAGGAGGGCTGAGGTCGTGCTGTGGTATGGGCTGAAACCATGGTGGGAGTTGGATAGTAAGTTATTCTGTGTAAGGTATTGCATTAGTTGCTTGTGTACACATTTCTCCATTATTTTGGCTAGTGGGGAAAGAATGGCAATGGGTCTATAGTTGGATATGTTTGTAGAACTATCACCTTTATGGAGTGGGATGACATGGGATATTTTCCAGAGGGAGGGGATAGCGCATTTGGATAAGGTTCTGTTGATAAGGATAGATATGGGATATGCAATGGCATCTGCAGCTATTTGTAGGTACTCTGCAGGGAAGAGGTCAGCAGCGAGGGTGGTAGGTTTTAGTTTTTTTGCAAGTGTCTTGATAAAACTGGTGGATATCAGTTGGAAGCTTAATCAGGGGTGATTAGAGGTGTGATTTAAGTTTGTGGGGGTTAGTTGATTTGCTAGGGATTGGATTGTTTCAGTGAAAAAGTTATTATAAGCGCCAGCTATGGTCTCTGGGGAACTATGGTTGTGGTTAGCTGGGGTTGGGGTGTTAGAATGACCTGGATGTAGTAGTTGATTTATGCCTGCCCAAAACGTTTGAGGGTTGTTTTGGTGTTTTTGTAGGAGATTTTGGTAGAAGTTTTTTTTATCTAGTAAAATAGATTTTTTTGTATCATTCCTGAGTTGATGATATTTTAGATGGTCAACTGGGGCTTTAGTTGTACTCCAGCTGTCCCAGGCTCTGTTTCTAGTTTTGATTTTAGATTTGGTATTTTTTTGTGAGCCACGGTGCTGTTTGATCTAGATTTTATTGTACGTGCTCGAGCATGGGAATCAAGGATACTTAGGAATTTAGTGTTAAAGTGAGCTATAGCCTCTTCTAATGGTAGATTTTTAATTTTGACCAGTCAACTGCTTTTAGTTCGTTTAGAAATATAGCAGTGTCAAAGTTTTTCCGGTTTCTAATTGTTTTATATTTGGTCTGGTGAGGGTTTCCTGCCTTATGTTTTATGATATAGGTTAGTAAATGGTCACTAAGGTCATCAGGGAGAGTGCCAGCTGTGTACAGTTGGGGTTGGTTATTAACTAGGATCCGGTCTAAGATACTTTCCCTGTTGGTCGATTTGTTTATCCTGGTGGGAGAGGTTATGGTCTGTTTAAACCAGATAAGTTTATTGGGGTGAGGGGGGGTTCGGAGGAGCAGGGGTGCCAGTCGGTATTGAAGTCACCAAGAATTACGGTTTCTTGGGGATAGGTAGTGGATAACCAGTATAGGATATTCTCTAGTGTATTTAAGTTATTCCCCAGTGGAATGTAAGCACAGACTATGTTCAAGCATTTGTTCTGGTTAATCTGTGGTTTGGTTATGAGGAGTTATGCATTATTGAATTGGAGTGGTTGAACGGTGTCTCTATTAACAGTTAAGAGTATTTTTGTAAAGGACTGCTATCCCAACTAACACTGACTCCAAGTATTTCCTTAGGCTTTTGGTATGTATGGTTGTATGTTTGGCTGTATTTTTAATTTGTTCTTTGCACCAATTTATAGACTATGTTTAAGCTGTATTTTATATACTTGCAGATTAATTTTACAGCTGCAGGGTATAATTTTCAGGGCTATGTGAGGGAGAGCAGAGTGAAATTACTGTGTTCAGGGTATTATTTTAGGTGTAAGAAAGAAGATACTGTGGGCAAACTAGCTAATTTTATGAATATGGAGGGAGCCAAATTACTGTGGAGAACAGCCTAAAAATGTGCCTTTAGACCCAGGTCAGCAGTATACAGTACTTGCTTTAAATTCTAATCTATGTTCTGTTTTTAAACACAGACAGCAACTTTAACAGTACAATTTGGTGGACCTTTTTAGCATTAGGAGCCTTATTTAAGGGCTGGAAAGTTTGGTGCTGTTGACCCAGTATGGCTGAATTAAACAGTCTAAGCAGAAAGACTTTAGAAAAAGTAGTAGCCTTAGTTAAGTTTGTTATTGAGGGTAGACCAGTGTGGCTGTCTGTTTTATTTAATTCCCATCTGGATGCAGACCTTCTAACTGTGCAAGCCTTTCAGGGTGGGAGCCATGAGAAGAGATAATACCTTAGTTAAGTTTGTTATTGAGGGTAGACCAGTGTGGCTTTCCATTTTATTTTTCTTTTTAAAAAAATTCCCAACTGGATGCAGACCTTCTAACTGTGTGAGCCTTTCAGGGTGGGAGCTGTGAGAAGAGGTAATACCAAGTTTACAGTAGGACAGCCGTCTGGGTCGGGAGCACTGGGGAGTGCCTCTAGTAAGGTGAACATGTTACAATTCTGGGTGCTCCACTCTCACACACTAAAGAAAACAGGATTCCTTTATTCTCACCACCAGGAAAGGGCTACATGTGTAATTAAGAGTCCACAATGCATTCACATCTCTGGAACATGAACAAGTAGAGAACTGATACCTCAGAGCCTGTTATCGGATCTACAATGCGTGTCTGCCTAGGGACAGATTATGTATGTGAATGTATCATATTATGACCTAGCTAATTCTGACAGCAGCAGGAGGAGCTCTAGTCGCCCATCACTGGGAGCAGTAAGGGCAAGAAACACTGCATTATGTTCCACCTGGTTTTCATGAAGCCCTTTTGTGTAGTAGACATTACTCTCCTTGTACAATGGAATACGAGTTCCCCAATACATTATCACAGCATCTGTTAGGACCTTTGATAGCTGTGGCTGCAAAAGAGATATCTCAAAAAAAAAAAAAAACATGGTTTGGAACTGTCTCCCACTCTAAAGCCCACAGACAAGCATCCCTCGATAACAGCAAGTATGTGAGGCTGTGATGGCTTTTAACAGTCAATGACATCTCAGTGACAAATGCTGTACCCTCACACACTGGCTTGCGATGATTATAGCCTTTGTAAGGCTGTGCCAGGCTTAACTGCCACATATCAGTGAATGCCACTGTAATGTGCAATTTCTAAATTTTGCACTTAAAGATCTAGACTACAGTCTCAAGGGTAATTCATCCTTTCCTCAGATGTAGCAATCTTGGATACAATACATACAAGTAGCAGGGACAGGGAAGCACTGTCCCTCCAAATCAAGGAGTGCATGGAAGCAAACTCCACTGCAAATATGTTTTAAGGGATTTTGTTTTACTTAGACATAAATTACTGAAAGAAATGTCACTCTTTTGTGATAGATCCCATTAAGATCTGCATTTCTGATGTTGAGCCCGACATGAGGCCCAAGACAGACAGCAGGGTCAAAGCCAGGATCCTAAAAGTACAGTTTTGTACCTACCATAAATGTAGATGTCCGAACAGGATAGCATCTGCAGTCCTAACAAATGGGTTGTCCTGTCGTCAGGCAGCCCTTGATCGGATTCCAAAGTCTGGGTCTGGCCTCGGCTGGTGTCGCACTTCACCCGACGTCATCACTGCTGGTCTTCGGGTATAAAGGCATCAGCCGACGCCATTTTCCTCAGTGTTTCTTGCCCCAGACGCCAGTTGCCCTCTTGGAAAGCTAAATTTTTGGATAAATGCCAATGTTTCCAAAAAGTAGAAGGCAAACACAAAAAATAGACATGTATGTACATATATACAAACAAATACACCATAAGAATTCCCCCCCCCAGCTAGCTATTAGGTGGGCAAATACCCTAGGAATACCACAGAGGGGAAGGGGGGTGGGTAATCCTGACTGCAGATGCTATCCTGTTCGGACATCTACATTTATGGTAGGTACAAAACTGTACTATGTCCTTCATGGATGCATCTGCAGTCCTAACAAATGGGTAGAATACCATAGCCAAACTAGGGGAGGAGGAAGAAGAATTATGGTGTAGTTAGGATCCCTTGCAATACAGCAGTGGCAAACCCTGCTCGGGATCTAGAGCATAGAGGTAAGTTGTAATGCTTGGCAAATGTATGCACGGAGGTCCAAGTAGCCGCCTCAATAATGTCCTTGGTAGCCACTCCTCGTAAGAAGGCTGTGGTAGTGGCTGTAGCCCTTGTAGAGTGAGGTCTTATGTTCTGTGGAATTTGCTTTTCATGGTAGGAGTAACAGAATCTTATGCAATTTCCTATCCACTTGGAGATTGTCTGTTTGGAAATTGCTTTTCCTTCCCTTCCTGTTGCATAAGCTACTAAAAGCTGGTCAGTTTTTCTATTGCCCTTGGTTCTGTCCAGGTAGTAGCGCAACTGTCTATGTACATCCAAGGTATGCAGCAGTCTTTCCCCCCTGTTCTGTGGATTGGGAAAGAAGGTAGGTAGGTGGATTGCCTGGTTTAGAGACACTCTGGATACCACCTTAGGCATAAATGTAGGATTAGTTCTCATGGACACTCTATCTTGATGGAATATTAGGAAGGGTTGAACTGCCATTAAGGCCTGTAGTTCCGAAACCCTTCTTGCTGAAGTAATTGCCAGCAGGAAAGCAGTTTTCCAGGATAGGTGCTGAAGATCTGCTGTTGCTGCTGGTTCAAATGGAGGGAGTGTCAATTTTTCTAGCACAAAGTTCAAGTCCCATGCTGGTAATGGTGGTTTCCTAGGAGGTTTTACATTCTTGATTCCTCTGAGGAACTGCCTGAGTAGAGGATGTGAGAAGACAGGGGATCGAGCTGTATTCTGCAGAAATAGCTGATGCATGTATCTTGATGGAGGAATAGGACAGGCCTGTATGGAGAAGCTCTGCCAAGTACTCCAGGATGTTAGCAATATCTATCTTTGACACATCTTTTCCTCTTTCAGTACTCCAAATGACAAACCTTTTCCATTTTCCTGCATAGTTCCTTCTTGTTGAAGGTCTGCGGGCCTCAAGGATAATGTCTTTAACCCTTTGGGATAACTCTGGGTTAGTTGCTGTTATGTAATGTTCCAGGCAGTCAGTTGCAGAGTCTTTAGGTTTGGATGCATGATGTTGTAGTCGTTCTGAGTTAACATCAAAGGCATCAGGGGTAGTGTCCACGTTCTCCCCCGAGACATGTTCCTTAGCAATGGATACCAGTGTTGTCTTGGCCAATTTGGAGCTATCAGAATTATCCTTGGATGTTCCTCTTTGATTATGAGTAGTACCTTGTGCATCAAAGGAAGAGGTGGAAATGCATATGCTGTCAGGCCTTGCCAACTGAAGGATAGAGAGTCCACCTTCCATGCAAGTGGGTGGTATGACCTTGTGCAGAATTTCTTGAGCTGGTGATTGAGTGGGGATGCAAATAGGTCTATTTGTGGCATTCCCCATTTCTTTGTGATGGCCTTGAAGATGTCCGGGTGTAGCATCCATTCGTGAGCATCCGAGGTAGTTCTGCTTAACATGTCTGCTAGGATGTTTTCTTTTCCCGGTACAAATATTGCCTGTAACTGGATGTTGTAGCTCAGAGCCATATTCCAAAGGTCCAGAGTCATTCTGCATAGGGGGTATGAATGAGTGCCTCCCTGTTTGTTGATGTACCACATGACTGTGGTGTTGTCTGTCCTTATCATTAAATGGCCTTCTTTGAGGAATGGTCTGAAATTCTTGATTGCTAGTTTTACTGCCAGCATTTCTTTTTGATTTATGTGCAGGTGCAGCTGGTCTGGAGTCCATAATCCTTGTATGCATTTGTCCAGCATGTGTGCCCCCCAACCTAGGTCTGAGGCGTCCGTTGTGATGGTTTGGCTTGCTTGAAAGTTGTGGAAGGGCAAGCCTGGGTTTGACTGGCAAGCTTGAGCCCACCATAGGAACTCTTGTTTCAGGCATGGGATTAGTGGTATTTCGGTTTCTAAGCTGTGCCTGTGTTGAGACCATAAATTCTTTAGGTACCACTGTAGCTTTCTCATATGCAGTCTGGCATGGGGACCAGGATTATGCATGATGCCATGAAGCCCAAGGCCTGCAGTACTTTCCTTGCTGTTAGTTTGTTCTGCTTTGTTAATGCCAAGAAGTAAAGAGGAGTTGTTCTTGTTTTCTGCAGTTAGGAATGCCATCTGTTTTACGGTGTCCAATTCGCACCCAAGAATGTTCTTCTTTCGGATGGTATCAGTCTTGACTTTTTTAAATTGACTGTGTATCCCAGGGCTTGTAGTAAGCAAATGACTCTTTGTAAATCTTTTGTCAGCTTGCTTTTGTTGTCCGCTTGTATCAGGCAGTCGTCCAGGTATGGATAAATTTGGATTCCCTGTAGCCTGCAATGAGCGATTACTGATGCCAGGCATTTTGTGAATACTCTGGGCGCAGTAGATAAGCCAAAGGGCAATGCTGAGAATTGATAATGCTCTGATCCTGCAGGAAATCTGAGGTATCTTCTGCAATTTGGTCGTATGGGGACGTGCAGGTATGCCTCCTTGAGATCTAGAGTTACCAGCCAACACTCCTTGCCCAGCATGGGAAGAAGTTGCTGTAAGGTCAGCATTTTGAATTTTGGAACAATGATGAATGTGTTTAAGGCGGACAGGTCGAGAATAGGTCTCCAACTTTTCTATTTTCTTGGTACTAGGAAGAGTCTGGAGTAGAATCCTTTGCCATGTTCTGTAGGTGGTACCCTTTCCACAGCTCTCATCTTCGTTAATTGAGCTATCTGTTTTAGAGCTTCTGTTTTTTGGTTTGGAGGTAGGTTTGGCATTCCTCTTTTTTCTGGTAATGTGTGGAAATGAAACCTGTAGCCTTGGTCTATAGTTTGCAAGATCCACTTGTCTCTTGTGATATAGTGCCAATTTTTTGAAAATAAGGCTAACTTTCCGCCTAAGGGTGCTGCTATTTGTTCCCTGGTAGGCGGTGTCAGAGCCAAGTCACTGTGATTGTCCTGTTGCAGTGGCAGTGGTTGTGTCTGTGCCTCGTTGGTTATTGCCTTGCCACTGGCGTCCTCTGTAGGCACCTCCTCTGGATTGATTTCTGCCTCTGGAACGTCTATTCCTGCCTCTCTGAGATTTAGGAGTCTGGAAAGGACCAATTTTTGGAAGGCCAGTTCCTGCTAAACCTTGGGGGCTGAACCTGTAAGAAATCTTTAACAGTTTGTACAGATTTTGCCTTCTCTTCCATTTTCTTCATTACTTGCTGGGCAGGAGAACCAAATAGACTGACCTTATCCATAGGAGCATCTAATAGCTTTGCTTTAACATGAAACGGCAAGACCTGTTCTTTCAACCATGCATGTCTTCTTATAACTGTGCCAGTCATGGCTGATCTAAATGAAGCCTCCAGTGCATCATAGCCACATTTTAAAGAATGGTTACTAACCTGCTGAATGTTATTCACCATTTCTAAAACATATTTCTTATCTAAGGAATCATCAGAGGACAGTTTCTTAGTTAACTGATCAAGCATAAACTCTTGGTATTGAATCATATGAAACTGACAGTTCAAAGCTCTAGCTGAGAGAGTAGCAGAGGTGTAAACTTTTTTACCCCATCTCTCTAAGGACCTGGATTCCCTTTCAGAAGGAGAGGGTTTTTGCTGAGGTCGGCTACTGCCTTAGGCCCCTGGGAGATAGTCTCAGGATCTGCAAGGAGCCTTGTATAGGTGGTGATGAGTGTCCGGTACCCTGTAAAACCTATCGGGCTTGGCAGGGGCTGGAGGTAAAGTATCAGGAGCAGTGCAAACATCATTAAATGCATCATCCACAACAGGAAGAACTGGAGGTATAGCTAAGGGCCTATGTTGCGGTAAATGTAGAAAGGTCCTAAGCCTTTTTCTTGAATCAGAGAAATCTTGTCCCTGCCATTGGAATTGCTCTCTCATGGCATGTAAGGTTTCCCCAAAGGAAAATTCCTCTGGTGGAGAGGCAGAAGGAATAGATTCTTCAGCATCGGAATCTTCATAAGTAGAAAAAGGAGCCTCTGGATTGTCTGTATTGTCTGAATCATCAGAAGAATCATCTGAGGACACTGGCTCAGGGGGCTCTGCTCTAGGTCTCTTTTCTGGAGGCTGAGAGGCCCTGTCTGGGTGAGACTGGGATCCCCTTATTAAAGAGATGAGATCCTCTGCCAGAGTAAGCATTTGAGAACTGGAACTGGGCCTGTGTGAGGGGGCTTAACAGGCACTGATTTAGCAGTTTTGGCTACTTTAGCCCTGGCAAAGGCCTTAATAGACATGGCTGCAGGAGGCCTAGCAGCACCACGTGCTGGGGTAGAGACATCCAAAGGGATGGTGTCCGATAATTCTAGAGGACCACATTAGTAGGCAAAACTTCAGAGGCCGATTCAACTAGGGTAGCAGGAGCCTCGGTAGTAGTCATGGATTCGGCTGAAGATTGACCCGTTTGCTCGGTTTCGGCCGAAACCGAGACACTCACGGTTTGCTTAACCGCGGTTTCGGCCGAAACCGCGGACCGCAGTGTCGGTCTTTTCTTTCGTTTTTAACAATTTGAGAAGTCGGAGGATCCGGCGGCATAATGTCGCAAAATCTGAGCGAAAAACTGTTCTGCAAACTCCGACCGGCCTAAGCGTTCGTCGGTTGAAGAAGCACAGGCTAAACAGGCTGCTACGAGGTCTGGGCCTAAACAAGGTAAGCAGTAAGAGTGGAAATCTTTATGAGGTATTTGTTTCCCACAAGTTAAACAGTTATTTACTTTTTCTGATATCGGCTGAGGTAAGAAAGAGTCCCCAGCGGGTACTTAGCTTTTAGAAGTCTTGAGTAGTATTCGGTAGTAGTAATCTCTGGATCTGACCGACCGGCACTTGCGAACAGCTTCTGCTTCGGGCGCCACGCGGCAAGAAAGACTGAGGAAAATGGCGTCGGCTGATGCCTTTATACCCGAAGACCAGCAGTGATGACGTCGGGTGAAGTGCGACACCAGCCGAGGCCAGACCCAGACTTTGGAATCCGGCCGACCGAAGGGCTGCCTGATGACAGGACAACCCATTTGTTAGGACTGCAGATGCATCCATGAAGGACATCAACCAGGTTTCCAATAATATGAAGTTATGGGACTTCCCTGCAGGCAAAATCATCCAAGACCGATGACTGTCCAACTGTATCCCAATAAAGACAATTCAATGAGATGGCACCAGAGAAATCCCCCTGTTTTTTAGACTGCTGAGGGTTCAATCACATGAGAACACCAAGCAAGGGCTGCTACATTACAGTCCCTTGATTACACCACCACAAGCAAAATGCCCACATAATGAAACACAAGAAGCTCCATCACAAATAAAAGCTTGATGGGCAAATATTCAGGGTGCAAATGAAAAACTAAATGCTAACATTTTGAACATTTTGCACAAAAAGCAGACCCCATGCACAGAAACACCAGAAGTTAAGTCCATCATTTTCAGTGACACCATAAAGATACATCGCTGCTGCAACAAAGGCATAACCATAGGAAACTCAACTTCTGTATTGGTCAACAAATGAGCTTTATCCTGTCTACCAGTCTAAGTTCTGCACTCTTTGCTCAGAAGCTCTCAAGCTCAGGGGCACATATTACTAGTGTCAGCACACTCCATTACATCATACTCTATTATTTAAGAGTGCCCAGTTCCTGGACCAGCCAGTTCAGTTTAGCCATTATACACTTCCTGCAAAACAAGAAATAACAATGGTGATTTAACACCTATGCTGCTTTATGTGGTAGATTAAACACAAGCAATAAATTCACCAGGGTAGATGGAAATGAAAAAAAAGCCAAAAGGCTAAGGACAAGAATGCTCTATCCTCAAGTACAGATGCACCAAGGAAGTCCTACTCCAAGAGTCACAGTAAAAACAATGATACTAGATGAAGCTGTGAAGTGAGAAAAAGGGTAGCCAAAACACAGAAGTCTCCAATGAAGATATTACTGAAGCAAGTACTCACAGTGGCTGTGCCTCTACGGGAGTAGTTTTTGACCACAGTATTTTCCAACAGACAGCAAACTGTCTAATGGCAAAGTTAATGTAGCTAGCAATCCATTTGAAAGCTGCCAGCCCTTCCTTCCCTGGGTTAAAGGAGACAACTGTAGTTTAGTCCTCTTAATTAACTGCACCTCCTTTAGTTAAAGATTAAGCTGAGACTCTGTATATCCAGGATATGAATGGCATTCTTTATCCTGGTATCTGCCCTGGTGAATGAAACAAAAACAATGGACTGGTTCAAGTGCATCAAAAATGCCATATGTGAAAAGAAACATGAGTTGTCTGAAAGGGACTCCTGGTCCTTGTGAAAAACAGTTATGGATCCCTCCACAATAGAGCCTGCATCTCCAAGGTCCTATGAGCACAGACAATGGCCATCAGAAAGTACTGTCCAATACACAAACTGATGTTATGTGATAAACAAATTGATGTTTGAATAGGGAACAGCAAGTCTGTCAATCACGATCAGATCTCAGGGAAGGAAGGGGGTTATTCAATGGCGGGCACAGATGCAGCACTGCTTTAAGGAACAGCCTACCCACATGGTGCTGAATCACAGCTCTGCCCTGTAGTGGACAGAAATAGCAAAAACATGCACCACAAACATGGAATGACTAAGGACCATATCATACAGTTGCAAGTTACAGGACAGAATAGTTTGAAAGCAGACCAACTGGAAGAATAGCTGGTATTGTTTCTGACAAAGACAGAACCTCTTCTACTTGGCAGAGTAAGTCTGCCTGATGGAAAACTTTACGGTGATCCCAGGACTTTAGACTGATAGCAAGGTGGCAAAGTGCCGTGGCCTCTTGGTCCTAGCTGGTCCAATGACATTACATAAAAACTGCCCCAAAGATCTCTAAGTCAATGGGTTACTTCACTGAGGAATTGCAGTCACAAAGTACATACACTTTTGTTTATACTGCAAGAGCTCAGGCTAGCTGCTTCCAGGCTGTATGAATAGCATCATTAATGACTGACTTAACAGTCTTCCCAAGAAGCAAATTAAGGCATTTCTTTGGGGGGATGACAAAGGCAATCCATGGAAGACCCCCCCCATGAGCTAAATAAGTGGTCATTCAGGAAGGGGAAGCCATAAGACAGGAATGAGTTTCCCCTCAACTATTTCAGAGGTAATGGCCACAGGTTCCTCACACTACTAAACAGGATGCCTGAATGGGAAGGAGTCCCTCATTCTCCCACCAGCTCTAGAAATAATAACTTAATTTAAAGAGGAATGTGCAATGGGTGCACATTTGAAGTCAATAAAAACACTGCACTCTGATGTATGCCAACTAATGGGGGCATAGGGACATCACAGGTCAGCATGAGTTCTGGTGATGACCTCAGGTTAAACTGGCAAATAAAGCATTCCCTCATCTGTGAGTGAAGCTCCCATCAAATCTCAGACAAAAAGTCTGAAGCCTAAACAGTGAGCCCTGGAATAAAAATCCATGAGGATTCCCCCATTACCATAGGCCATTAGTTCCTACTGTACCCAAGGAAGACTCCAGAAGTTGAGTTCTTGGTCTAAATACCACCCTAAAAGTTGTTATGAGATGCATAAGATGATCAACCAGAACCAAACCATGCAGCAGCAAGCTTCTGTAGTTTTGATGGTGGGATGTGCACTTGCAACATCATAGAAATCAACCTTTAGCAGACAGCCATGGAAATGCCTCCTCTAATCCAGTATAATCTGTTAAGGGAAGCACAGGCATAAGCTCAATCCTTCACTAGTGTAAGGCATTTCACTAGTTTAAAGCAAGCAAGATCACTACCTATCAGTACATTCATTCCAAGAGAAAAGGAGCCAGGCATTATCAGACTAGGCCCATCCATTCCTACATGTGAATCCCAATCAACCCGCTGTTCCCTGACAAGAGTCAGTGATAGGAAGCAGGCCAACTTGCTGGACTTGGGGCGGTAGCCAACCCCTGCCCCATGAGGGCAAAATTAGTATAACCGACCCAGCTATCATTTGCTTAGGCAAAGCAGTCCTTAATCTGGCTTTGCAAAACTAATCAATATTTGTGTAAAGTAAATATTTTACTGTAGTCGCAGTTTGTGAGAAAAAAAGCTGAAATACATTACTGTGCCCATTATGTTTTTACCAAAATTAGACATCTGAGGTATACATAGTCAACAAGTTGAATATAACTGCTGAATATGGGAACTGTTGGTGGCTAGAAATGACTGACTGCTGTCATGACTAAGTTAAACAGTCATTAAACTGGCTTTGCAGAACTAGTGTACATTTGAGTAAAGCAAACTACAATACTTTACTGTGTACATTTTTTTAAACCTACTCAGACATCTATGGCGTGCAGATTCAATAAGGTGGCATTAACTGATGGGTGTATGGGCTGTCTGTGGATGAAATTAACTGTGTAAAGGGATTATGTCAGGAAAAACTTTAAATATATGTCTTTAGTCATTTGTTCTTTCACTTTCATACTAATCTAACACTTGAGAGGCAAACAGAAAGAAAATGACTTTTTAGAGGGGTATGACGTATGGGAGCATTCCCAACTATGACTTGTGTTTCTCTCTCAGCATTTAGTCAGAGGGCCTAGTGCTGCCCAGACCACTGGTTTAATTCAGTTACTTCTTCCACAGTTATTACAGTGAAGCCTTGGCAACTGACAGTAGGTTAAAAGAACAGAAGAAAGAGTTGAACAGCAAAAAGAAAATGTGAAAAAAAAAAAAATAATTCATATTGATCATACTAAATGTGGAGAGACCAGGATGAGGCTAAAAGTGGAGGGAATGTGCATCACAATTACAAATCTGGTTACTGACTTGCCTTGACAGTCTCACCCCATTCGAATTTGTCCCACCTATTCAGCTGCTTCCTGCAGTAACCCCCTTTGCTTTAAAGCTACCATCCACCACTGAACAACTTACTAAGTGGATGACTTTGGCTGAAATTATCACTGACTACACAATTTATTTTGAAAACTGTACATGCACAAATGAAGGGAATTTTACAGAAAATTGCTGGAAAATAATTTTTCTGGATTAAGTGAAGAAAAAGATGCTGGATGCTTATTATTATCTGAAAGAATTGCCTAGACCATATAATCCTTTCAGGCAACTCATTCCAAAGAAGGTGGATGTGGTGGTGGGGTTGTTCCAAGGGTTTGGCTAAAAACATCCTGGCCAGCTCCTTTAGGAATTAGCTACATTCCCTGATTTTGGTGTGCAAATAGTAGGTCTCCTTTAGGTGATCCCAGAAATATGATGTTTTCAGGATCATCTACCATGAGTCCAGCAGGGATGTATATTCTGCTTTCAGAACCTTTAATTGCTAAATACTGGTATCTTCTGGAAAACGGTTAGGGTTAAACATTAAAATAAATAAACATATACAACAAGAATTACTTCACTTTGTAATAGCAGACTATTATTGACTATCATGACTAAAGAAATCCAAGTCACTGCGAGCCACGTGTTCTAGTGAGCTAAACCTTGCCACAACAATAAATAGAACATGCTGGAGGGATAGATTCCTGTCACAGAGACTCCCCATGCTTTGGA
This sequence comes from Protopterus annectens, assembly GCF_019279795.1. Classification (NCBI taxonomy): domain Eukaryota; kingdom Metazoa; phylum Chordata; order Ceratodontiformes; family Protopteridae; genus Protopterus; species Protopterus annectens. The sequence continues at coordinate 1,597,917,426 of NC_056737.1, read as the reverse complement.
ACACAATTCCAAACTACATTTGGCAGAGCCCCTCACTAACACTCTTCAAGAGAAACCTTGTCGAGTGGATGGGTAACAGAAAATACACCCCTGGGATCACTTCATTGGCTCTGCTTGACAGAGGATCAGTTAATTAATCAATGGGGCAGCGAAAGCCGACACAGTCTGGCTAGGCTTATAAATGCACTCGGCCAGATAGCCTACTACCTACCTATGAACCTAAGAACCAGAAGCAGTTGCAAGTAGGTTGATTTCATGTTAAAGACAAAAGGCATATGAGAAAAACAGTCAATATTTTGTAGACTTGATGAATAATTATGGATGTGGGAAAAGATTAATTAAAATGATAAACAGTACACACAAGCAAGTTATAATCATCTAGTTTGATCAATGGATGATGTGGCAACTGCCCTTTGAGCACTTTCAAGTAAGTGTATTGATTAATGTAGGTATGTATACAAAGAAGTGTGTGTGTGTCTATATATCTACTTATATATAAATTGATACACACACACACAATTACATAAAATGGAAAAATAAGGAAGACGACTGAAAATGAAAAACAACTATTCCATCTACCTACAACCAGGTACTATAGTTTATAAAAGATACCCATTATTACAAATGTCAGCACTGTGGTCAACATGCCACACAAAAGACAGCTTCCAAAAATCTAGAGTGGCAGGGCAAGAACAAGTCTTGGAGACCTTCAGGCAACAGCTTCACAGGGCTCTCCAAACAGTCATGGCTTAGCAGGGCAAGCCATTTTCCCTCTCCTCCGCTAACCACAAGTATCCCCATCCCTTGTCTTTGACAGTTAACTGACCTTCAAAGAAAATTGGTTAAAGATTACTTTGGACAAGTGAGTCATAGATGTCTCTCTTTGAGCTGGTGTAAAGAATTCAAAGGATGCTACCTGTGCCAGTGAATCAGGTAGAGTTGACCTTACCCCATCCTCATCTACCTCCTTGCTCCAGGAATACAGAAGAGTCTCAGGGAACAGGAAGGAATGCTCTTGTTCCAGACCCTTCCTGATCCACAGAGGAGGCCTGTTCTAGACCTACTGAAACTGAACCATTTTTTAAGGATACCACAGTTTGAAATGATTACCTTGCAGTTCCCCTATCCCCCTTATTAATGCCCACTGTGGTCATGACCCCACTTCCACTTTTCATTCGATCCTTTGGACTTTACACTGCTCCCAAGAGGTTCTCAAAATTATTGGTCCCACAAATAGTATTCCTAAGGACCAGGGACACCCATATCTCTCCATACCTGGATGACTGCCTGCCGCAGGACCAGTACAGGGAGGAACCGTGAGGAAAAACTCTGCTTCACTTTCAGTTGCTCTCAGAACTTGGTTTACTTCCTGAAACCCATAGAGTCCAACCTAATCCTCAGTACATCCAGGATCTACATGCAAGCCGTGCTGGGCACTGCCCTGTCCAATACTTTCTAGCCACTACAAAAGATTACCTCTCTGTGGGAAATACTTCTTAGTCTATTCTCAGAGGATGTCTAAGGATCAAGGGACTTCCTAAGAGCTCTAAATTTTATGGCATCAGTCATCCTAAAGGTGCTTCTGCCAAAACTCTGCATGTGAAAACTTCGTTGACAGCTCAGGATCCATCAAGAACAACATTTCCACTCACTGAAGGAGGTATTCATTCTACCTTACATCATGAAGGAGTACACCTGATAGGCTGGGCTGCTCAGATCAGGACAAAAGCAGGAATGTCTTTCCAATCCTCTGCACATAGTCAAAGGCTGACAAAAGATATGTCAGGCAAGGCTTGGGGTAAATACACTGGCAGTTTCAACGTGCAGAGTCTATACATGTTTGCTGAGGAAATGCTAGGTGTAATCCTGATACTCTGGCCTTCAGGTCTGTGTAGAAGCCAGCAGCCATGTTTCTGACCACAGACCACACCAGTCATGTAATTTATAAACAAAGTATACTCATCTATACCCCCCCCCACCGCCAACTAGCGATGCAAGCCTGAGAGTTGGCATCACTGCCACAGATGGCTTTCATTGCAACTTTCATGCTATGACACAACTGGACTGTTGACACCCTCAGCTGGATGTTGAACAGCAATCATGACTGGCATATTTGCAGTACCTCCTTTAAAGGGTTAGTGCAGAAATGAGCGGTGCTAGAGAACTATACATTTGCACACAAATCACTGGTTTCCAAAGCTCTGAAAAAGAAACCTTGTGAATTGGACATCATCTCTTTCCCACAGAATGACCTTTTCCTGTACGCATCCCCAATTTCTTTGCTACCCAGGGTAGTACAAATGATAAGAGTATAAAGACCAAGGATGATTCTAATGCCCCTTTCATGTCTGTATAGCGCTGACCCTCCATAATAGTGTGGGTGGAGAAGGAACATGGGGTTTGCTAATATGCACACACTTCCAGGAACTCTGAGTGACAGCACTGATTGTGATACCCCCTTCTCACAAGTACCTGTTTTACAAAGACACAATTAAATTTTAAAGAAAATCAGGAAATCCAACCCACCTGGAATCTTTTATCTAACACACTGGTGAAAATTCTCCATTTAGTTCAAGGAGGAGGACAAGAACCCCAAGTAAGGGAGGGATGACTTTGGTACCGTCTTGCCTGTCGGATCTCTCTACAGCAAGGTTATCTTATTCTTCAGTTAGTGAATTATTCTTCAGTAATTTTGAAGGAACTACAATGAATAAAGTTTCTGCTTTACCTCCTGTGATTTGAATTTCATCTTAGAAAAAAAATACCCTTGTGTGACAATAAGGTATTGCCAGCCATGCCAGGAGAAGTAGGGCAGTGGATGTATAATTTATAGGTTCATAGGTTCATAGGTTCATACTAGGCTATCTGCCCGAGGGCATTTACAAGCCTAGCCCATAGTTTTGTGGCTTACGCCACCCCTTTAGTATGGGGAACTATACCCATTATTTTGCTGTGCCTCTGTTGAGCAGTGACACTGAGGTAATCCCTGGGGTATATCTGCGATCTCCCATCCATTGGTCAAGATTTCTCTTGAACAAGGCCAGCGAGGTGCTCTGCCTCACATATACCGGGATTTTATTCCACAGCATAGGGAGTCTTTGGGTGATGAATCTATCCCTCCAGCACGTCCTATTAATAGCCGTGTCGAGGTTTAAGTCTCCGCCCTTGTGGCTCTGACGGATCTAGATTTTTGAGGTGAAGCATATTCATCAAATCTGGGTTTGACATGGCCTTGTATGTTAGGCAAAGGTCACCTCTGAGCAAGCGTGGCGACTGAATAGAGCTGGAGTTCTTTCAGTCGGGCAGCATAGGACAGATGTTTGAGACCCTTTATCCTTTTGGTGAGGAACTTTTGTGGCCTCTCCAGCTGCTGCAAGTGTCGGGTCAGATACATTCGAATGGGGCATTGTACTCAATCATTGGTCTGATGAGTGATGAGTATAGGGAGACTATGACCTCCCTTGATCTAGATGAGAATCCCTTCATGATAAGGTGGGCAATGTAGAAGGTCTTCCTAACTACTTTAGCTACATGGGTGTCGAATGACAGACTACTATCAACCTGGGTCCCCAGGTCCCTGATAACTTCTTCTGTACTCAGTGGATTGCCACCTATTTGGTAGCTAGGGGTAACCTTGTTTTTCCCGAAGGGTATGACTATGCATTTTTGGCATTTAACTTTAGGCCATGGCTCTGGCACCAGTTATCCGTTTCTGTGAGACCCTTCTGAAGGATATCTGTGTCAGATGTGTTTTCTACTATGGCCCAGTTTGCAGTCATCTGCAAACTTTGTCAGCCATAACCCACCTGTGTTTGCTTGTACTTGGAAAAGTAGATGCCAAACAAGAGTGGGCCCAGGACTGAGCCCTGTGGTACACCACTTGTGACAGGCTTTGAGTCTGACATGGCGCCAGCAACTCTGACCCTGTGGGTTCTGTCACTCAGCCAGTTTGCAACCCATCTTGTGATGTATGGGTTAACATTTAAGCTGATGAGTTTTTCAATGATACCCGAGTGGGGTATTGTATCAAAGGCCTTCGCCAGATCGAGGTAGGCTGTATGGACTGCCTTTCCCTCATCAATGGCTTTGGTGACTGTTTGAAAAAGTCAACCAAGTTTAGAAGGCATGATCTGCCTTTGACAAAGCCAAACTGGGATGGATCCAAAGTCTGCAAATTCCCTATGTCTTTATTTATGAGGTCCATTATGATCCTCTCCATGGCTTTGCAGATAAGGCTTGTCAAGCTAATGGGCGGTAATTTCCAGGGTCGGTGGAGGCACCGCCTTTGTGAAGTGGGACCACAGTTGCAGTGCGCCACTCCTGGGTACATATCCAGAGGTAAGACTATGATTAAACAGCTGTCCTAGCTGTGGGTTTAATTCCTCGTTGAGTTCGTGGAGCACACAGCCGGGGACACCATCAGGTCCCATGGATGCTGTGTTTTTGCTTTGGAGAGAGCAGTTCTCACTTGGGCGTTGGAGATGTTTGGGGGCTGCAATCGCTGGTATAGATATCTCTCCTTTTGGGGGGAGAAGTTTGCACTGAACCTGTCAGCCAGTATGTTGGCAATGTCTGTAGGATCAGTAATCTTCACATCATTTTGAACTAGTTCTGAGCATATCTGGGAGTTTCCTCCCAGGTTTCTAACATAGCTAAAGAAGGCCTTATGATTGTCTTTTGAGTCTTTAGCTATTTTTCTCTCAAAATTTGCTTTGGATGATTTTATGAGAGCTCTTAGTTTTTACTTATAGTGATCAAGGGTGTCTTACCTTTTAAGGATTTTGCTCTATCTTGTAGTAGCTTCCTCCTTTTGTTGTAGAGTTTGTTTATGGCTGGGGTCCACCAGAGTGGGCGCTTGCCTTTGGTACAAAGAGTCTTTGTTTTGCTTGGGATTGCCTTATCCAGGCAGTCCTGCAGGTGCTGGTAGAAGGCATTTGTAAGTGATTCAGCGGCTTGAGTACTGTTTTCCGTCGGCTCGGGGGCCTTAAAGGAGACCACACTAGTCTTTAGAAGTGTGAAGTCGGCTTCGAGAAGTTCTTTACTGTGGTCTTTTTATTTCAGGTGGGGTGGGATGAGGACCTCCAGCGAGATTAGTTTGTGATCTGATCTCACCAGTGAGGGGTATACTTCGGTGTTGAACATTGTACTCCCATGTTCGTGATGATGAGATCAAGTATGTTTTCTCCTCTTGTGGGGATGGTGACTAGTTGTTCCATGGCATTTGAGTTTATGAATTCCAGGAACTTTTGGGCTAGGGTGTTTGGGCTTGAGTAGTGTTCCCAGTCTATATTAGGGTAATTGAAGTCACCTAGTATGATGGTGTTTGGTGATACATTTATCCCTCTAGTGTTTTCAGGAAGGCCATGTGAGGTTCCTGAGTTTGTGAGGGTAGCCTGTAACATGCTACAATTTGCAGAGCAGTCTTGCCTATGGTTAATTGCACCTGGATGGTCTCCGATGCATCGTGCGTTGCCACCAGTCTTGAGGTGTGGGTGTCTTTGATGAATATGGATACCCCCTCCTTTCTTGGTATTGTCCGGATTTTGGGGCGGAACGCATGATAAGAGGTAAAACCTGCTAGTGCTGCGGTGCCCTCACCAGCCTTGCACGAGCTCCCTGTCACTGGAGAGCCATCGCTGTCCTCCATACTGAGCAGGGCCTCGAGTCGTGCATTTTGAGATTTAGACTTCTGGCATTGAGCAGCATTACCCTTAGTTTTTTCCTTTTTGTGTTCTAGGGTGGTAGGTTTAGAATTTGAGCCTTGCCTAAAAAGGCACTATGGGGTGGCAAGAGCCTTTGCCAATATCCGGAATCCCAGGGTGACAGGTGCAAGCCGTCCCTTGAAGCAGCGTGGCTTGTCCAGCATGTCATCCCAGGCAGACAGACATTGGATCCCCTTTGAATGACACCAGAGTTTAAGCCAGTTGTTAAAGCTGATCATCTTATCTCTGTATTGTGGCATCATTCTTGGTGAAGGTAGGATACTGCTCAAGGTCAGGGTCATACCTGCCTGGGCTACATAATCAGAGAGCTCCTCAATGTCTCTTTTCATGTCGTCCAAGGAGTGCGTCTCAGGTCGTTTACACCAGCGTGGACAATGACTGAGTCATATTTGTACCTGCTGTTGAGAGACCTGAGTGCTTGCGTTATGTGGCGGATTCTAGCGCCCGACAGGCAGCTTACTGTGACCTTCTCCTTACTCAGTCTGGTGGCGGGACGTCAGTGTGTCTGACTATGGAGTCACCAATGACTAGTGTGTCTGGCATTGTGTTTGGCCTTAAGGGCTGTGACTGTTTGACACTCTGACTGTGAGGTCTATGTGTTGCAGGTGTTGTGTTCTGAGGTGGTGGTTGTTTGGGTGTCTGCTTTGGTGGCCTCTGCTGTTTTGGTAGATTTTGATCAGAGCCGAGTATGTCTTTGTGTGTTTATGTGTATGATTTGAGGTTGTGATGGTACTATGTGAGACTGGGTCTATAGTGTGTGTGGTAACCTTCTCCTCCTGACTGGTCTTGCCAGTCCTATGTTGAGAGAGCTCAGCCTCCAGTTTGGCCGTATAGTTGCATCTCTCGCATGTATTTGTGTTTTGTGGGAGGAGGAGAGGGTTGTCTGTGTACATGAGGCAATTGTAACATTGCCTCAATATTCCCAGGTTCACCAGCTGAGCAGGAGAGGACACTAGCAACTGATCCCTCGACATGCTAGAAGGACTAGACAAAAAAACTTTAAAAGAGATTCCGGGGGACGTGAGTGACTGAGAAATGGGGGGTTGCCTTTTTGGGGTGCTATCTATAAGAGTGCCGTATCAAGGTAATAAGTACTGTAGGAGCAAGTGCTAGGTTTAACAGATAGAGAAAAGTCTACTTGGAGTCAAGTAGATGATCTTGGAGTCAAGTAGATGATCTTGGAGTCAAGTAGATGATCTTTATGCCAGTACAGTTAGCTGGAATTGTGCAAAGAATTGTATGTTGTTTGTGTATCAAACTGACTTGATTCTTGAAACTAAATTATTTTATGGGTTAACCCATAAAGATGTCATCCCACAGTTTTAAAGTAAGCCAGAGACACAGTGTCTGTAAGAAGCCTGGCTTAGTAGCTCTGTAGGAGGAGTAGAAGTGTTAAAATGGTTTTATGACTTCCAGGAGCAGCAGCAGATCTGATCAATGCTCTGTGTGTGTGTGTGTGTGTGTGTGTGTGTGTGTGTGTGTGTGTGTGTGTGTGGTAACACATAGGTGCTAAAACCCTGGCAGTTTCTAGTGATTGGGGATAGTGCGGGAAACAAAGTCAGTTGACCAGGTGTTTGTGGTGTCATTCTGAAAGCGAGGAATAATATTTAGATATTAGTAGGAGGTTGCTCTCAGTATTCTGTATTCTGTCTTGGATCTGACAAGGACCAATCGCCCATCTTGCCTTGCTCTATTCAGTATGTAGGAACAGAAATTCTCCAGATCAGTTCGGAAAATATAGTGAGACTAGTTAAGTAGTGTTCTTCTGTAATTGTGCGACACTTTCCAGCTATGTTATTTTCAATGTTTCCTGTGACAAACTCTGGTGTTTACTGTAAAAATATATTTAGTATTTTCATGCTCTTTTTTATTATTAAATATATTTAAACTTCTCATTGTGGCTGATCCTTTTAGAAAAATATTTATGTTTTGAAAGTATTTGCATACATGTATTTGGTGACAGCTCAAGTCACTTCCTGAAGCCTTGCTGTTTGGTCAACATTATCATTTGCATTAACAGAAATTTCACTCAGTATAATTGGGTACCCCTGCAAGAGCCTTAGGTAGCTGACTTTGTAGTGCCTGGTGACAGTGATAACTGCCTCACAGTCTGGGCAGAAGGGAGCATAGCTAGTAAACCTGTGCCAGCCTTTCCCGTGTGTGTGTGTGTGTGTGTGTGTGTGTGTGTGTGTGTGAGCTACTTGGAGCAGGGACGCAATCACTGGCTTTACAGAGACAGTGGTGGAGGACTTGACTTGGGCACTCAACTAAGGACTTAACTCTAAAGCTGTGCCAGTGGGGAGTCTTATTGGGGATCTCAAGAGAGACAGAAATATAGAAATCCAGACGCCGGGCTGTCTGTGTTTCCTCTGTGCTCTTAAGGGAAACTGGGCTTGATGCAGAGAGGTCTGCATCTGGAAATACTGAGTATATCCATTTGTATTCCAAGTGAACATCCCTCTCCAGTGTCAGTGGTGAGGATTGAGACTCCTTGATTTCTGGCCCAGAGTGGGGAGGTCACACCTTGTTTTATGTAAAAAAGAAGAATTAGTGCCTAAGACATTTTTTTTTTATCTTTGGAGAATCTTTTCTTCATAGCCGTTATTTGAGCCATGAGGGGTTCTGAATTGGAAGCCCTAGTGTGAAGAATGCTTTTTAAGGTCTTCAAGAACAGAGTTGCTCTTGGGACAGCATATGCATTTTGGCTATCTCAACAAGTCTGACTCTTGATCCACCCTTTGTCAGTTCTTTCTAGTAAAGCAGTTAACTTGGTGCACCAGTGAGGGCTACTTCTACACTTTAGGACCTAGACTTCGTGCTTGACAAATTGACTTTAGACCCTTCTGAGCCAGCATCATTTGCTCCTCTCATATATTTAACTTGCAAGACAGTTCTTTTAGTCACCATTAGCTCAGGTAGGAAAATCTCTGAGATGCAAGTCATTGTGTGCAAGAAGCCTTTCAGTTTATTTCACAGACACAGGGGTAATCCTTAGAACTAATTCTTCCTTCATGCCAGAGATAGTCTCAAAGATATCCCTTACTCAAGTCATTCAGTTTCCATTCTTGTATCATTTCCATTCTTGTATCCCATATCAGATGATAGAGAAGATTTTATATTTGTATGCCCACTGACAACTCGGGTACTTCACTGACAGAACAAAGGTTTTTATATCCTTTGTCTATGAGAAGTAGGACAAGTCAGTCTAGGCAAGCACTCAAACTGTCTGATCAAGGGTATCTGGTTCTGCTATAACAGGCACAGGAAAAATTTGCATGAGTAGGTCAAAGCTCATTCTACTAGAGATCCTGCCACATTAGACACCTTTTTCAAGAATGATTCCATTTAGAGCATTTGCAAAGTGGCCACTTGGTCCTCTAGTTTACCTTTTCCAAACATTATAAGTTAGAGACACAGTCCAGGAGGTTGGGACTTTTCTCCTACAAAGTGTTGTCTGTTTTCCTTTGCACTAATGTTTTCAAAACTTAAAAAAAAACAGTGCACTCTTTCTTTCTTTGAGTATATACCCTTTGTGCTTCATTGGCTCAAACAAATGACAGTGATCTTGATGTGTTTTCCCACTCATCCAGGGTACTGCATTGTATCTCTTTAATGAGCATGAGGAGGCAGCATGCACCAACATATCCACAAAGCCTTTGCAGTTAGGCTGGCTGAGCAGATGTCTGCCTGTGGCTAATTCGTACATGAGACAAATGATATTACATCAGTAGTCATGCTTGAATATCTAGTGTTCATGGGGAGTGTGTTTATGCCATCTCTCCTGTTTCCTATGGTTATCTAAAATGCAAAGCATGACAGCGCCATCATGACTCTGGTAAAACTCCTGTAGCCTAAATAAAGTACAGTTTTGTACCTACCATAAATGTAGATGTTCGAGTGTAAACACTGCTGCAGTCATTACACTTCGGTTATCCTGCCATCAGGTGGTTCCCCAGTTGGCCTGAGTTCCAAAGTCTTGGTCCGGCGTCAGTTGCTGTTGCCTCTTCCCTGACGTCAGTGCGACAGGGGGATATAAGATGCAGCCGACGCCATTTTCTTCAGTTTTTCTTGCCCCAGATGTCAGGTGCCCCCAAATAGGTAGGCCATTCAAATTGCTAGTAAAATATATAAAAGAAAAGCAAACAATCATTTATAATTACCAGCAAATACTCCCCATAGGTAATAAGGGTAGATGACCTAGGTATGTACCAGAAAGTTAAAGGGGAAGGAGGGAGGGTAACCTGGACTGCAGCAGTGTTTACACTCGAACATCTACATTTATGGTAGGTACAAAACTGTACTATATTCATCGTGTTATACTGCTGCAGTCATTACACTTGGGTGGAATCTCAAAGCTGAGGTAGGGAGGCTGGATCTATAAGACATTAGGGGTGGCTATAAGGCCCTGCAGCACAGCAGTGGCAAAGCCAGCTCTGGATTTGGAATATAAAGACAAATGGTAATGTTTGGTGAAGGTATGCATAGAACTCCATGTTGCTGCTTCTAAAATATCCTTGGTAGGCACTCCTCTGAGGTAGGCAGTTGAAGTGGCTGTTGCCCTGGTGGAATGAGATCTAATGCTGCTAGGTACAGGTTTCCCATGGTGGGTATAGCAAAAATGTATACAGTGAGCTATCCATTTTGAAACAGTCTGCTTTGAAATGGCTTTTCCCTGTGCTCCTGCAGCGTATGCTACCAATAATTGCTCAGATTTTCTGAAAGCTTTGGTTTTGTCCAAGTAGAAGCGTAACTGCCTGTGAATGTCCAAGGAATGTAGTAGTTTCTCCCCTTTGTTCTGTGGTTTTGGATAAAAAGTTGGCAACTGAATGGTTTGGTTTAGAGCCACACTTGATACCACCTTTGACATAAACATAGGGTTAGTTCTTAAGGACACCCTGTCCTGATGGAAGATGAGGAAAGGTTCCACTGCCATTAGTGCCTGTAATTCTGAAACTCTTCGTGCTGATGTTATTGCCAGTAGCAGAGCAGTCTTCCAAGAGATGTATTTTAATTCTGCTGTGTTAGCTGGCTCAAAAGGAGGTAAAATTAATTTTTCCAAAACAAAGTTGAGGTCCCACGTTGGTATTGGTGCTCTACGGGGTGATCTCATGTTTTCAGCCCCTCTGAGGTACTGTTTGAGCAAAGGATTAGAAAAAAATGGTGGATCCATGTTGTAATGAGCAGAAATGGCTGAAGCATGGATTTTGATGGATGAGAAAGAGAGGCCCTTGTCCAGCATCTCAGTTAAGTATTGAAGTATCTGAGGAATGTTTGGGACAAGAGGGTCAAGGCTGTGTGCTTGATTCCAGGCACATAATCTCTTCCATTGATCCGAGTAGGCTTTCCTGGTGCTAGGCCTTCTGGCCTCCAGAATGACATCCATAACAGCTTTGGAGAGAGGCAATGTTTGCTTGGCTAAGGAATTTTCCATGAAGCTAAATTTAAGGTCTTTAGCTGGCTGTGAAGTATCTGATTGTTGTGTTGTGTCAACAGCTGTGGGATTTGACGCAAAATCCAGGGTGGTTCTTGTGCTAAGTTCTTTAAGAATGGGTACCAGTGCTGGTGTGGCCAGTCTGGTGCAATCAGGATCATCTTTGGCTCTTCCTGCCTGGCTTTTATGAGTACCTCTGGAAGGAGAGGTAAAGGAGGGAAAGCGTATACTTGTAGTTTTTTCCAGCTGAATGAGAGGGCATCCACTTTCCATGCTTGTGGATGGTAGCTCCTTGTGCAGAATTTCTGTAATTGGCAGTTCATTGGGGATGCAAACAGATCTATGTCTGGTCTCCCCCATTTTTGTGTTATCATTCTGAATATTTGTGGACTCAGTTCCCATTTGTGGGGATCCATGATGTTTCTGCTTAGGTCGTCTGCCAGTGTGTTTTTCTCTCCTGGCAGGAATTGTGCCTGCAGATGAACTTGGTAGTTTAAAGCTGTGTTCAACAAGGTCATGGCTGGTCTGCAGAGGGGGTAGGAGTGTGTGCCCCCTTACTTGTTTATGTACCACATAACTGTGGTGTTGTCTGTCTTTAGTAGTAGTTGTCCTGGATGCAGCAGGTCCTTGAAAGATATAATTGCATTTTGTACAGCTAGCATCTCTTTTTGATTGATGTGGAGATGTCTTTGCTCTGTGGGCCATTCACCCTGAATACATTTTCCTGCCATGTGTGCTCACCAGGCGTAATCCGATGCATCTGTTGTCAGTGTCTGCCTGGCTGTGGGTTGAGTAAAAGGCTGTCCCTTGTTGAGGTGACAAGCTTGAGCCCACCATCGAAACTCCTGTTGAAGGCAAGGAATTAGTGGTATAACTGTTTCCAAACTTTGAAAGTGTTGAGACCATACACTCTTTAGATACCATTGTAGTTTCCTCATATGCAGTCTGGCATATGGAATTAGTAGTATGCAAGATGCCATGTAGCCCAAGGCCTGCAGAATTTTTCTTGCAGGGAGTTGGGTCTTTCTTGCCATTAAATGAAAATACTGAGTCAGTTGTCCTTGCTTGTCTGGCATGAGATAAGCCATCTGGGTTGTTGTGTTTAAGCTGGCACCCAGGAATATTATCTGTTGTGAGGGCACTAGTTTTGATTTCTTTTCGTTTACTGTGTACCCCAGGCAACTTAATAACTTTTGTACGTACGCCAGATGCTTTAGAAGAATGTCCTTGCTCTCTGCTTGAATCAGGCAGTCGTCCAGTTATGGGTAAATTTGTATTCCTTTTTGCCTGCAAAATGCAATTACTGGTGCCAGGCACTTTGTGAAGACCCTGGGCGCAGTAGATAAGCCAAAGGGCAGTGCAGAGAATTGATAGTGCATTGAACCAGCTAGAAATCTGAAGTATCTTCTGCAGTTTTGTCTGATAGGGACATGCAGGTATGCCTCTTTGAGGTCCATAGTCACGAGCCAAGCTTTCTTGCCCAGCATGGAAAGAAGCTGTTGCAGTGTCAACATTTTGAATTTCAGAACATCCAGGTAAGTGTTCAGAGTAGAAAGGTACAGAATGGGTCTCCAGGCTTAGTCCTTTCTGGGAACCAGAAAGAGTCTTGAGTAAAATCCTTGTCCTTGCTCTTGTGGTGGTACCATTTGAATAGCTCTCATGTCCATGAGTGCTGTAATTTGTTTTTGAGCCTCTGTCCATTGATTTGGTGGCAGATTCGGCATTCCTTTTAACCTTGGCAGAGTGTGAAAGTGGAACCTGTAACCCTGAGATATGATGTTGAGAACCCATTTGTCTTTGGTGATGCAATGCCAATTGTGATAGAAAAGAGCCAGTTTTCCTCGTAAGGGGGCTGCCAAGAGAGAGCTGTTTGGCAGCTGTAGTGGAAAGTAATTGAGATTGTTTTTTATAAGGTTGAGGCCTGTCTTCCCCTTCTTTCTGGCCTGGTGTACCCCACTGTCGAGGTCTGTAAGGGCCTTGTGTCTGACCTCTACCTCTTGGACGTCTATATCTGCCCCTTTGAGGTCTGTCTGTGACAGGAAAGGACCATTTCTTTGTTGGCCAATTTCTGCTAAAACGACTGAACCTGTAAGAAATCTTTGACCGTTTGCATAGATTTTGCCTTATCCTCCATCTTTTTTAATACCTCCTCTGCCTTAACTCCAAACAACACATCCCGTTGCAAAGGTGCATCCAATAATTTGGCCTTAACATGATCAGGTAGCGTATGTTCTTTTAACCAAGCATGCCTTCTAATGACAGAGCCTGTAACTGCTGCTCTACAGGAGGCCTCTAAGGAATCAAACCCACATTGCAAAGTATGTTACCCCACTTGTTCAGCTGTATGCAATAAATCCTGCATTTCTTTCAAATTAGGAGGATCTGAATCTGGAAGCATCTTTTGTTTCAACTGAGACATTAAAAATTGCTGATATTTTAGCATGTGAAACTGGCAATTCAAGGCTCTCATTGCTAAAGTTGCAGACGTATAAACTTTCTTTCCTCATCTGTCTAATGCTCTGGAATCTCTGTCAGAGGGGACTGGGTTTTTAGCTGATGAAGCCTTAATCCCTTTGGGTCCCTGAGAAATAGTTTCAGAGTCAGCAACAGGGCTTTTGTACAGAAATTTGTGACAGTCAGGGACTCTATAATATCTATCAGGCTTAACTGGGGCTGGTGGTAAGGAGTTAGGGTTTAAGCTGGATTCAGTGTACACATCATCCACAATATCTAATACTGGCGGAATAACAAGGGATCTGTGTTAAGGCAATAAAAGGAAATCTCTGAGCCTTTTCTTGGATTCTGAGTAATCCTGGCCTTCCCAGTGGAAATGTTCCCTCATGGTATATAAGGTCTCCCCAAAGGAGTAGTCCTCAGGCGGAGAGGCTGATGGAATTGATTCCTCAGCATCAGAATCCTCATAAGGGGGTAAGAAATATCCTAGGTCTGAGGATGAGTCTGAGGAAATGGACACCTGGTCGGAAGATTCATAGTCTGCATCTTGTCTGGGCCTTTTATCAGGAGGGGGATGGGACCCTCTGATCAAGGTGATTAGGTCTTCGGCCATTTTTAGCATTTGTTTCTTAGGCATGGAAGCCTGCCCTGGAGATAGCTGTGTCTGTTTCTTTGCTTTTAAGGCAGGCTTGGACTTAGCAGAGGGTTTAATGGTTAACTGGGTAGGTCTGAAAATACCCTCTGAAGCTGTGGATTGCTCAGCTACTTTGGTTCCCTCTGTAGGATTAAGTTCGGTAATCTGAATACCAGGTGCATCTGAATGCCCAGCCAGCTCCACGTGGGAGTCGGTCTGTGGTTCTATGGAAGTGGTCGTCAGGAGTTGCATAGGTGCCTCGCTGAAAACCGGAGACCGGCCTAGAAGAGGCCTCGTCGTCAGTTTTGGGCCTCGGATGCCTGTGCTTGTCCTTGCCTTTTTATGTATTCCGGTCGTCGGAAGTTCCGACGGCATGGTGTAATTGAATTTTCTGCCAAAATAATGTCGGGCAAAATCAAACCGACATTTAATAGTGCGCTTGTTAAACCTAGCACAAAACCGACAACCAGTGACATTGTGGTCTGGGCCAAGGCATGGAATACAACAGGAGTGGAAATCCTTATGAGGTATTTGCTTCCCACAAGAAATGCAGTTATTAACTTTTACTGACATCGGTCTGAGGCAAGACAAAGTTTCCCCAATGGAGTACTTAGCTTTTTTAGAAGACTTCGGTTCTAGATTTGGAATGAAAATCTCAGGAGTCGGCCGACCGGCACTTGCGAACTGCTTCTGCTCCGGGCACCGCGCAGCAAAAAAGACAGAAGAAAATGGCGTTGGCTGCATCTTATATCCCCCTGTCGCACTGACGTTAGGTAAGAGGTGACAGCAACCGACGCCGGACCAAGACTTTATTTATTTATTTATTTATTTCCAGTTTGATTACCAGGGAAGTCCACTGGGCCAGAACGTACCCATTTTCAGTGGAGACCCAGGGAGAAAAGCTCCAAAAGCAAAGCAAATACAATCTAAGTTACATAGTGTAAAAGGTAGTAATAAAATATATACATTTGTAATTACATTACATTGATACAGTTAGTAAAAAAGCAAATACATGCAGTATACTTCAAAAAACATCATTCAGAAAGGTAGATACAATAGATTTAGTAGTTTCCTTCAAGTAGCAGGTTTGACTGTATGAGAAGAAGGTCTAAGGTTACATGCTATTTACAATATTTACATAAGAGGAGTAGAGAGAGAGAAAGTACATAAACTGAGAGTAGATTAAAGTTTGATCAAGCAGTGATCGAGAGAGAAAAAAGAAGAAAAAAAATAGTATTAGGGTAAAGAGAAAGGATATAGAGGGTTCAAGGGGAATTTATTTAGATTTATGTAGGATGTAAGCAGGTACACTTATGTTTAGAGGACAAGTAAGAGAAAAGTTGGATTTTGAAGGCTTCAGTGTTAGATGTTGTTCTAAGAGAAGAAGGGAGAGAGTTTGGAACACAGGCCAACTGGGGAACCGCCTGACGGCAGGATAACCTAAGTGTAATGACTGCAGCAGTCTAACATGATGAACATCATTAGTTCTCTATACCTAATGGAACTGAGCAGAGGCGATAGTCATCTCTTCACCATCTCATACATACTTTGGTCTAAACAGTTAGGGGCCTGATGCAATCAAATCTAAAACAGCTAAACTTTACAGCCTGGAAGACAAGTCCCTAATCCTTAAATGGGATTCTTTTACAACATTTTTGTGGGTTATTAAGAAGACCAGGAAGCCAAACACTAGAATGTCCTACCTAGCAAATTGACCATATTTTCTCTCTGGTGCTGACTGCATAACATGGCATATGATTGAGGGTGGTATCTGTCCAACAAGTCCTCCTTTATCGCTCAAGCATCATTCATTGTGAACCTTTCAGCCATCCCAGTCTGGGATATGTATCATTATTCTGACAGCCAGCTTGATAAGCACAAGATCATCAAGTTGAAGCTGTTGATAAAATAAGCTCAATGAGAAGCCAGCAAGTCAAGATACCACATATCTTTACTTAATATGATGGATGATTTTTGCAGGCATGCAAACCTACCTTTACCCTCCAAAGTCACCACCACCACCACTACTACTCTCAGCTTGTTACACATATTAACTTTGTGATCACACCTTTATGCAAAAAGGGAAAATCGTATTTCTGTATAGAGAATTGTTCCCTCTAATCATTGATAGTGGGACATTCGATGTCTGAAACCAGACTAAGAGGCTCTTAATGAGATGTCCATAATGAAAAGCTAACTACATCTTTAGCATGCCTAACTTTGGGAACCTTCCTGACTGCCCTTGACAGCTATTTCTACTTCAAGTTAATTTTAGGGGACTACTGCATTTAAGGCCACAAAAGAAGTTTCTTCTTTACCCCCTGGGATATGAACTTCATCTTAGAAAAAAATACCACTGTTTCACAAGAACAAAAAGAATTACAGCCTATGAGATTTTTTATCTTTGGAGACTCTCTGCTTGATAGTCATTACTTGAGCCTTGAAGGATAGTGAATTGGAAGCCTTAGTGCAAAGAAAGTACAGATGTTCCTCTCTTCACTGTTGCAGTATTAACATAAGGGATTTCCTGCCAAGGGTACCTCAATGTCTGTCCAGTATACCAACACCTTAAAAAATTATAATCATCATATGTATGCTCCCTGCTCAAGGCACAGGGCATAAAAGGTGATGTATGGACGTGCACACCTCAGAAATAAAAAGCCCCAGGACTCAGTCCTAGGAGCTAGGAGGAATGTGTGCATCCAGAGGGAGAAAAAAGAAAAGAACTCTAGGCCAGGAAGACAGAAGGAATAGGACAGTGCAAAATAAGTGGGAGGAGGAGGGAGGGAGTGAACACTGCAACAGTGAAGAGAAAGACATCTACTGTTACAGTAAGATTTTAAACAACTGCACCATGTCCTTCCATACCACTGGTGCAGTAATCTTAACATAAGGGAGAGCACAAAAGCTCAAAAGGAAACCTGGGAGGAGGAAGGCAGAGAACAGCCATCTAAAAACCCATGGAAGACAGATCTGGCAAAACCAGTTCTTACCCTGGAAACAACATCCAACTTGTTAAGCTTAGTAAAGGTATGGACAGAAGTCCAAGTAGCAGCCTCACGGATGTCATTGATGTCCAATCCTTTGTAAAAGGCATCCGAGGAGGCAACAGCTCTAGTACAATGAGCCTTTACAGTGGCAGAAAGGCATTTACTATTAAAGAAAGACCCAAATACCACAATGATGGAATAATCCAAGAGTAATCCCAAGTGACTTCATCAGATACTAGATTTACTATTAAAGGAATAAAGAAAATGGCCTTAGAGAGCAAGGAGGATATGGTTTGCTTAGAAACAGCCAACCCAGAGATTTGGGATGAAAGGAAACAAAAAAGTTGCTTAGATTTGTGAATAGTCTTAGTCTTATCCAAATAATATCGGAGCTACTTATTAAATCCAAGATGTGAAACACATTCTCACTAGCAAACTGTGGAGAAGGAAAAAAGGAGGTCAGACTAACAGACTGATTAAGAGGCAACTCATTAACCACCTTAAGCATAAAAAAAGAAGTTATGTTCTTACCATAACATTCCATCTGTACTGTTGATCTTTATTGGGTCTCGGTTCCGTCCTCGGAACAGACTCGGCCAATACAGCAAGCTCGCACCAGCAAAAAAACTCTCGAACTAAGTCTTACCCATAGCTCCCTTCTCCTCAATTACTCAGATCGAGTTTGCCTGTAAGGACAGAAAAAGTGGAGTCTTTATCTGAGCAACTACCCTATCAGGTAAGCAGGATGAAATCTGAACCTTCAAGAGTCTTTTGGAAGGGGGGGGTAGAAGTGTGGGACGTAATGAATGAAGATCAACAACACAGGTAGAGCGTTACGGTAAGAACATAAATTCTTTATCTGATGTTGTTATTCTTCATTCATTCCTTACTGATGGGACAGAGTCCCTAGCTACTTTATGTCCTGGGAGGCCCTATGGAAGGATATTCCTGAGCATCACTGAGCCAAAGCATGCTCTTCCCCTGGAGACCATATCCAATTTGTAATGAGTAATAAAAGTATGAGGTGTTGCCCAGGTAGCTGCTGCGCAGATGTCGTCCATAGAGGCTCTAAAATGAAAGATCACCAAAGTGGACACTGATCTGGTGGAGTGAGCCTTGACTTTAGCTGGTAGAGTTAATTTGTTCCGTTGATAGACAAAGGTAATTCAATCTATTAACCATTTTGATAAATGGACTTTGGAAAATGACTTGCCCAATCTTGAACCTGAAAAGGAAAGGAACAGCTGGTCCAATTTCCTGAATGATTTAGTTCTGTTTATGTAAAACCATAAACGTCTATGCACATCTAGCAAGTATAAATGGTATTCACCTTTTTTTTAGAAAATTTTGGGAAAATACTGGCAAATTAATGAACTGCTTGAGATTTGAATCTGAAATAACCTTGGGCAGAAAGGAGGGGTTAAGTTCGAAGTGATACTCTCTCTTTGTGGAAAATCATTTATGGGTGATTTATACACAAAGCTTGTAACTCTGATATTCTCCTGGCTGAAGTGATAGCTACCAGAAATAAGGTTTTCCAGGACAAAAACTTTATATCACAGGTGGCTGAAGGCTCAAATGGTGGACAAGTTAAAGTTTGCAAGATTAGGTCAAATTCCAAGGTTCAGTAGGGTCTTTAAGAGGTGGTCTCAAATGTATGACCCCCTTTAGGAAGGTTTTGCAGAGATGATGGAATAGTAATGAAGAATCATTAAAGCCATTATGAAAATTGGAGAGAGCTGCTAAGCAAACTTTGATGGCAGGGGGTGAGGTTCCTGACTGGAGTAAAGTTGACAATAATTCTAAGACCTTATGGACTGGGGCTGAAAAGGAGTCTAGTTCTTGTTTTATAACCCAGATCACAAACCTGTCCCATTTACTATGATAAAGTTTCCTGGTGGATGGTTTATGAGAAGCCAGAAGTATCCTTCGTACTTGTTCCAAGTGACCCTCCCGTTGGGGACAGTTGCTATGCAATCAGACAATATGTCAATAGTCTGGTACATCAGCAATCAGTGAAAGTGGAGAAATTAAGCGGTCAGCTTGAGACTCGGTAGGTCAGGATGGACCAGCCCCCTCTGGATGAGACAAGAGTCCTGGGGTTGGATCCACGGGTGGTGAACCAGGTGAGGCCATAGGATGGGGAACAATAAGGATTACTTTGCTTCTCAACTGTTGTGCTTTCTTTAAGAACTGTGGAATGAGGGGAAGGGGAGGAAAAGCATACAGTAGACCCAGGGCTCAATCGTGCATCTGAACATCTCTCGGTGACTCAGGGCAAAGTACCTGCTACATTTGTGGTTTGAGGAGGAGGCAAAGAGATCGCAGCAAGGCTGGCCCCAATACCAAAATATTTGTGTCGCTACTTCAGGATTGAGAGACCACTCGTGAGGCATCAGAATGTTTCTGCTCAGTTTGTCTGCAATCACATTGGAGTTCCCGGGAAGGTGCATTGCTAAGAGAAAGCAGTTAGAATCTATAGCCCATTGTCACACTCTCAGGGCTTTCCAACATAATGAGTAGGATCTAGTTCCTCCTTGTTTGCTGATGTACCAGACTATTGACATATTGTCTGATTGCATAGCAACTGTCCACAAAGGGAGGGTCACTTGGAACAAGGGGGACCAAGTGACTTGGACAGTTCTTCCCTGAAAATGCCCCCAACCTACCCCATCAGGGAGGCGTCCATGGTCATTGCGGCTTTGGGTAGAGGGAGTGAAAAGGGATGACACCAGAACTCCTCTTCTGGCTTCATCTACCAATTTAGATCCTGTTTGCATCGATTTGTTATGTGAACTGGGTAAGACATTGGTGTGTCACTCTAGACCACTGGGATGCTAGGAGCCATTAAAGCAGCCTCATATGGAATCTTGCTAGTGGGACCAGAGTGATCTACCACCATGGAACCCAGAAGTTGTAAGACCAATTGGGCTGGGACTAGGTCTTGAGAAAGTATCATTTGGGGATGAGATCTCAACCTCTGTAACCTGTGATGAGGTAACGTGACTAGGCAGGATCTTGTGTCGAACATTGCCTAAAATGAACTCTAAGCTTTGAACCGGTACCAGCTTTGACTTCTCCTTGTCTACTGAGATTCCTAGCATGTCTGCCAGTTTCACAGTATAGAGTACGGCTTGAAGCAGTAGACTCTTGGTTGGATTGGTAAGGAACCAATCATCCAAATATGGAGACATGTGGAATCCTTGCAGTCTCAAGTGAGCTGCTACTACTGCCATGCATTTGGTGAACACTCTGGGGTCTGTAGGGAGACCAAAAGGCAGTACTTGAAATTGGTAGTGGAAGGCTCTCAGTTGGAAGCGGAGATATCTTCTGGATCATTTGTCTATTTCTATGTGGTGATATGCATCCTGAAGATCTATGGAGCACATCTAATCATGTTTTTTCCAGAAATGGAAGGGTAGACTGAACCATGACCAACTGGAATTTTGTCTGATGAACTTGTTAAGAATGCTGAGGTCAAAAATTGACCTCCGGTACTCTGTCTTTTTTGGCACTAAAAAAAAAAATCTCGAGTAAAATCTGGATCCTATTTGGTCTGGTGGGACTGTTTGGATGCCTCTTTTTTCTAGCAGCTTTAGAACTTCTTGTGCTGCTGCATCTCTGACTGGGTGGAACATCGGGGATTTGCATTAGTGGCCTGGGGTAAAGGTCAAAGGGGATGTTGCAACCTCTGGTCATTATTGTCTGCACCCAGGAATCTAATGTCATTGAGTGCCAGGCCAAGTGGTGCAGAGAAAAACTTCCCCCGACTGCTTCCAGAGGTAAGCAATTGGGAAGCTCTTCAGGAGTGCTGATAGGGCTGCCTAGAGAAGGAATCCCTGGAGCCCTGGTTTTGCGGGACCCCTCTGCCACAGGAAGGGTGTCTTCCCAATGAGCTCCCCCCTCTGCCCCAGGAAGAGAGCTCACCACGTGTGCCATGAAACAGCCCTTGGGATTTTTTGAACCACATCTTCCCGCCTCTCTGATTCCTGGTATAGGATCATTGAGGAGAGGAGAAGTGTACACCCACTGCAAACAGGGTATTTCCATCCTTCTCACACCTGGCTACTGTCTCTTCAACTGTTGGGCCAAAAAAGGAGGATTCATCAACAGGAGCATTGACGAAGGAAGACTTAAAGGGGTCTGCAAAGTCACACAAGTGCATCCAGGCATGACGTTTCATGACAACGCCTGTGTACCCACTGCTCTGGCTGCCCCCTCAGTTGTATGGATGATAACTGCATGGAAGAGTTAGAATTAGACTTTAGGGGGGCAAGCCGAGAGGCAACTTTCTCACGTACCCCCACCAGTGCAATACCCCCTGCCAAGGTTCCTGAAAGACCTACAATCAGGTCCCACTGAAGACATGTAAAATGTGCCAGACAGTTCAGCGACCATATGCCAAAGGTTGCCAAAGCACACGTCTACTTCCCTAGTCTGTCTATCGTCCAGGACTCCCTGTTTGGAGGATGGACAGTCTAACTTTCTTTAGCAAGTTATTTTCTAGTGGCCGTAGCCACCACCATAGAATCTACTGCCAACCATCTGGATCAGTGGGGCTGATCTTGTGGAGGAGAGAGAATTTCATCAGGACATCAGGGAATTGGCTCAACGGTGTCAGGGGCCTTCCAAGCATGCTGCAGAATGAGCTTGACCAGCTCATCTGCAGGTGGGGTCATCCAGGAAGTAGAGGGTCAAGCACAAATAGCCTGCAAGAATACAGATTCCTCAGTAGAAGGGTTGGTGGACTTCCAGTCAACCCCTCTTTTTCAGGATCTCCAGTGTCTCCAAATGAGACATCTTCAGGAGGTGACCATGGGGTCCCCTTCTCCCTCATAGAAATCTATATCTTCGGTGAAGGATTACTCAGGGGAATTGACATGCTTCCTCCTGCACATTCTCTTGCGGGGTGGCTCTTCAGGGGGAACATCTGAAGAGGACTTTGAAGAGTGGGTGCCCTGTAAGACAGTGTCTTCTTACTCCCATGCCCGATGTCCCAGTGTAGTGGGCTGAGTCAGCTGCATACCAGAGGAGATATAAAAGTATGGTTCCAACACCGAAGGGGCCAACTGCATGCTTGCAGAAGCGAGAGCCTTCTCCTATACCTGGAAGGCAGGCCCACCTGAAGAGAGATGGGAGCCTAGAACAGAGAAGGGCAACCTTGGAACCGGGGTCACACCCTGCTCCGATGAGCCTGCCTCCAGGGTTGGAGCCCCAAGAGAACTTGGAGCCATCAAAACAGCCATAACCATAGACAGCACCATAAAAAAAATTTGTGCCAGACTAGGGATCACAGTGCCGACAGTACAATCACAGTCTCAAGGGTGGATTGGCTCCAACTGAACAGTGGTCCACAGGGTAGGCTCCAGAACCATGGAAGGGTGCAACACAAGAACTGAAGGAAGTTGGCACCGGGATAGGTGTCGGTACCGAGGGCTCCAAACCCTGAGAGAAGGTTGAAGGAGGTTTATATGTTGAAGTCTGTGGAGAAAACTCCTCAGCTCCAGATGGGAGGGGGGAGTCGTCTTGGATGGGGCTGGGATGCCTCTGGCTGCTAGAAGCTGATCAACAAGCCTCACTACATCCAGTTCCGAAAGACTCCTGGTTGAACGGGTGGATAACCCCGAAGGAGAGTCAGGCCTTTCAAAAAAGGGACGAAGTTGTCGTCCAAAAAAGGGGTCGATGGACGAAGTGTACCTTGTCCTGGCTAAAATTTCACCTTTCAGCATCGAGGTCGAAGGACCCAATGGTTGTGATGGGGAGGGAGTGACCAGATTAGAGGGGGTTACTATTGTTGGTGCTGAAAGGATGTCTGGTACCAAGGAAGTTATCGGCACTATAGCAGAAGTTATGGCTTTCAGTTCCGTTGAAGAGGTTGTCGTCGGCACGGTGAAGAGAGCTTTAGGCTCTGGTGCTGAGAGTGCCGGTGATGACAATTTAGTAAGTTTTGTCTTTGGTTCGGTATGAGTCTTAGAAGACTTCGGTTCCATAGTACTAGGAGATGTTGGAACCGAATGACTTCTCTTTTTAGTGTCTTTCCTTAGGAAGTGTTGAAACCTTCACCTCAGATAGTTCCTTCGAAAAGGGAGTTTTTAACAGTCCTTTTAAGATTAATTTTTACACTCTGCTAAAGTACGAGAACTGAATTCTTTACAAAGTTCAAAAGTAGGTTGAACCTGGAGGTGCAGAACTCTGAGACAATAGACACAAGAAAGATACCCATCGGAATTGGACATCTTTCTACCACATTGCATAAATCCGGTTGTCCCTTTTTTACTAGACATTATGACTATCCAAAAAAAGAAACAAGTCACTACAGCAACAAGAAGATGAAAATCCTATCAAAAGCTGTAAACCAAGCAGAGGAAGATAAACACACAGAAAGACGGAAGTGAAGTACAGGGTAAAGAAGGGGGAGAAAGAGAGAAATACCAACGATGGTATGACAATTACCTCTAGAGGTAAGGGAGGGTCCTGTACCAACAATGGTACGAAGAATACCAAACTGGTAAGGAAAGGTAGAAAAACCATTCTAGGCGAGACAGAGGGTAAGTAAAGCTATTAATGACTGCTAAAGAAAGACTACTTGAGAATATTATAAAAATTAGAAAATTTGAAAATTACAACTACTTAGCTGAGAGCTGGCTTGACACGTCTTGTTTACTAAGTGGCAAACGATATCTGAGGAAATGAGGACAGGGGTACTATGAGTAAGACTTAGCGCAAGAGGGTTTTGGCTGGCGCGAGCTTGCTATATTGGCCGAGTTGGTTCCGAGAATGGAACCGAGACCCATCAGTAAGGAATGAATGAAGATTAATAACATCAGATGGATTAGTATGAAGAGACACTCTGTCCATATGAAAAATCAAGAAAGGAGGAAAAGCCTTATGAGCCTGGAGTTCAAAGACTCTTTCAGTTAAAATAAGGGCCAAAAGAAGAACAGTCTTTCAAGCACAATGTTGCAATGAAGCTGCAGGCTAAAAAGGAACCAGAGTCAAATTTTCAAGCAAAAAACTGAGGTCCCTGGAAGTTGGAATAGGCTTCCTGGGAGGTCTGATAAGAAGGATGCTTTTAAGAAATTGTTTGACCTCAAACGTACAGATACGAGGAGGATTCAAGGGCAGACAAGCAGATATAGCCGAAAGGTGGGCTTTAACTGAAGAATATGCCAAACCAGCATGGAGCAGTTCATACAAATAAAAACAAAACGGCACCCCAATGAAAAGAGATCCTGCTTATGAGAAAGGCACCAGACAGAAAATTTCTTCCATATGAGTAAATATGATTTCCTGGTAGTAGGTTTCCTGGCCTCCTGCGAAGCCCTAAGCATGTCCTCAGAAAAGACGTGCCTAAAATGAATCAAAATCCTATCACAGCATCAGCTGAAGAGTGATCAAGTAAGGATGGACCAGAGACCCCTTGCCTTTATTTTTTTTTAAACAAGAATCTTTATTAAATCATCATGTATGACATAGGCAATTACATAAATGAAAAAAAAAATGACATCATTTTAGTTGCAAACATTATACATCACAAACCATATTGACAATTTTAGTTGCAAAAATTATATATAACTTATAATCTATCCAGTCATTGTCAGTAAAACATTACATATCTCATTCAAATCCTACCTTCTTTTAAACCTTGTTCCTCCACTGCATCTAGTGTTCCCACAGTTCCCACTTTTTTATGTAATTTGCTGCTACCCTTTTTTAAGGATTCCTATACCAGTTGTTTTTATCTCTGTTACTATGTTCACTGCTTCTAGTACACTTGGTTTAAACTTTGACTTCCATTTTCTAATAATTGCTTTTATGGCAGCCACTATAATTAGAATCAGCAAGGCCTTACTATGTCTAGGCAATTCCGAGTCTGTAACTTAGCTAATAATTTCATTAGTTATAGCGATTTGCTCACCCAGCATCTCTGACAGAGTAGTCTGCAGGAAATCTTTAAAGTCTGCCAACTCATTACACTCCCCGAAAATATGTTTCCAATTACCTTTTTCTTCTCAATCACACCTCCAACATTTGCTGTGTACCCAAGGAAAAGTTCTTTGGAGTCTACTTGGGGTATTAAAATACCCGTGTAAATACTTCCAAGCAAAGATTCTAAATCTTCTAGACTTTGCTGCATATTTGGGAGGCATACATATATCCCCCTATTGTTTCTTTCTGAATTGCTTATCCAGTCTTTTTTCACAATCCTTTCTAACCTTCCCTGACTGATTTTTAGTTATCATGCAATATTTTGTATGGTCTACTAATTATTCCTTTTTTAACAGCAGCTTCTGTTCTAAATTCTACTAAAACCTCTACCAGTGGTGGTATTTTGCTTAGCATCCCCCATTTCTTTCTCTCTACCGATAATCGGAAATCAATCTCTAGCCTGCATAGGTTCATTGGTTGGTACTAGGCTATCGGTCCTAGGGTCTATACAAGCCTAGCCATAACAATTCTCTGGATATTTCTTCCCACAATATTTACTTCTCTGGACCCCTGTCTAGCAGGACGACTGACATGATCCCCGGGGTGAATTTCCCATCTTCAATCCAATCATCAAGGTTCCTTTTGAAGAGGGCCAAGGAGGTGCTCTGTTTGACATGAATAGGGCAGTCTATTCCAGAGTATGGGGAGTCTCTGGGTCAGAAACCTATCCCTCCAGCATATTTTATTCATTGTGATGACAAGGTTTAGATCCCTGGAGCGTGTGGCTCTGAGGGATTTCTTTAAGTGGAGCATGTTCAACAGATCAGGGTTTGACATGGCCTTGTATGTTAAGCAAAGATCGCCTCTGAGTAGATATGCCACAGAGTATAGCTGGAGTTTTTTTTAGATGGTCAGCATATGACATCTGCTTGAGAAGAGGAACCAGGCAGGGATGTCCTCTTTCCCCTTTATTTGCATTATATTTAGGACCTCCGGCAAATAAAATAAGAGACTCAGAAATTCAAGGATATAATTGGTATGATAGTCAAGAAAACGTGACTATATCTGAAACTGCCTGAAAATGTTTCACAACACTGAAATATCCTTTTCTGGTTTCATCAGGTATAAAATAATAATATCTGCAGATATAGTTGCGTTTTCTTGACTACCATACCAATTATATCCTTGAATTTCTGAATCTCTTATTTTCTTTGCCGGAGGTCCTAAATATAATGCAAATAAAGGGGAAAGAGGACATCCCTGCCTGGTTCCTCTCCTCAAACAAAGATTATCAGACAAAAACTCACCCACATTTATTTTCACCTCCAATCCCTCATGTATCCTCCTAATTAACCTTATAATTTTATCAAGGAATGCAAATACTTGCACTGCCCTGTTCATAAACTCGTAGCTTGCTCTGTCAAATGCTGTCTCTGCATCAAGACCCACAAACAACAGTGGTGTTTTCTTACATTCAGCTTCCCTCTGGATCATCAGTGTTCTGTTAATGTTGTCAAATGTTTGCCTCCCCTCCACAAAATCACACTGATCCAGATCTATCAATTTTGGCATCACCTTTGCCATCCTTTTATCCATTAAAAGCAAACACTTTATAATCATGGTTTAGGATTGAAATGGGCTTGTATTAAGATGGATCTGATGGGTCTACACCCTCTTTCTTAGATGATGTTGGTGCTTCTCCTCCTCTTAAAATACTGTTAAACAAAACCTTTCAGATTTTTATCAGTTTTTCCTTCCCAGCTTCCAGACTTCCACAGGACTACCATCTATTCCTGGGGACTTCCCTATGGACTGGTCATACATCAGCATTCTTATCTTATCTCCTCCTACCCCCAACTGTTAGTAACTTATCTCCTCCTACCCCCAACTGTTAGTAACTGAGTCTCATCTACCATACGTATTTCCATTTGCGCCTTTTCTTGATTTCCATATTTCTCTGCTTTATACAGACTTCAATAAAATGTTTGAAAAACTTCTAGCACCTCTACAAAAACTCTTGTTATCTTCCCTGTTATAGGTTCCTTAAGCTTGGCAACAATCTTTTCTACTTTCTGATGCCCGAGTCATTGTGCTAAAAGTTTGTGCTCTGGAGTCATCAACAAAAAACAGTTGCTTAACAGCAATCTTTCTAAGCTCATACATATTGCTGAGATAATCCCTTATTTTCTGTTTAGCATTCTGCAAGTGCTTCTCTTCTTGTTTTGTGATATTCCCCTTATTCTGCAATACTTTAACATTTGTCAGTCCCTCTGAATAATTCTTGTTACTTCTTAACCATCTCTCTCTCTTCTTTATTCCACCCCATTTTTAAACTCCACTTTAATTTTATACCACTCCCTAGATATACTTTCAGAAGAAATTTCTATCTTCTCTGTTAACTCCCAAATCATTTCCTCTCTTTTCAATAGATGGGTAGGAAAGCGCCAATGTCTCATTTTTAATATTTCATTACCCAGTATTTTTTGTTTTAATTATTATTTCTATATGATCTGACAGTCACTAGATGCATACCAAAACTTTCAATTAAATGCACACGTTCCTGTGAAATGTAAGTTCTGTCTACCCTAGCCCAGTTTTTGTATCTTGGGGAATAATATGTAAATTCACTCCTAACTCCTACTACAGAATTTGCATATTATTTCATAAATTACTTCCAAAATCTACCCTCCTTTGTTATAGTTTCCCTTCTGGAACCCAACCACATCTTCACTGCTGCAAATCAAATTCCAGTCCCCACCTACAAGTAATATTCCCTCTGGAAAGCTGATTACTTCTCCCAGACTTTTCTTAAGCTCCATTACAGCAGTTGTAAGTAGAATATAAATACATGCCAAGGCAATTCTTCTCCCTTGCCAGTAGTCCCTTAGAACTATAAATCTACCATTATTATCTTTTTTTATCCTCTTCTATCCCTTTTGGAGCTCCTCTTGCAATTAATATAAGTACTCCTCTTTTCCTTTGTTACAGGTATTCCACTGAATAACCATCCTGAAAACCTTTCTTTATCAAATTCTCATGTTCATTTCTTTCCAAATATGTCTCCTGTAGCACAGCTGCAGTACTTACACTTTACATTTTTAATAGTTTACTGCTTTTTATTTTCTGTATATATATATATATATATATATATATATATATATATATATATATATATATATATACATTTAAAAATAATAAAGAAAAGTGTCACTACGTTAAAAAGTTATTATTCACACCTTTTATGTGTAACAACTTTTTAAGAAGCATCTAGTTTCAGCTTTTTTGTGACATGCATACACTAATGTTTGCCAAGTTGATCTTTTACACAGTTGTTTCTTGTCATATCCATTTGAGCTTGAAAGATATTTTACAAAACTTTTTGTTTTACTGAAAGCCCTCAAACAAAAAACAAATACATGCTAATACACCCCTAAAACCTATTAGCTTAAATTTTACCCTCCTAATAGGAACAACTGTCCCAAACTGACAGCCATACTCACAAACTTGGGTTAACCTAAAAGGAAGGTGCTCTGTAGATGGGTATTTCTGACCGGGCTTTTGGTTGGTGGTTTAATAGGTCACAACTCACTAGCAATACTTCTTAGACTGGGGTGGACATCCAGCATAAAAAAACATTACAAGAAATACAAAAGGTTGCTGTCTAAGAAAACTAAGGCAAGGCCCCAACAATGGAAAGCACTCTCCTCAGCCTCTACAGGCAAATAAGATAACATGTCAAATCCTCTAAGGGTAACTTTGAGAAAAACTTAGCAATCACAGCTAAGGATAACCATAAAGCCTTTT
Source organism: Protopterus annectens (assembly GCF_019279795.1). Classification (NCBI taxonomy): domain Eukaryota; kingdom Metazoa; phylum Chordata; order Ceratodontiformes; family Protopteridae; genus Protopterus; species Protopterus annectens. Next base: position 1,597,888,461 of record NC_056737.1, on the reverse strand, counting down.
ACAGCTACGTATGAAGCCTAAAAGGTAGGACCCAATCATGTGATGAACTAATCACTAACGGTATCACACACGCTGATCCCACAGAGATAGCAAACTTGCTACTGGACAGATCTGGCAAACATTTCATTCCCTTATCCCCTCCAAACCTATCACAAAACCTTACCCCCAACCGTACATATCTGAAGGGCAGGTCAGTAAAGCCTTGTCGAAGGCAAAAAAACACAGCCTCTATGGGGACAGACAGCATCTCAGGCTGTCTTCTAAACAAACTAAAACATGAACTAGTATCACCGTTAAGTACTCTATTCAATCACAGCCTAAGCACAGCCTATGCTCCTGTGGAATGGAGAACAGCAAGAGTTATTCCCCTCCACAAAGGTGGCTTAGCAACAGACACAGGAAATTATAGACCCATAAGTCTGACCAGCCTCATCTGTAAGGCCAAGGAAAGTATCACCATGGCTTTCATAAATAAAGACATAAACAACCCCCAAACCCTGGATCTGACCCAATTCGGCTTCATCAAAGGCAGATCCTGCCTGTTAAACATGGTGGATTTCTTCAAAAATGTGACCAGGGCCATTGATGAGGACAGATCTGGGCACACAGCATACCTCGACTTGGCCAAGGCCTTCAACACATTCCCATACTTAGGCATTACTGGTAACCTTAGCAAACTAAATGTAAACCCTTTTATTGTAAGATGGGATGCCAACTGGCTCACAAACCAGTCACACACACTGTCAAAGTGGATGACTCCACATCAACCAGCAGACCTGTCACCAGTGGGGTGCCACAAGGGTTAGTGCTGAGCCCCTACTGTTTGGTGTATACTTCTCAGAAGTTCAGGCCAAAATTAAGGGGCTGTGGCTGACCAAGTTTGCAGATGACTGCAAACTGGGTGAAATTATCGAATCTCCAAATGATATCAGTATAGTTCAGGAGGGTATTACGCAGACCAATGACTGGTGTCTTAGCCAACTAAATGCAAAGAAATACATCATCATTTCCTTCGGTAAAAACAATGTCCCTTCACACCATCAAATTAATAATACCCTATGTACCTAAGAACTGCTAAGGGATCTGGGATCACAAGTAGACTGTGACCTTAACTTTGACCACTATGTGTCTACTGCAGTAAGGAAGGTTTTCTACATAGCACACTTGATTAACAAAGACCTCTTCTGTAGAGCAAAGGAGGTTATACCCCCTCTATACTTGTCACTAATAAGGCCCATAATTGAGTATAACACCCTTGTGGCATGTATCATACAAAGCACCTGCAGCAAATGGAGAGGCTGCAGAGCTTTCTAACAAAGAAGATTGAGGGACTCCAGCATGTGCCTGACACAGGCTTACTAAAGTCCCTGTCACTATACTCAGCATTGTATAGACTTCTTGGGGAGACTTGTGCTTGGCTTACAGAGCAATATCCAACCCAAACCTAATGAATTTGCTGCACATCTGTAAATCAAACATGACTACAGCCACCTGTTCCAGGGTCCTAAATATGGCCTGAGACTTCAACAGGATGTAATGGAGGGACTGATTTGTCTCCCAGCAACTGCCACATCTTTGGAACAGACTGCCAATTCATGTGAAGCAGAGCACCTGGCACTGTTCAAAAGGAACCAGGACTAGTGGATGGGGCACCATAAATGCTTACCAGGGAAAGTGCCCACCACCCTCCTGGACATGAGCAGTCATTATTAAATACAGTCCTGGGTATTGACTAGGGTATCGCTGGTACTACACTGGGATGAAACGGCTAGGTTTGAAATGACCTCTGGGTCAATAGCCTAGTAACCTCCTATGATAAAGGGGAAGTACAGTCTCAAGAGACAATATTCAAAAGGAAGGAATTATAAGAAAGGTGTTGAGCTGAGAAAGATCCAGAATTGGTCTCCAAGTGCCCCTATTTCTGGGAACCAAAACATCCTAGAATAAAAACCCTTCCCTACCCTAGGCAGAAGGCACAGCTTGAATGTTGCCCTGAATCAAAAGAGAACAGAGCACCTCTGGGAAAAGAGGAAGTTGTTCCTGAGGAGGTTGAGGAAAGTCCAAAAAGGGAGGAAAGGATTTTCAAACCATGAAATATCCTAGGTGGATAACTGACAGAACCTAAAAATCTGTTGTGATCTTTAACTAAAAGGGAACCTGGTCAAGGGAAAGAGGAAGCAAATTGTCTAATGGAACCCACCTTATCCTAAAAAGTTGTGTTTCTGAGAGGTAGTGGTTTCAGTACACTTAGCAGGAGGCATACATCTAGAACCCTTTTTTCCTTAGGCAGAGGGCAAGACTGCCCACAAACAGAGGCAAATTTGAGGGATAATTCCTCTGAAACTTAAGAACAGGAGAAACAAAAACATGTTTCAATGCCTGTAAGGCTTTACTCTTATCCTGGACAGACTTGAAAAGCATCACCAAAACAGTTTTTATTATCAAAAGGAGCATCCAACAGTTTGGTCTTAATGTCATCAAGAAAAGCATGACGAGGAAGCCAAGAGTAATGCCTCATAACAGTACCAAAATCAGCAGCCCTGGAGGAAGCATCAGCTGCATTTGACAGAGTGGTTGGCAACTTCAGAGGTACAGTCCAACAAGGAAAGGGCAGACGCCTTCCCCTCAGAGTCAAGAAGGTCAGAAATCACTTTGGAAACCTGAGAAAGGAAGGCCAAGACATACCTGATCACCTGAGTCTGGTAGTTAATGGCCCGAAAGGATAAAGTGGCAGCAGTATAAATTTTTTTGCCCATCTTTTCATAGCCCTATTACCTTTATCTGAAGGGAGTAACCTGGTAGAGGGCAATGGCTTGGAGGGCTTGTCAGAAGAGACAGACACTAAAGAAGGGACAGCAGAAGCACATTTATAAAGAAAATTACATTTGCCAGGCATCTTGTAAAATCTATCAGGTTTCTTGGGTGCAGGGGACTGAGAATTACAGACTTCAGAAGCTGCTGAAAAGGTATACAGGAAGGCAACCAAGATAGCAGGAAGAGCGGATGGTTTAGGAGACTCTGTCTGGAGGAGCTCATAACATCTTTTCTGAATGTCAGACAGTTGAAACCAATCCCACTTAAAAAAAAATTCCATCACGTAGGCAACAGTATCCCCAAACGAGAGTCCCTCCAAAGGAGAATCTGGACTAATATAATCCTCTTCCTCTGAACAACAGTCCAAGGGGAAATGAACTTGAGAAGAGTAAGTCTGGAAAGATGAAAAAAGGGTCTCCAGGGTCTATCTTTCTGTGGACTAGGAATAGAATGAAACAGAATCATTCACCTTGCTTTTACAGACTACCTTAAAGTTAGTAAGTTTGCAATTAAATGTGACAACTGAGCTATAAGCTTGAATGCAAGGGCCACTGAAGAAAACACCTCATTTAACATAGGCCACATTACAGCTACTTGGTTACATGAAATGAAAGCCATCCCCCTAGGACTGTGGAAGTAATGTGAACTTAATTTTATACTCCATCTATTAGCACCCATAGGGGTCTGCAATCATCTCAAACCACAAGACACTCAAGTGAGATTTCCTTCTGCCCAAATGGTAAGTGAGATGAAGGAAGAGCAAGTCCAAATTGTGAGGCACCCTCTTGGCTGCGTAGAGGAACCATTAATCATGCTTCTGCCTGAATGCCTTTCCTGACCTCTGCCAACTCTCCTTTGCCCCTTTTTAAATGTATTATTTTTATTGAACTGCTCTGTGCAAGATTGCTTTTGATTAAAAATGCAGTTTAATAGAGAAACTGTTACATTTAGGTGTCATGGAATGAAACAGCTGTTTTACCATTTGAATGATGTTTGCCTTTTTCCTCCAGTTTTTAAACACCTCACATATGAGAGAGCCAAATAATTATTTTCTGTGTTTGCATTCAAGAGCTGACCCTGGACGTCCTCAGGCAAATGCTGAATCTTTAGCCAACCATGCTGTCTGATAACGAAGCCTGATGTAGTTGTATTGGAAAAAGCATTTATAGCTCAGTTGTCACATTTAATTGCACACTTACTAACTTTAAGGTAGTCTGTAAAAGTTTTGAAAGGTGCTGCTATAGGGATATCGCTGTAGCACTCAATCTAACCTGATCAACAAAGGATAAATGAAAAAATAAATAAAACATATTGTTAATTTGCCTCATAATTTCACATTGGTACTTGAGCACATGGCTTTGATAATTAAAAGGCCTAATATCCCAATCTGCAAATATATATATATTTTTAAATAAATCTATCCTTAGACAGCATGTTATTAGCTGGCACCAGTTTTGACCTATTCACTGCATCTAGTGAGGTAACTGAAGGATAAGCCACTGATTTTTTTCAGAAGTACTTCAATTATCTTTCCAAACTGAGGAGGCAGTCTTGCTTACTAGCTTGCTAGCAACAGAGTCATATTCTGAGGAGGTGATCTCAAAGGCTCAAATGTTTGAATTACTTAAAAAAAGGCAGTTGGTTTAGTTTTTTTGATACCTAGCAGATCAAGGTATCATTTTAGAGACTCAGAAAGTTACTTTGCTCCACACACTCTTGTACTGGAAGTCCAAAAGGACAAATTTATGGGTGATTGGGGGGATAAAGAGTTATATCATTGTTGATGTCATAACTGAGGAGAGCAGGCATCTAGGCTGAATGGCCAAGTACTCCTCCTTGTTATGTCTGACTCCAAGGACTGTTCTGGAGCTGGCTCCCTCCTTTTGGCATAATTAACAGAATGGGGAGGGCGGAACAATAAACTTCTGCCATGCTGCCACATACTTTGTGGCAAAATACTGACAAGTCAAAAATATCAGAGGCCGTGACAAATGTTGGTGGGATGGAGGCCAAAAAGACAGAGATCTGGACTACCTGCTGGGTTGAAGGTAGCTCAGCAGTTCTACTTTATCTCTTCTCCAGGTTCCAGGGACTCGTGGAAAAAATGTTAAAACAATCTAGTGAGGGATAATAAATTCTGCAAGCATGAACTACACTAGTTGGCTGTCTACAAGCACCTGTGAAGCAGTATATTCTACAGAGGCTTGGCAATGAAGGGGCACCAACAGTTGGAGCTACTACAACAGGAAAGGTTAATAATGGAGTCTGTCAAATCTTCAGCTCAATATGACTGACAGAGGCATAGCTAGGATAGGGTAAAGGGGCAGTCACCCCATCAGCAAGGCATCAGGATGAAGCAACTGGCAGTACTGGTATTCAGTTTCTGAAAGCCAACACCGCATTTGTGGTTAGCTCTGAAGCTCTTCAGCACTCAATGTGTGGTCTAGTGCAGTACCAGTATTCAGAAATGAATGCACACACTGTATTTTTCAGTCAGGGCTGAAGTACTCGAACTCCATGTGTGGTACTTAGCTGTGGCAAATGATATGTTACAGTGAACACAAAAGTACAGTTTTGTACCTACCATAAATGTAGATGTTCGAGGATTCCATTGCTGCAGTCCTGACTATTGGGTATAGTCCGCGTCCAGTCGGCCCGAATACCAGAGTATAAGGCTGACGTCGGTCAGGGCGCATTAGACTGACGTCAGTACGTCAGGGTACTAATGCGCATGACCGACGTCATATCCTCAGTCTTTTCTTGCCCCAGATGTCAGAAGACCCTAAAAGACAAGTCCCAAAAACCTGCACCAAAACATGCACAATATATACAACAATATATACAAAAATATAAGCATGTAAACTCACCTACACAACCACCCCTAAATACAGAGGGAAGGAGGGAGGTAAATTGGACTGCAGCAATGGAATCCTCGAACATCTACATTTATGGTAGGTACAAAACTGTACTATGTTCTTGTCTTCCATTGCTGCAGTCCTGACTATTGGGTAGAATCCCAAAGCAGAGGTAAGGGAGGCTGGCAAATTATAAAGAAGTAGGAGCTGACAACATGCCTTGCAAAACAGCTGTGGCAAAACCAGCCCTAGACTTAGAGTAGATAGGAAGGTGATAATGCTTAGAGAAAGTATGCACTGAACTCCAAGTAGCTGCTTCCAAAATATCCTTAGTTGCCACCCCCCTTAGAAATGCTGTTGAAGTGGCAGTAGCCCTAGTGGAATGAGGCCTAATCCCCACTGGAATCTCCTTGCCATGATGGGAATAACAAAATGCAATGCAAAAGCCAATCCACCTAGAAATAGTTTGTTTTGACACAGGCTTGCCCTGAGAACTCAAAGCAAAAGAAACAAACAACTGCTGAGACTGCCTAAAATCCTTAGTCCTGCTTAATAAATAATAATTGCCTGTGTACATCTAAAGTGTGCAAAATCTTTTTTTATTTTGAGGGTCTGCAAAACGTGCAAATGAATAGTTTGGTTTAAAGCCACACTAGAAACCACCTTAGGCATAAAAGAAGGATTAGTACGTAATGATACCCTATCCTTATGAAAGATCAAAAAGGGCTCTACTGCCATAAGGGCCTGCAACTCAGACACCCTTCTTGCAGAAGTAATAGCCAACAGAAAAGCAGTCTTCCATGACAAGTATTTCAATTCAGCAGTAGCTGCAGGCTCAAAAGGTTGTAGAGTAAGTTTTTCCAACACAAAATTGAGATCCCAAGCAGGAGTAGGAGCTCTACGTGGGGGTCTTATATTCTTTGCCCCTCTAAGAAACTGCTTGAACAAAGGATGCGAAAACAAAGGTGGGTCACAATCATAGTGAGCTGAAATTGCTGCAGCATGAATCTTTATGGAAGAGAAAGACAAACCTTTGTCCAATAATTCAGTAAGATATTGAAGAGCCACACTCAAATTAGGCTCTGAAATCTCCAAATTCTTTGCTGTACTCCAAAATAAAAATCTCTTCCATTTTTCTGCATACGCTTTCCTTGTACTAGGTCTTCTAGCTTCCATAATCACATTTAAAACTTGTTGAGGAAGTTGAGACCTGCTGTGTTTCAACACAGAATATGCCAAGCTGTTAGATGAAGAGAGTTTAGCTTGACATTGAGCAAATGACCGTCCTTCTGAGATAACAGATGAGGAATCAGAGGTAAGGGCCATGGAGGCTTCTTTACCAGACTCCTTAGTAGAGGGTACCAGTGTTGCCGAGGCCAATCTGGAGCTATCAAAATCATCCTTGGCCTGTCTTGTCTGACCTTTAACAGTACCTTTGGAAGAAGAGGTAGAGGTGGAAAGGCATACACATGAAGGTTTTTCCAACTGAAAGACAGAGCCATCCACTTTCCAAGCTGTGTGATGAAACCCCTTTGTGCAATACTTTGGCAGCTGGTGGTTTAGTGGAGAAGCGAACAGATCTATGTCTGGAGTTCCCCATGACACTGTCAGTTTCTGAAATACATGAAGATCCAGTTTCCACTCGTGGGGATCCATGATTTGTCTGCTTAACACATCTGCTAAGGAGTTCTGTGCTCCTGGCAGAAACCTTGCCTGAAGAGTTAGTTGCAGGCTTAGCGCAGTCTCCCATAAAATCATTGCTTGCCTGCATAGAGGATAAGAATGTGTTCCCCCTTGCTTGTTGATGTACCACATGACAGTTGTGTTGTCTGTTAGAATCAACACCTGCCCTGGAAGAAGTAACTCCTTGAAAGCCATTAATGCAAACTGGACTGCTAACATCTCTTTCATGTTGATATGTAGATGCTGTAGTCTGGCAGGCCACTTGTCTTGTATCCACTTTCCATTTAGATGAGCTCCCAAGCAATGTCCGAGGCATCTGTCGTTAAGATCTGACTTGCCTCTGGCCGGGTCACAGAGAGTCCCTTGTTTAGGTGACATTCCTGAGCCCACCACAAGAATTCTTTTTGAAGGCAAGGTATTATTTGAATGACAGTGTCCAAATCCTGGCAGTGCTGTGTCCATACATTTTGAGATACCATTGTAACTTCCTCATATGCAGTTTGGCATTGGGAAGCACCAGAATACAAGATGCCATGAACCCTAATGCTTGAAGGACTGTCCTTGCAGTCAGCACGGACTGATGAGATAGTTGATGGAAGTAAAGTGACAGACTCTTTTGTTTGTCCGGGGTTAAAAAGGCCATCTGGGCTGCTGTATTCAGTCTCACACCCAGAAAGCACATGTCTTGAGAGGGTACTAGACTGGACTTTATTTCGTTCACAGAATACCCTAGGCATCTTAGCACTGCTATAACATATTCCAGGTGCTGTAGAAGAACTTCTTTGTCTTGAGCCAGAATCAGGCAGTCGTCCAAGTAAGGATAGATTTGAATTCCTTGAAGCCTGAAGTAAGCTATCACTGGAGCCAGAACCTTTGTGAATACTCTGGGCAGTAGATAAGCCAAAGGGCAATGCAGAGAACTGATAATGAGAATTTCCAGCTCGAAACCGCAGATACTTCCTGCAACTTAGCCTTATAGGCACATGAAGGTAAGCTTCTTTGAGATCTAAAGTTACCATCCAGTGATTTTTGCCCAGCAGAGGTAAAAGCTGTTGTAACGTCAACATCTTGAACTTGGGAATGTCCAGATAAGTGTTGAGGATAGATAAATCCAAAATTGGTCTCCACGTGTTTCCCTTCTTTGGTACAAGGAACAGGCGAGAATAAAATCCTAGGCCCCTTTCTGATACAGGGACTGGCTGAATGGCCCCTATGTGAAGTAACAGAGAAACTTGCTTGTGAGCCTCTTTTCTTTGTGGAGGAGGAACGTCTGGCATGCCTTTGAAAGGGGCATTGTATGGAAATAAAATCTGTAACCGTGGTGAATGATATCCAACACCCATTTGTCTTGAGTAATTAAATCCCAATTTTCTTTGAAAAGAGACAGTCTTCCTCCCAAAGGAGCTGCCAAACGTGAATCTGCTGGCAGCTGAAACAACAGGTCATTGCGTCTGTTTACTTAAAGGACTGACCCCTGCCCTCACCAGAAGTCTGAGCAGGTGAACTCCCTGTTCTAGGCCTAAAAGAACCTTGAGCCCTGCCCCTACCACGACTAGACCTACCCCTAGACTGAGAATCATAAGCAGGATATGTCCACCCCTTAGCAGGCCAATTTCTACTAAACTTGGTGGCTGCACCTGCAAAAAATCTTTAACAGTTTGCATAGACTTAGCTTTGTCCTCCATTTTCTTCAAAACTGCTTCCACAGGCGATCCAAACAACACATCAGACTGTAAAGGAGCATCCAAAATCCTTGTCTTAACATGCTCAGCTAAATTCTGATCCTTCAACCAGGCATGCCTGCGAAGAACAGAACTGGTAGCAGCCACCCTCGAGGAGGCCTGTACAGCATCAAAACCACATTGCAAAGAATGCTTACCCACTTGTTCAGACACATGAACCAAATCCAGCAACTCTTTACACTCAATACCTTCCGCCAAAGCATCCACCTTAGATTTCAATTGTGAAAGGAGATAATTCTGATATTTTAGCATGTGAAACTGACAATTCAAAGCTCTCATGGCTAGAGTGGAAGAAGTATACACTTTCTTTCCCCACCTATCCAAAGCCCTTGCCTCTTTATCAGTGGGAACAGGATTTTTAACCACAGAGGCCTTTACACCCTTAGGCCCTTGAGAAATAGTTTCTGGGTCCGCCCTAGGACTCTTAAACAAATATTTATGAGCTCGGGCACCCTATAATACCTATCAGGCTTAACAGGAGCAGGAGGCAAAGAATCAGGGTTCAGGGAAGCCTCTGCAAAAACATCTTCCACCACATTCAACACAGGAGGAATAGCTAAAGGCCTATGCTGAGGTAAAAACAAGAACTCCCTAAGCCTTTTCCTGGAATCAGAGTAATCCTGGCCTTCCCATTTAAAGTGCTCCCTCATGGAATGCAAAGTCTCTGAAAATGAGAAATCCTCAGGCGGAGAAGCTGTAGGAGTGGAATCATCCACATCAGAATCAGAATAAGTGGGATACTCCTGCATATCTTCCACAGAAGATTCTGAAGCCTCTGAACACTGTTCAAAACTATCAAACTCGGTTCCACCCTAGGCCTCTTATCAGGCGGGGCATAGAACCCCTAATCATAGTAATCAAATCTTCTGCCATTTTAAGCATATGTTTCTTAGGTACAGAACCCGAAATGCTAGGAGAAGCCCCCACTGAAGCTGAACTAGGCCTACCTCTTAAAGAAGTTTTGGCAACAGAAGGAGAGGCTCTAACTACCTTGGGAAGAGAGGGAAGAACAGTCACCTGAGAAGCCCCCTCAGCCTGGCCTACCTCCTGAGAAGGCACATCCTGTAAGAGTATAGTTTCTGCCTGGGACTCCATGGAAACTCCTGGCAAAACCTCCGGCTCCACTGAGCCTTCTAAAGAACCGACGTCCGGGACTGCCGGTTCCTCCACCCTAGGCTTCACAGTTTTATCCTTGCGCTTTTTGGAGGAAGCGGGCGTCGGAGCATCCGACGGCATTTTATAATTGCAACGCTTCCCAAACACTAACCTGGCACAGTCTAACCTCCTCTTAATAGTGCGTTTGTTAAACCTAGCACAAGAGCGGCAACCAACAACGTCGTGCTCAGGCCCTAAACAAGGTATACACAAGGTATGATAATCCCTATGAGGTATCTGTTTCCCACAAGAAATACAGTTATTCACTTTTTCTGACATCCGGTAAAATACTGAGGCAAGAAAAAACCAAAATGTTCCCCAACGGGGTACTTAGCCAACTCTGTTTCGGTCTGAAACTCCGGTTTCGGAAATATTTCAGCACGCCAACCTGCACTCGCAAAACTGCTTCTGCATCGGACCATGCGGCAAAAAAGACTGAGGATATGACGTCGGTCATGCGCATTAGTACCCTGACGTACTGACGTCAGTCTAATGCGCCCTGACCGACGTCAGCCTTATACTCTGGTATTCGGGCCGACTGGACGCGGACTATACCCAATAGTCAGGACTGCAGCAATGGAAGACGAAGAACATCTTTTTTATTTAATCTCCTCAGATGATAATGTCAGAGAACTTTTTCTTATGAAACGGAGGTCATTTTTTAGCTCCTCAACATAAAGTTGAAAGGGGTGCCAGATCAGTGTACAGCACAGGGTGCCAGGATAGTTAACTATGGCTTTGGTAACTGAGGCCATAGAAAGACTTGTGAGGTCACAAAAGCCTCACACTCTCTACCTGTGGAAACTGCAGCTTCTTGTCAATTTTCTGCAGATGCTCAAACATTATGCTTGTGTATGCCAAAGACAACAATCCTCCTGAAAAAGGAGCAGACCACCCTTGGTCTAATGCTAAAATCTCTTTATCCTCTAGAACACTCTCAAGTTGCATGTTTTTTGCTGTAAAGTATTTTTATTAAATGAAGCCTGATACTTGCACTCAGAGGCTTTATGAGATTTAAGGCAGAACAGACACTAAGTGAAAATTCTTTGGTGATATTTATCAACCACAGGCACATTTGTTAGTGATCATGATGGGAAGACACCAGCCTCAGAAAACCCTCCAAATCACAGTTAAACAAAATCTTAAAGACAATAACAATACATCAAATTTTACTACAATAGGGAAAAAATCCAATAATGAGTAGTTAATGCAGCCCTTTAATGCCTCTGAATAACCTGGATATACTGAATTCTGATTGCTCAAATAACTACAAAGAAATGAAGGTAGTACCAACACTCCTCTTTATACTATACCCCCCACTGAGAGCTGTGGCATGGGAGAGGCTGGCCCTATCTGGGAAATGTCTGAAAGCTGTGTAATTTAACTCAGATGGTTGGACATCTGCCTGCAGTACAGCTCTCACTTACAGTGAACATTTAGTATTACATGAGGCTGTGAAGCATGATTGTACATGACAATTTAATTGTAAAAAGATTACAGTTAAGGCTCTAATGGAATAAAAATGACAAAGAAAGATGATATTTCTATAATGTTGTTAATATAAAAAGTTAATACTTATTTTAACATGCAATATGGTTATTTATTTATTTACTTACTTATTTTTCAGTATGGTAGAACAGCTTATTTCTACAAAAATTCTGAATGTTAATACATAAATAACATGCTTTCATTATTACAAACCCCAAGATAGAAAATGGGTGCCATTGGCTAGTTTGCTGGTGACATGGACAGCAATATGTTCAAATGTTTTGCACAATGAATTCTGGGATGTGAAAATTTCAGCTGATCAAATCTGAATACTGTTAAAATAAAACAAAGAGAAATGTGTAGCTGAGAAATTATACCTTTTAGTCAGCATTAGCAATTTACGTTTTCTTCTTTTTTTGCTGAATTTGTAGTACTGCTGAATATAACCATGGATATGTGTAATAAAGTTATCCCTAATTCCTTTTGGTAAGTGCCACAGGATCTTTTACTTCCACTTGAGCTACCATCACGTCAAAAAGCTGGAACATTAGTTTGAAGAGCAGGATCTCAGGAGTGCAAAAATCTTCTTATGCAGCACTAAAGCATCAGTACTGGAACACAAATTCAGGCAGGTGGTGTAGTAACAGAAACCACAACCTTCCACAAAGGCAAATTGCTAACCCACTGAGCTGCATGGTAATTCAATGAAAAAATACATCTGCTTCACAGTTAATATGGTCTGGGGTTAAGCCTTGACATCTCCTCACCGTATGTGTGGAGTGTGCACAAAGAGTAGTCCCAGTTGGTGGAATGCTCAAAAGAAAGCACCAAATTCCTAGATGGTTAAGACTAACCCAAAGAATAAGTTATCTTGCAAATTGCATATTTAAGTCCATCAGTGACAGTATAACGTGTACGGTATTACTAAATGTAGTAGAAAGAAAACAGAGTTAGTCTCCCTTCCTCCTTCCCTTACCTCGTCACGTAAAGGATCACCATCTTCACAGCACCAGTCCATTTTTATCAAATGCCAGTCAGTTCCTAAATGGAAAAAAAAAAACAATACAATATGAATAAAATGTTGCAGACTTTATCATACATTAACATATGCTAAGCAAGATGCAAAAATGAACACATTTAACTCTTAGAGCCCTTCTTCTTTAGCTTTTGCTTACTGTAACCATAGCATTTCATTATGACTTGGCAGAAAATTTATATACATACAGCACTACTCTTATTACATGTATTTTTTAAAACACATATTTTGCAGACAATAACTAATAAAGCTTGCTGGAAACTGATGCTCCCTTAAGTTCCCTTTATTTACTTATGAAGAAATGCAAAGTTTGGTGTTAAAAACTTTAAATGTATTATAACGTATAAAAGATATGCATTTGATACACTTTAACCTGGATAGGTGGTAAACGGCTGAGGTCCTAATTACAACCCAGACAACTGCAGTTCGATTAGTGGCCCTGGCACTGCAGCAGTCAGGCAATGAAAGGGCGGAAAGAAGGGGCATGTTCTACTGTCTTCTTCTAGGGGTTGGCTGAGGAAGGCTGTGTGCATTTGGAGATGTACAAGACAGTGCAATTTCCCTGGTGGAGACTGGAAAATATGCTCTAAATATTGCATGATACAGGGGGGAAGATCAGCATTCCTTGGAGGGAACACCCCTTGTAGAAGTGAGGTGATGAACTCTGGTGCTAACCCACTGCAAGTCCCCTGCATGACACTTTGGCTGGTTCACACAGGAGTAATGCTAACTGCAAAAATCTTGAACTACCCTTAACTGGCTGTCTAAATAATGTCATTTCCAATCCTTGTCCAGGTCATGGGAAACAATCAAAATAACTGACCTGAAGGGAAATGATGACTGATACACAGCGGGGGCAAAAAGTGCAATAAAAAAGCATTTAAGACTTTTTTTTAAAGATTCACTATGTAATGTTACTGTTTTTCCAATTTTAAAAGCATATGCATCTTTAGATTTTTTTAAAATACAAAATGAATGTTTAGAATGTTAATAGGGACCCCAGCTGCTACTTTACATACAGTAAACTGACAACAGCAAGAAAGGGTTGTTGTCAGCAAATGTACTGAACAGGACCAATATTTTCTGATGACAAATTGGAGGGACAGTACTAAAACTTCCTTATGCTACAAAGCTTAAAGATTTGTATGTCACTTACTGCTATTCATTCTTTGGTGAACCAGGGGTGGAGGGGCTAATCCAAACTATCTTAAACAAATAATCCATGCAAGATGCAACAATGCAATAAATAAACAAATGCTACTACACAAAAGATTCACATCAAACAAAACAGCAACGCAAACTTGGAAAACATTACTAAAATAACAATACACTAAGAGAGTACAGTTGTTTAGGTTAACCTACCATAACATCAGATGTTCAAAAAATAACTGCAAGAAAATCCTTAGCTAAATTCTGCTAAGGAGAGAACAGATGGCCAGCTTCCAATACTTCTGGGCACCTTCCACATCATACCCAAACCATTACTCGTCTCAAGACGACCTGAGGAAAAAAAGAGTGGTTTGGGTACCAAGCCCTTCAGGGTTTTCATGACACCTGAGAGAGGGAGACTAGAGCCTAGAAAAGACCATTGCTAGGAAAATAAAAACATGTATCCTCACCCTGGAAATAAAAACACACACATATGAGGATGTGAAAGCATGGAGTAAGCGACTGCAGCAGTAATCATTCGAACATCTACTGCTGTAGTAAGTTTACTTACTTACACAACTGTACTATGTTCATCATTTGATGACTGTTGTGGTAGCCATAACTATATTGCTAGAATATCACAGCTTACACTGATGGGGTGGGGGACAAGGGTCCAGAAGCACCTGGGAAATGGTCCTAAAAAAAGCCTGTCGTAGATCTGGAGGAGGAATCTGGCTTTGTAGTGCATTGTAAAATGTATAAACTGAGTATCAAGTTGCTGCTTCTACAATATTTCAAAAATGCAACCCTTTTCAAAAGCCACACATAAAACCAAGGTCCTGTGAGAATCAACCTTAACTCCATCTGGAAGTGTCTTGTCATGGTGGGCATAGGTATAACAAAGGAAGGAACATGGAAAAAGAAGTTATGTCTTACCATAACGTTCCATCTGTATTGTTGAGCCTTGTTCAGTCATTACGCATGGGTTATTGGTTCTGACCTTGGAACCGAGCCGGCCATTTTCCAAGCTCGTGTCAGCTTCAAACTCTCGTGCTAAATTCTTACCCACAATCCTCTCCCTGTTACCTCAGATTGAGTTTGCAAGTCAAAGAAGGTAGAGGCTAC
Source organism: Protopterus annectens (assembly GCF_019279795.1). Classification (NCBI taxonomy): domain Eukaryota; kingdom Metazoa; phylum Chordata; order Ceratodontiformes; family Protopteridae; genus Protopterus; species Protopterus annectens. The sequence continues at coordinate 1,597,873,414 of NC_056737.1, read as the reverse complement.
CTCTGGTCAAATAACCTAGGAGAACCGGATGTTGAGATCCACTAGAAACCACAGGAGAAGGAAGGAGGGAGGGTTGTAATGACTGAACGAGGATCAACAATACAGATGGAACGTTATGGTGAGACATAGCTTCTTTATCTGATATTGTTAATCCTCATTCATTCCTTACGCATGGGACAGAGTCCCCAGCTACCTCTATTCCTGGGAGGCTCTCATGGAAGTACATTCCTGAGCACCATAGAACCGAAAGATGCTCTTCCCCTGTAGGCCAAATCCAATTTGTAATGATTGATGAAGGTATGAGCATAGCCCAAGTTGCAGCTGCACAGATCTCATGTAAAGAAGCTCTGGCATGGAAGGCAGCAGAAGTTGCCACCGACCTTGTTGAATGAGCTTTCATGGTAGTAGGCAATGAGATATTACGTTGTATATAAATGAAGGTCACACAGTCCTTCAACCATCTAGCTAATGTGATCTTAGCAACAGCAGATCCTAATCTAGGTCCAGAAAAGGCCAAAAATAACTGGTCAGATTTACAAAAGGGTTTAGTCCTGTTTAAGTAAAAACAGATTTGCCTGTGGATATCCAGGGTATGTAGGCAATACTAGCCTCTGTTTGAATGATTGGGAAAGAAAATTGGCATTTCAATGGCTTGACTAATGGACATTTCAGAGATCACTTTAGGCAGAAATGATGGATTAGTTCTCAGAGACACTCTATGAAAAATCAAGTATGGACTCCTGATACTTAAAGCTTGAAGCTCAGAAATACGTCTGGCAGAAGTAATGGCGACCAAAAAAGTACAATTTTGTACCTACCATAAATGTAGATGTTCGAGTGTTCACACTGCTACAGTCATCACACTTGGGTTATCCTGCCATTAGGCGGTCCCACAGTCGGTCAGAGTTCCAAAGTCTTGGTCCGACGTCGGTTGCTGTCGCCTCTTCCCTGACGTCCGTGCACCAGGGGTATATAAGATGCATCCGACGCCATTTTCTTCAGTTTTTCTTGCCCCAGATGTCAGCTGCCCCCAAGTAGGTAGACAATACATATTGCTAATAACAGTTATACATATAAAATAACCATAATACCTTCAGTTACAAGCAAATACACCACAAAGGTTGTATAGGATAGAAAGGTATAGATAAGGCCAGCCAGTACAGAGGGGATGGAGGGACTGCAGCAGTGTGAACACTCGAACATCTACATTTATGGTAGGTACAAAACTGTACTATGTTCATCGTGTTACACTGCTGCAGTCATCACACTTGGGTAGAATCCCAACGCTAAGGTTGGGTGGCTGGTCTATAAGGAGTTAGGATTGGCTATGAGGACCTGCAGAACTGCAGTGGAAAATCCTTCTCTGGATTTAGAGTAAAGAGGCAGGTGGTAATGCTTGGTAAAGGTGTGCACTGAACTCCAAGTTGCAGCCTCCAAAATTTCCTTGGTAGGTACTCCTCTGAGAAAGGCCGTTGAAGTGGCTGTAGCCCTGGTGGAATGTGGCCTAATGTGTTTTGGGACTGATTTTCCATGCTGAGTGTAGCAGTAATGAATACAGTGTCCTATCCATTTGGATATAGTCTGCTTTGAGATAGCCTTGCCCTGTGATCCTGCAGCATATGCTACAAACAGTTGCTCAGTTTTCCTGAAAGCTTTTGTTTTGTCCAAGTAGAAGCGTAACTGCCTGTGTATGTCCAAAGAATGCAGAAGTTTCTCCCCTTTATTCTGGGGGTTTGGATAAAAGGTTGGCAAATAGATGGTTTGGTTAAGAGCCACACTAGATACCACCTTTGGCATAAAGGTAGGGTTTGTCCTTAGAGAAACCCTGTCCTGATGAAAAATTATAAAAGGTTCCACTGCCATTAATGCCTGTAGCTCTGAGACTCTTCGTGCTGAAGTTACTGCCAGGAGCAGAGCTGTTTTTCCATGATAAAAATTTTAGATTGGCTGTATTGGCTGGCTCAAAAGGTGGCAGAGTTAGCTTTTCCAAAACGAAATTGAGGTCCCAAGTTGGTGCTCTCCAGGGCGGTCTTATGTTTTTAGCCCCTCTGAGGTACTGCTTTAGCAAGGGATGAGAGAATAAAAGATGATCCGTGTTGTAATGTGCTGAAATGGCAGAGGTGTGGATCTTAATTGATGAGAAGGATAGGCCTCTGTCCGGCATCTCAGTTAAGTATTGTAAAATCTGAGGAATGTTTGGAACAAGCGGGTCAAGGCTTTGAGCCTGGTTCCAGGCACAGAATCTCTTCCATTTTTCTGAGTGAGCTTTCCTTGTGCTAGACCTCCTGGCCTCCAAAATGACATCCATAGCCGCTTTAGAGAGAGGTGTTTGCTGTTTGACTAATGAATCTGCCATGCAGCCAGGTTTAGAGTTTTGAGCTGCTCGTGCAGGATCTGATTGTTTTGTTGAGTCAGAAGGTGTGGAATTTGAGGCAAAATCCATGGTGGGCCTTGAGCAAGGTTCCTTAAGATAGGGTACCAGTGCTGGCATGGCAAGTCTGGAGCAATCAGGATCATCTGTGGTTTCTCTTGTCTGGCTTTTAGGAGTACCTTTGAAAGGAGAGGCAATGGTGGGAATGCATAAACTTTCAGGTTTTTCCAGCTGAACAAAAGAGCATCCACTTTCCATGCTTGTTTGTGATAAGTCCTTGTGCAGAATTTTTGTAATTGGCAATTCAGTGGGGAGGCAAAAAGATCTATGTCTGGGCATCCCCATTTTTGCGTTACCATGATGAAGATTTTTCTGCTTAGATTGTCTGCCAGAGTACTTCTCTTTCCTGGCAGGAATTGTGCTTGCAGGTGAACTTGGTACGTTAGAGCTGTGTTCCACAACGTCATGGCTTGCCTGCATAGGGGGTAAGAATAAGTGCCCCCTTGCTTGTTTATGTACCACATTACTGTGGTGTTGTCTGTCTTTAATAATAATTGCCCTGGATGCAGAAGGTCCTTGAAAGCTGTTTGGGCATTTTGTACAGCCAATATCTCTTTTTGATTGATGTGTAGATGCATCTGGTCTGTGGTCCACTTGCCCTGAATGCATTTTCCTGCCATGTGTGCTCCCCAGGCGTAATCCGAAGCATCTGTTGTTAGAGTCTGCCTGGCTGTGGGTAGGGTAAAAGGCTGACCCTTGTTTAGATGACATGCCTGTGCCCACCATCGAAACTCCTGTTGTAGGCAGGGAATCATTGGTATTACTGCTTCTAAACTGTGAGAGTGTTGAGTCCAAACACTTTTTAGGTACCATTGTATTTTCCTCATATGCAGTCTGGCATATGGTATTAGTAGTATGCAAGATGCCATGAATCCCAGGGCCTGCAGAATTTTTCTTGCATGGAGCTGGGACTTTTTTGCCAGTAACTGAAAATATTGAGCTAATTGAAGTTGTTTGCCTGGCGTGAGGTAAGCCATCTGGGCCATTGTATTTAAGCTGGCACCTAGGAATGTAATCTGTTGTGAGGGCACTAGCTTTGACTTCTTTTCGTTTACTGTGTACCCTACAGAAGTTAGCAATCTCTTTACAAATGCCAGATGCTGTAGAAGGATGTCCTTTGTCTCTGCTTGAATGAGGCAGTCGCCCAGGTATGGATATATTTGAATTCCTTTTTGTCTGCAAAAAAACAACTACTGGTGCCAGGCACTTTGTGAAGACTCTGGGTGCAGTAGATAAGCCAAAGGGCAGTGCAGAGAATTGGTAGTGCACTGATCCAGCTTTGAATCTGAGGTATCTTCTGCAATTTTGTCTGATAGGGACATGCAGGTATGCCTCTTTGAGGTCCAGAGTAACAAGCCAAGCGTTCTTGCCCAGCATGGGTAGAAGCTGCTGTAAAGTCAACATTTTGAATTTCGGAATATCCAGGTAAGTATTTAGAATTGAAAGGTCTAGTATGGGCCTCCAGGCCTTGTCCTTTCTGGGGACCAGGAAGAGCCTTGAGTAAAATCCTTGTCCTTGTTCTTGCTGTGGTACTTTTTGAATAGCTCTCATGTCCATGAGGGCTGAAATTTGTTTTTGTGCCTCTGCCCATTGATTTTGTGGCAGGTCTGGCATTCCTTTTAGCCTTGGTAAAGTATGAAAGTGGAACCTGTAACCTTGTGATACAATATTCAGAACTCATTTGTCTTGGGTTATTATTTGCCAGTTTTGAGAAAAAAAGTGCTAATTTTCCCCCCAAGGGGGCTTCCAAAAGGGAAGTGCTTGGCGTACGAAGGGGAAAGTCATTGTGACTTATCCTCACCTCCTTTTGGGGTTGAGGTGCCCCACTGTCTTTGTCTGTTTGAGCCTTGGGGTTGAGATCTGCCTCTTGGGCGTCTGTATCTGCCCCTCTGTGGCCTGTCTGACACTGGAAAGGACCAATTGTTTGTAGGCCAATTTCTGCTAAATCTAGGTGGCTGTACCTGTAAGAAATCCTTGACTGTTTGCATAGATTTAGCTTTATCTTCCATTTTCTTTAACACCTCTTCTGCCTTAACACCAAACAAGGTATCATGCTGTAAAGGAGCATCCAAAAACTTTGCCTTAACATGATCAGGTAAACTCTGTTCTTTTAACCAAGCATGACTTTGAATCACTGAACCTGTAACTGCGGCCCTACAAGAGGCCTCTAGAGAATCAAAACCACATTGCAGAGTATGTTTTCCCACCTGTTCAACTGCATGCAACAAATCCTGCATTTCTTTACGATCAGGAGCTTCTGAGCTTGCAAGCATTTTCTGTTTTAATTGAGCCATTAAATATTGTTGGTACTTAAGCATGTGAAACTGGCAATTTAAAGCTCTTACTGCTAGAGTTGCAGAAGAACTTTCTTCCCCCATCTATCCAGAGTTCTGGAATCTCTGTCAGAGGGTACTGGATTTTTTGCAATGGAAGCCTTAACCCCTTTTGGACCCTGGGAAATAGTTTCTGGATCAGCAGAAGGGTTTTTATAAAGAAACTTGTGAGAGTCAGGGACTCTGTAGTACCTATCTGGCTTGGCTGGTGCAGGGGGTAAAGAATCAGGAGATAAGCTGGATTCAGAGAACACATCATCCACAATATCTAGCACAGGCGGAATAGCCAGTGGCCTGTGCTGAGGCAGTAAAAGGAAATCTCTGAGCCTTTTCTTAGATTCTGAGTATTCCTGACTTTCCCAATGGAAATGCTCCCTCATGGTATGTAAAGCTTCCCCAAAAGAATAATCCTCAGGAGGAGAGGCTGAAGGTATAGATTCTTCAGCATCAGAGTCCTCATAGGGAGGTATAGAGTACCCCTGGTCAGAAGAGGAATCAGAGGAAATGGAAACCTGATCAGAGGAATCATAGTCTGTATCCTGCCTAGGCCTTTTCTCAGGAGGGGGATGGGAACCCCTGATTAGAGTAATGAGGTCTTCGGCCATTTTAAGCATCTGTTTCTTAGGCATGGTGGTTTGTTCAGGAGAATGCTGTACTTGTTTCTTTGTCTTTAGTGGTATTTTTGTCTTGGCTGTTGATTTAATGGTAAGTTGTGAAGGTCTGAAAACACCCTCAGAAGCCGATGCCTGCTCAGCAGCTCCGGACTCATCTGAGGGATTAGTTTCCGTAGGCCCAATACCTTGAGTTTCCAGAGGCCTATTTGTCTCCACCTGGGAGTCGGAGGCGGCCTGTGGCTCTGAGGTAGCGGGTGTCAGGGGCTGCAAAAGCGCCTCACTGAGAACCGGCAAACCGGTGACTGGCATAGAAGAGGTTTCGTTGTCGGTTTTGGACTTCAGATGTCTGTCTTTATCCTTGTCCTTGAGTTTCTTCGGTAATGCAGTCATCAGTTGATCTGACGGCATAGTATAATTGAACCTTCGGCCAAAGTAGTGCAAAGCAAAATCAAAACGCCTTTTTATAGTATGTTTGTTAAATCTAGCACAAAACCGACAACTAATTACGTCGTGATCAGGGCCTAGGCATGGAATACAGTAAGAGTGGAAGTCCTTATGAGGTATTTGCTTTCCACAAGAAATACAATTATTAACTTTTTCTGACATCGGTCTGAGGCAAGAAAAAAGTTTTCCCAACGGGGTACTTAGCTTTACTGAAGACTTCGGATCTGAAATTCGACTTCGAAAATCTCAGGAGTCGGCCGACCGGCACTTGCGAACTGCTTCGGCTTCTGCTTCGGGCACCGAGCGGCAAGAAAGACTGGAGAAAATGGTGTCGGATGCATCTTATATACCCCTGGTTCACTGATGTCAGGGAAGAGGCGACCGCAACCGACGCCGGACCAAGACTTTGGAACTCTGGCCGACTGCAGAACCGCCTGACGGCAGGATAACCCAAGTGTGATGACTGCAGCAGTGTAACACAATGAACATCAAGGTTTTCCATGACAAATACTTGAGGTCGCAAGAAGAGGCTGGTTCGAAAGGTGACATTGTCAGAGCTTGTACAACTAATGATAAATCCCATGGTTGAACAGGTTCTCTAAAAGATGGCTTCAGATGATTCACACCTTTTATGAAGGTCTTGCACAATTTATGGGACATAAGAGAGGAATCTTGGACACCCTCATGAAAATTAGAAATTGCAGCCAAATGAACTCTAATGATAGACCTGATTGAACAAGGTTGGCCAGATAGTTTAGTATTATTGACAGTGGTGCTGAAAAGGGGTCTACTTGTTTATCTTTCAGCCAACAGGTAAATCTTTTCCACTTGCTCAGATAAGTAATTCTAGTGGAAGACTTGTGAGAAGCAATGAGAATATCACGTACTGGTAAAGAAAGATCATTCTGCCTGGCAATCAAGGGAATTGGAGTAGCCAAGCCGTGAGCTTCAGGCTGTTCAAGTTGGGATGAATCAGGTTCTGAGGATGTGAGATCAACTCTGGGGTTGGATGGAGAATCCATGGTCGATCTTGTAGGTGAGGCCAAAGGAAGGGGAACCAAATCTGTCGAGGCCAGTATGGTGCTATGAGGATCACCTTGCTCTTCAACTGATGGGCTTTCTACAGAAACTGGGGATGAGGGGAAAGGGAGGAAATATGTAAAGAAGACCCAAGGGCCAATTGTGGACTAGAGTGTCCCTGGGTGACTGTCCCGGAGGGGGAATCAGGGCAAAGTAGTTGTTGCATTTGTAGTTGGTCGGAGATGCAAAGAGGTCGCAGCAAGGACGGCCCCAGCAATGGAAGACCTCTGCTGCTATCAAGGGATTCAGGGACCACTCGTGAGGTTGAAGAATGCACCTGCTGAGTCTGTCTGCTATCACGCTGGAACTCCCAGGAATGTGCGTTGCTAGAAGAAAACGGTTGGTAGCCATCGCGCATTGCCATATCCTCATGGCCTCTTGACAAAGGGGGTAAGATTTGGTTCCACCTTGCTTGTTGATGTACCAGACCACCGCCATGTTGTCTGATGGAATTGCAATTGTCCCAAACAGTAGCAGGGGCTGGAATGCTTGCACCGCCCTCAGCTCTAGAACATTTATATGCAGATGGGCCTCCAGTTCGGACCAAGTGCGTTGGACTGTCTGTCCCTGACACAACCCCCCCACCCCATCAGGGAGGCGTCCGTGGTCACTGTGGCCTTGGGTTGCTAGGGGGAGAAGGGGCGAGACCATTGTGAGAGATTGAGTGTCATCCACCAATTTAAATCTTGTTTGCACCTGCAGGTTACTCGAATCATGGCTGAAAGAGAATGCTGAAAAGGATACCATTGGGTGAGCAGTAGCCATTGTAGAAGCCTCATGTGAAACCTGGCCAGGGGAACAATGGTGATGGAGGCTGCCATGGAACCCAACAGCTGTAGAACAGAGTGAGCCGTGGATTTTCCCTTGAAAGGATTGGAATTAGTTGTTGCTTTATCCTTAGAATTCTGTGCTCTGGAATAGCAGCTCTGCAGTTTTTTGTGTCCAAGATAACCCCTATGAATTCTGTCGACTGAAATGGGGTGAGACTGGATTTTTGCCAATTTATGGTTATGCCTAGTCTTTGAGCAGCGAGGAGAGAGTATGCCAGGGCTTTTTCCAGTAGATGTCTGGTGGGGGCGGAAATGAGCCAGTCATCTAAGTATGGAAACACCTGGAATCCTTGAAGTCGCAAGTGAGCTGTGACAACTGCCATGCACTTTGTGAACATTCTGGGGGCTGTAGAGAGTCTGAAGGGCAGTACTCTGAACTGGCAGTGACTGGCTCCTGCACGGAAGCGGAGAAATCTTCTTGATGGCCTGTCCACCTTTATGTGGTAGTACGCATCTTGAAGATCTATAGAGCACATCAAATCATCTTTTTCCAAAAGCGGGAGGATAGACTGTATTGTGACCATCCGGAATTTTTGTACTCTCAAACTTGTTCAATACACTGAGATCCAAAACTGGTCTCCAGTCCCCGATTTTCTTTGGCACCAAAAATAGTCTTGAGTAGAATCCGGATCCTATCTGTTCTGGAGGGACTCTTTGGATAAATCTCTTTCTTAGTAGCTTTTCTATCTCTAGTGCTGCTTCTTCCCTTTGACTGGGTGGAACGTCGGGAAGACTTTTTGAAGGGACGGGACAAAGATCGAAGGGGATATGATAACCTCTGGTTATAATCCTTTGTACCCAAGAATCGGTGGTGATGTTAGCCAGGTAGAAGGGTACAAGGAGAAACGTCCCCCAAACACCTCCAGAGGAAAGGAGTTGGGCCACTCTTCAGGAACGTTGGTAGGATTGACCAGGGAAGGAATCCCTGGAAGGTTATGCAGACCCCCCTCTGCCCCAAAAGGAGTGTCTTCCCTGTGAGTTTCCCCCTCTGCCTCTGGGGGAGAACTCGGCCTGTGTGTCATGGAAAGGACCCTGAGATTTCTTGAACCATATCTTCCCACTCTTTTGGTTTCAGGAGAAAGCACGTTGAGGGGAAGAATAACAGACACCTACGGCAGAAAGGGTCTTACCGTCCTGTTCACATCTGGCTAGTGTGCTTTTAACTTTGGGCCCAAACAATGAGGAGGCCTCAATGGGGGCATTAAGAAAAGAAGACTTAAAGGGTTCCGCGAAGTTGCACAAGCGCATCCAGGCGTGTCGTCTCAAGACCGCAGCTGAACCCGCTGCTCTAGCTGCTCCTTCTGATGCGTGAGATATCAGTCACATAGAGGAGTTAGATATAGATTCAATGGTGGCCAGCTGAGGGGCCACTTTGTCATGGACCTCATCAGACATGGCACCAGCCAAGGTGTCAGACAGCTCAGAAACCAGATCCCTTTGAAGCCTGGTAAAATGTGCCATATAATTCAGGGACCTGATAGCAAAGGTCGCTGAAGCAATGGTGTGCTTCCCAATCCTGTCCAGGGCCTGGGACTCTTTGTTAGGCAGATGGACGGTCTGCCTTTCTTCTTCTGCCAGATCCTATTCTGTTGCGGCCGCCACCCCCAAAGCATCCACAGGAAGACCTTTGGAGCAATGGGGATCCAAAGCAGGAGGGAACAAGATCTTATCTGGCCTCTGGGGGAATAGCTTCGACGGTATCATGAGCCTTCCAAGCATGCTACACGATGAGCCGGACAAGTTCATCGGCAGGTGGAGTAACCCAGGAAGTAGGGGGCCGGGCGCAAAAGGCCTGCAGGAACACAGATTCCTCAGAGATTGGATTAGACGACTGCCAGTCACCTCTCTGTTTCAGGATTTCAAGGATATCACCAAAGGATACCTCAGAGGGTGACCGAGGGGATCCTTCCCCCTTATCGAAATCCATGTCTTCGGTGAAGGACTCCTCTGTGGAGTCCATGTGCTTCCTCTTACATGAACTTTTCCGGTGGACCTCCTCAGCGGGAGAAGCTGGAGAAGACAGCGGAAAAGGGGATTCCTGAGGGAATATGTCCTGCGGCCCTTGCACCAAGTGTCTGCTAGGTGCGACTTGTGAAACCAGTGTACCAGAGGAGGGCGGACGTATAGACAGTCTGGTATCACCAGCAGCAGCGAAAGCCTTCTCCATCAGTTGGAAGGCTGGTCCACCCAGTGAGGAGTGCATGTCTAGGAAAGGGGTCACCCCCTCCCCTAAGTGGCTCAGCCTGCCGACCTGGAGTCCCTGGATGGCTGTGAAACAGCAAACTATGAATGTCACAACTGACATTCTGAGTCATAGCAAAACTTTCCTGCCACGAAGGCAACTGCGGTTCCTTAGTGAGATCCATAAAGGGAACCGCATGGACTTCAAAGGCAATGAAGGAGGAGAATAAGAAGAGGTCTTTGGAGATGGGTGATCACCTCACAAGGAAGGATAGTTCCTGAGGGGGTGGGATACCTCTGGTCAAGAGTACCTGGTCCACAAGACACAAAACATCATGTTTGGAAATGCTTCTAGTGGACCTCCACAGATGAGGCAGTCTCGGTGCCCATTTCATCTGATCGCACCGAGGACAACGGTGCCGAGAGAGACTGGACTACTGTTGTCTGCACCAAAGAAGTCATCGGTGTCAAGGTCTGCGCCGACTGAAGGGTCGGTGCCGATACAGAGGTAATGGTCTGAACTGAGGAGCCCCTCGTTGCCAATATATAGAAGGCTTCAGGAGAAGACGGAGTCAAAATCATTAATGGAGCCGAAGGTCTAGGCACCAAAAGCACTGGGGCTGACTGAGTGAGCTCCGGAGCCAAAACTTTAGCCTTTTTAGGTTTTGGTTGGCGGGAGTCCCAGTTTTCCTATGGGCTCTAGGAGGGGTTGAGGCCTCCGACCCAGAAATAGCCTCTGAAAAGGGAGATTTTAGAAGTCCCTTCAGTAATAAGCTTGTTTTTCCTTTCCAACAAGGTTCTATTAGAAAAGTTCTCACAAATAGTACAGGTGGGTCAACAGACAAATGGGAAGCTCCCAAACAATAAACACACAGAGTGCGCATCAGAAGTAGGCAGTTTGTGTCCACAATCAGAACACCGCTTAAACCCTGGACTACCTTTCTTATCTGCCATGACAGCAAATTAATAAAAAAGGTACCAGCAATAGTACAAGAGAGTACCCGAAGGTATGAGAGAAAAAGGAAAGGGATTACCAACAATGGTAAAGAGAAAATACCTCGTGGTAAATGTGGTAAAAAAGAAGCAGAAAAACCTGAAGAAATTATGTACGCTAGATGCAATAGGGTAAGAGACAATAAAATATGAACTTTTCTGACAGAAAAGTAATCCGTAAAACTATTTAACAACAATTGACTGTACTTAGCTCAAGAGAAGTAGCTTGACACGACCGAATGGCAACGCGGCAAACGAAATCTGAGCTAAAAGGAAGAGGGGGATTGTGGATAAGAGTTTAGCTCGAGAGATTGAAGCTGACACGAGCTTGGAAAATGGCTGGCTCGGTTCCGATGTTGGAACCGATACCCCATGCGTAAGGAATGAACGAGGATTAACAATATCAGATCAACCATTTGGAAATATTCTGCATCACAAGAAATTAACTACTAATCAGAGTTTCTAAAGGATTTAGTTCTGTCAAGGTGACTTCTTAGTTGTCTGTGGATATCCATGGTATGGAGTATCCTTTTTTCTACCTCACTTCTAGTTACTGAAAAGAAGACAGGGAAGATGGACAATTTGGCTAAAAGTACACTCAGATACCACTTAAGGCATAAATGAATGATTATACTAGTAGAAAATGGGATAAGGGTGACCATTATATGAGCTTGCAATTAGATGCTCTTCTGGCAGAAGAGCAATCAGTAACAATATTTTCCTTATTAAGAACTTCAAGCCAGCCTGATGAGCTGGTTCAAATGGTGCAAAAGTTATTTTTCTCATGACAAAATTAAGGTTCAAAGGAGGATCCACCTGTTTTCTAGGATGCTTAGAATTCAACATCCCTTCAAAATAAATTTTCTTATGAAATTGCATGGAAAGAGCGGGATCCATGGGCAGACATGTTGAAATGGCAGACAATAAATCTGGATGGAGGAGTAAGACAGGCCAGATCATAGAGACTCACAAAAATAATGAAAATCCAGGGAAACATTAGCTGTAAATGGTTCTGGTTGTTGTTTTGGTACCAACTAGAAAACCTTTTCCATTAGCTAATATACGATTTTTTTAGCAGCAGGTTTTCTTGCTTCCTTTAATATTTGCTCCAAGTCCTCAGAAAATAGGTACCTAAAAGTTATTAAAACACTATCTAGGCAGTTAGCTGCAGTTGTTTGGAGATGGGATGTGTGTGTAGGTCCAGTTGTTGAGGAAGCTTGTGGCAATTGCCCCTGGCCGTTTCCATTAGAAGGAAGAAAGTACAGTTATGCAATATCTTACCATAACAGTAGACATCTTACTTCTCACTGTTGCAGTATTCTTTACTCATAGGACATCCTGCCAAGGACAGCTGAACATCAGGCCAGCATACGCCTTCCGGGCATCATATATCAGACATACGTCTTACGTTCATAAGTTCATAGATCAGTACTAGGCTAACTGCCTTCGGGGGACATTTTAAGCCTAGCCAATTAGCCCAGGTGAGAATCAAACCCTGCACCTTAACCATTATGGCAACCTACCACCCATAAAGGTGCAAGGCATAAGGTATGTATGTGATGGACAGATGCCTAATCCTCAGAACTGAAGTGCCCCAGAAGAACCAGATCAACCCCAAAGAAAGGCAATAACATGTACATCCAGGAAGGGAAGGAGGAGTCATTGGCCAGAAAGAGGCAACAGTAATCAACAGGGCAGAAACGAGAGGGACAAAATACTGCAATAGTGAGAAGTACTTCTACTGTTATGGTTAAGATCTTACGCAACTGTACTATGTCCTTTTTTATCACTTTTGCAATATTCTTTACTCTTGGGTGAGTACAAAAATTACTGGAAATTATGGGAAAAGAAGGCACACAGAAGAGTCCTCAACAAACCCATGAAGGATGGCCCTGGGTAAAACACACCCTGGAAATGACATCCAACTGGTAATATTTGGTAAAAGTGTGAACAGAAGACCAAGTAGCAGCTTCTAAGATGGAAGCACAAGAGGAGGCCACTACGCTGGTAGAGTGAGCATGAACAGAAGAAGAAAGCTGCTTGCCACGAAAAGAATAACAAACAGAAATAGCCTTCGAAATCCAAGAGGAGATGATTTGCTTAGAAACCAATGACCTCAATTTCCAAACATGAAAGGAAACAAAAAGTTGCTCAGATTTCCTGATATGATTTGTCTTGTCCAAGTCACAGCTGAGCCGTTTATGTAAATCCAAGGTGCAAAGAACTCTCTCACTAGTATTCTGTGGAGAACAGAAAAAAGAAGGAAGATGAATGGACTGATTTAAGGATAAATCATTGACCACCTTGAGTACAAAAGAAAGACTGGTACAAACACATGCACTCTCCTTGTGAAAAAAACAAAAAAAAGGAGGCAATGTCATGAGTGCTTCAAGTTCAAAAAGCCTCTTGGGAGAAGTAAGAGCTACCAACAACAGAGTCTTCCAAGTACAGTATAGAAGAAAAGAAACTGGAGGCTCAAAAAGGGACTGACTAAATTACTCAAAAACAAAATTAAGGTCACAAGGAGGAGGAAGAGGCTTTCTTGGAGGTTGAATATTAGTACTAGAGGAACAGGGGGATAGGCAGACAAAAACATCCCCTTCCAAGAAAAAGACATGGCGTTCACTTTCCAAGCCAGAAGACTTGGCACTATGGAACAGAACTGAGGAAGTTGTTGGTTCAGTGGAGAGGCAAAAAGATCTGTCTGAGGAGTACCCTACCGATGTACAATGTTACGAAACACCTCTCGGTGAAGCATCTATTCATGAGGATTTACCCTATACTGTGCTCTAAAGGAATGTAGACTACCTGAAGAACCAAGAAATAGGGGTCCATGAAACCCCAAACCTGAAGAGCCAGCTTGTAAAGAAAGTGAGATTTTGTGCCCCCTCACCTGTTATTGTACCACATAGCTGTGGTACTGCCTGCAAAAGCCTTTAGAGGACCTGGGACCCAAAGGGAGTGAAAAGCCTGGAGCTCTAAAAGTAGCTAAAAGTAGAGACCTCATTTACTTGATGTTGATATGGTCTGTCAGTTGGTCTCTGGACTTTTAGTTTGTTGGGAGAAGCCTCCCCAAAAGTGAATGGAAGCATCAGTGGACCTAAAAAGGCAGACTTGGATTCAGGGAAATAAGGTGAATCCACCAGCGGAGTTGATCTTGATACAGTATAAGAGAGGAACCAGATATTCCAGAAGGTGGCAGTGCTGGAGCCAAACAGTCTTGCAGTACCACTGAAATTTCCTCATGAGGAGTTTGGCAAAGGGAACCATGGGAATAGTGGAATGCCATGTATCACAGAGCATGGAAAAATTCTCTTGCAGGAAGCACAAGAAGAGGGAGAAGAGGCCAGAAATAAGCAGTCAAAAGGGGACCTTGGGAGTTGGGATACAAGCCAACACAGGAATGGCCTGACTCCTGCAACCCAAAAACACCTGGTCCTGAGAAGGCATAAACACAGACTTTTTGAGATTGAGGATGAACCCCACATTGCACAGAAGAAGCATAATGAAATGCAGATTCTGAAGCAGGAGCTGCTGATAAGGGCTTGAATTAAAAGATCATCCAAATAAGGGAACATGTGAACTCCTTGAAGTCTGCAGAATAGTACCCACAGGGGCCAGGCATTTGCTAAAGACCATTGGAGCTGTAGAAAAACAAAAGGCGAAGTGAAGAACTGATAATGAGGGGAAGAAAATGTGAAACATGAAAACTTCCTGAAAACAGGGTGAATAGGAATATGAAGGCAATCGTCCTTCAAATCCAGAGAGACTTGAGGAAGCAACAGAGAGAAAAGTGTATGAAGAGACAGACAACATCCTAAAAGAAGGGACCTTGAGAAAGGTGTTGAGAAAAGACAGATCTAGAATGGGCTTCCATGACCTCTCCTTCCCAGGTACCAGAAACATCCTTGAATAAAAATATGTTCACTGCTGAGACAAGGGAACAGGTTGGATGGTTCCCCATTTCACAAGATCCTGCAGAATCAAAAGAAAATAAGAGTGTTGACAAGAAGAGGCTGAGAAAGGCCAGAAAATAGAGGAAGGGATTTCCAAGCCATAAAATAACCATTCTGGATAATGGACACTCTTGAGGGGACCTGTCTGGGAAAATTCACTTAGGAGCTCTCCTCCTCACAGGCCCTCTAGGCTGCCTACAAACAAAAGAAGGTTTAGATGGATAATTCTTCTGGAACTTAGGGACGGGGAAAGAGTTTTGCTTCAAGTCCTGCATAACCTTACCCTTATCCTCAAGACTCAAACAATTCTGCAGTAGCAGTACAAAAAAGATTCTGGTTGTCTAAGGGAGAATCTACGTTTGGCCTCAATGTTTTCAGGTAAGACCTGAAGGCACAACCACGAGCATCTCCTCAGGACAGATCCAGATTCAGCTTCCCTAGAAAGGGCAGAAGTCTTACTGTTCGAATCGGACATATCAATCTAAATCACCCCAAGTTGCCAGACAAAAGAGAGGACTTACCTAGTTATGTGGTTCTGATAATAAATGCCCCTGAAGGCCAAAGTAGCAGAAGTATACACTTTTTTCCATACCTATGCAAAGTACGGCTATCCTTGTCAGAAGTTAAATTTGGAATTGGATAACAGTTTGGATGGCTTATCTGTGGACATGGAAACAACAGCAGGATCAGATGAAGAACATTTATATAAAAACTTGTGATACTCAGGGACTTTATAAAACCTGTCTGACTTCTTAGGGGATGGAGGTTGAGAGTCAGGAGCCTGAAAAACTGCAGAAAAGGAATCCAAACATGCTGCTAAAACAGAAAGGAGTTCAGAAGGTCTGGATGAGTCCATTTCAAGAGTTCATACTATCTTTTTTGAACATCAAAATCCTGGGAACAGTCCTAATTAAAGTGTTCTATCATGTGGACCACTGTATCCCCATAAGAGAATTCTTCAAAAGGAGAATCAGGGGAACAGGGAACCTTCTTCATTAGACCCCCAAGGTGAGAACACACTGAATCCAAGAGCAGTGTGCCATCAGACTCCAACAAATCAACAGAAGAATCAGAATCCCTAGGCCTTTTAGGAGTGGATGACCTGGGGCAGAAGTAGGGACAGACAACCCTTGTGGAGGTTTCATGGCCAGAGGGGCACTGAAAATCCCCTGAGTAAAGTCTTGCCACTCTTTGTAAGAATCCTTAGACGCAGAAGTGCTTTTTTTTTGTGCATCTGTGTTCTTTCTTCTTTAAAGGAACATCTACTTTAACAAATCTAGGCGGTTCAGACCCCTGCCTACATTCCATGGGAGTGCCAGGCACCTCTTCCGCAACTAATATTAGCGAATTAACCTAGGCCCCCCAGATATAATCAGATTAGGTTCACCCTCCACATCTGCACCAGACACATGCACATTCTAGCAGAAGTGCAGGAAGACAGATCTGTGTTGACATTCAACTGGGTTGCAACAGAGGGAACTGACGCTGGCATTGGTAGTCCTCGGGTTCTTCACCCAATTCAACAGAGATTGTAATGGAGTTGCAAACATCATACATTACAAACTGTGCTGACAAAACAGTAGATGCAAACATTATACATCACTTTTAAGATAGCCAGTCAATGTCAGTCAACCATTACAGAGCTCATTTAAATCCTGCCTTCTTTTAAACCTCGCTCCCCCTCTGCATGTACTGATCCCACATTTCCAATTTTTTTCTATGTAATTTGCTTCAGCCCTTTTCTAAAGATCTCCGTTCCAGTTGTTTTATCTCTGCTACTATCTTCACTACTTCAAGTAAAGCTGGTTTAGACACTGATTTCCATTTTCTAGCAGTTGCTTTTATGAAATCCATCACAATTAGACTCAGCAAAGCCGTACCTATGTCTAGGCAATTCCGATTCTTTATCACAGCTCAAGCAAATCATTTCCCTACTTACTCCAATTTGCTCTCCCAGCATCTTTGACAGAGCAGTCTGCAGGAATCTTTCAAGTCTGCCAACTCATTATACTTCCAGAAAATATGTTCCCAATTACCTCCTTCTTCCCCATCACACCTCCAACATTTGCTGTTAACCTGAGGAAAAATTCTTTGGAGTCTACTTGATGCATAAAAATACCTGCTTAAATGCTTTCAAGCAAAGATCCTAAATCTTCTAGATTTTGTTGCACATTTGGGAGACATAAATATATCCCCCATTGTTTCTTTGTGAATTGCTTACCCAGTCTCTCTTCCCAACACTTTCTAACCTCCTCTGATTGATTCTTATAGTTATCATGCAATATTTTACATGCTCTACTAATTATTCATTTCTTAATGGCAACTTTTGTTCCAGATTCTACTAGAAACTCTACCAGTTCTGGTCTTTCGTTTAGGACCCCCCCTATTTCTTTCTCTTTGCTTATATTCTGATATCAATCCTTGATAGAGAAGGCAATCATTAACCTGCAGTCCATATAAGTTCTTGGCATCTTCCCATTCTATTACCTTTCCCTCTCTAGTTACTTGTTCTCAATACCTTGGTTCCTTTGCCAGTTTTCTCCAATATAGTCTAACCCTTTTCTGCCTATTGTCAGTAACCATAACTGCAGTCATCTCTATCGGCAGAATCTCCTTTCTCTATTCCCATGTTGGCTTAGTTCTTAGAATACTTTCTGCTACTTTATGAATATAACATTCTGTATCCTTACTGTTGTTCTCCTGAAAGGTCTGCATCCAAAATCCCATGCCATCCTAGTTTCTTGAGCTTCCCCTGAATGCATCATCATCTCTTTCCATTTTGAATTACAGTTTTCTGCTTATGTTATGTATAGGAGCCTTAACTGTGTTGCCTCGGAAATACCCCTTCAACTCTGGTAATCCCAATCTGCCCTGTTCTATAAGTAATATTCCTTGCTGAAAGCTGATTACTTCTCCCAAAATTTTCTTAGGCTCCATTATAGCAGTTTTTGGTGGAATATAAATACATGTCATCATTATCCTCCTCCTTTGCCAGTAGCCCTTTAGTACTACAAATCTACCATTATTGCCTTTTTTACCCACTTCTATCACTATTGTAGCTCCTCTTGCAATTAATATAAGTACTCATCTCTTCCTTTGCCCTCGGTATAACCATCCTGAAAACCTTTATCAAATGCACATGTTCAGTTCTTTCCAGGAGTGTCTTCTGTAGCATAAATATTTGCACACTACATTTTTTTTAATATAGTTCACTACTATTTCTTTTTTTATCTGTGAGACCATTAACGTTTAAAGACATTACAGAAATAATCATATTCTTGAGGGAGTATTCCCACCTTTTATGAATAACAGCTTTTTGTGAAATGTCTAGTTCAAGCTTTTGAGTTAAATGCATGCACTGTTTAGCAGGTTAATAGTTCATAGAATTGTTTCTTGTCACCTCCATTTCAGCCTATTGTCACATCTTGTAGAACTTACTGTTTTACTGAAAATCCTCAAACAGAAATACTCACATACACCCAATACCCCCCTAAAACCTATTAACCTAATAATACAACACAGAACTCTGTACATCTTCAAATACTGAAGCTTTACCCTCCTAATAGGAACAAATGTTCCAAAGTGACAGCCAGACACACAGACTCCAGCTAAACTAAAAGAAAGATTATCCATGCTAAGCAGCATTGTAGAGCCTGTGATTCAATTATGTGCGGTATGGCCTTCCCTTATCTTTATAGGTCTCTCAGGTGGGAAAACACTTCAATGCTTTCAGAAAACATTTTCTCGAAGCCATTTCTCTTTATCAGACTGCCTGCTAGAGACATGAGAACCAGACACAAAACTGTTTACTAGAAAAAAAGCTTTATATTATTCAATATTCTTTTTTATTTACTTGCTTTCTCTTGAAACACAATGCTATATAAAGCTAATGTCCTTAACCCAGTCAATCCCCATATGCAATAATGAGAAAAAGTACACTAATTTTCTTTTGTCATGCTCTTTTAACCAGATTATTTGCATCACAGTGCCTACATTTCTTAAATGTTAACAAGGAGAAAAAGAAAAAGAAAACACAGAAGCACCTATTTTCATTAGTATCCCCATTACTCTTAAAAATAACTGAAAAAACTTTCTAACATGCAAAGAAAATCATGCTCCATTTAAACAGTACCATTAAGAAAATATTTTGTTTTACTTACAGTTATCTTTCTCCCTCCTCTTTCCCTCTCCCGAGTATTTTTCCAAACATTAATGATGTGAAGTAGGGCATATGCTTTAGAGTCTCCTATAAGTTTAACAAAGTCCAAAAAAATCCAATATTTCCAGATTTTCTTGTTCTGTCCTGTTTCACAAATATAATTACTTCTTTGTAACTCCACACTTGTCAATTTCCAAGTCACTGATTTTATTCTCCAAATGTTAAAGACATGAAGTAGAGTATATGCTTTAGAGTCCCCTACAAGTTTAACAAAGCCCAAGAAAGTCAAATATTTCCAGATTTTCTTGTTCTATTCCTGTTCATCTCCATCTTCCAAACCCTCTCTCACTTCATTTCCATTGCACTCTTGATTCTTCTAGTCAACTCTTGTGCTATTTTCCATCTCTCAAGCATTTTCCATTGAAACACGAGGAGAGGTTTCACCAGCACAGTCTCATTCTGGACTTTATTACCAGAAGAACAAGAAGCAGAATCTCCTTTTGTTTCACAGCTCACTTTTTGTTGGACAAACTTTTGTATTTTTTCCTTAGCATGCATTTCATCAAAAAATTATTTTTTGTTCCTCCAGGCAAAAATAATTTGAAGGCAACTGGGTATAGCAGTTTGAATCTCATGCCTGCTTCTCAACATTCCCTGAATAATGGAATAAATTTATTCCTCTTCTGCCTGGTGTACAGTAAGTAGTCATTCTTGACAAACACTCTGCTGTCTTCCACATTTAGTACTTTGTCCTTCTGCCAGTTTTGTGAGAATCAACCTCTTCTGCTGGTAAGCTTGCATCTTTACTAGTAAAGGTCTAGTTTGTTTTCTCATAGCCAGGTTTGGAGCATAAACACAATGTGCCCTTTCAATTAACAAGTCACACAACACGCCCTTTCAATTAACAATCATGTTGTGGAATACCAGTCCAGTTGCTTATTTGTGCTTTCATGAAATTAATACAGTCTGTTCCTTCCAGCTTCTCAGGTACGCAGACAATCTCAGGTTCTCCCCTAAGTGCTCTGTCCTCTAATTCTATTATTTTTTGAATCACCTCATCTTGTGCAGTCTCCTATTCGGCCTGTCTTTTCTTCATTTTGACCTCTGAGTTTTGCAGTTTTATCACCATAACTGAGTATCTGTTTAAAGCTTCTTCCATTTTTCCAGCCTTTTATTGTTTGAGTTGATATACTCCGTCAGTGTTTTACTTATTTATTTTATTTATTTTTATTTTTATTTATTTTACATTTGTTAACCATGCTAGTCTAGCTGGATTAATGTCCATTTTCAGTAGAGGCCTGAAGAGAAAAGCTCCACTATAAGCACTAACAGTACATACAAGACTAAAAATACACAATATGAAGGATACAAGATATACTTATTAAACAGTGTCATGTAAAGTTTGACAAAATCCATAAGTTATTCAATAGATAGTACCATAGATAGTATAGGGAAAAACATTTTCAGCTCTGTCCTTATAGGGAGAGGCACTAAGTTTAAGGAAGAAAAGAAAGAGAGTGGTGAGAAGTATAGCATAAAAGGATTAATCAGGATTACTGCAGGGGCAAAACCAATGGATTTTCAGATGTTTTCTGAGATTTTGTTTAAAAAGAGGGAGAGAGGTAAGTAAGGTAAGCTCTATAGGTAGTTGGTTCCATAGTTTACCTACAGTATTCGAGAACAAGGAATCACCTGCTTTGTTGTTGGACTTTGTTGTGGTTGCTTGAAGTTTGCTGGAGGAGCGTAGTGAGTCAAGGTTTTTGTAGGGGATGATGAGGTCAGAGAGTATAGTTAGAGTAATCTTTTGAGCTTGTGGGCAATGGTAAGTTGAGTATATGCCAGGAGATTATGCAATTCTAGCCAGCCTAGTTGCATTAGGGTCAGACAGTTATGGGTTCTAAACGGATTACCAGTAGCAAAACAGGCAATACTATTGTAGGAGTAAGTTAGTTTGCCAAGGTTAGTTTTTTTTTAGGTTAGAGTAAATGGGTGAGGCGTAAAGAAGTGTTGAGATTAAGTGTGAGTGAGCAAATTTGGTTCTAGCTGATTGTGTTAGGAAGGGTATGATTTTATATAAGGAGCCCAGTTTTCTGTTAAGAGATTTTATGATGTTATTAATCTGGTTGTCAAAGTTAAGGTTGTTATCAATAGTTATTCCTAGCAGTTTGGTGGTGGAGTCTAGTGATATGAGGGTACCGCTGGTAGAACTGATTGAGAAGTCTATTGGGGAAGACTTACTGGTAGGAGTAAAGAGTAGGAGTTTTGTTTTCTTAGCATTAAGAAGGAGGCAACGCTTTAAGAACCAGGTCTCAATTGTATTAAATACCTTCAGAGAGAGTAGATATGAGGGGGAGTTAGCTGAGCATATGATTGTTGAATCGTCTGCATATTGTATGCAGGTAGCTTGAGGAATTGCTAAAGGCAGGTCATTAATGAATAATGAAAAAAGGAGGGGTCCTAGAATGGAGCCCTGGGGGACTCCAAGGGTGACTGGCAGGAGGGATGAAATGTTCTGCTCCCAGAGAACTGCTTGTTGTCTATTGCTAAGGTAGGACTTGAACCATTGGACAGCGAGAATATCGAGGGAAAGGGACTCAAGAATGTTAATTAGAAGGGTATGGTTAACCATATCAAAAGCTTTTGAGAGATCGACAGAGAGTGCAGATGAGAGGATATTATTGTTACGATTTTTATTAATGATATCTGTGAAGGATAAGAGGGCGGTAGTGGTGCTATGAAATGGCCTAAAGCCATGTTGACAATTGGCGAGAATGTTATGTTGGGTTAAGTGGTCTAGAAACTGATAGTGAATACACTTCTCCATAATTTTAGCTAGGGGGGATAAAAGGGCTATAGGCTGATAGTTAGAGTAATCTTTTGAGCTGCCACCTTTATGTAGAGGTATGATATGAGATCCCTCTGTAACAGTTCTATTAATAAGGATGGATATTGGGTATGCAATAGCTTTGGCTGCTTTTTGTAGGTATTCAGATGGTAACTGGTTGGCAGAAGGAGTGCAAAGCTTAAGCTTTTGGATGAATTTGAGGATGAGATCTGTAGGGATGGGTTGTAATTTAAATGTTGGAAGAGGGCCAGGACTGATGGTATGAGGTTTTGAGTTATCAGGAGTTAGTTGACTGGCAAGTGACTGTATGGTCTCAGTGAAGAAAGTATTGAAGGTATTTGCAATTTGGATGGAGGAATTACGATCAGATCCTAGTGAGGTAGGGGTACGAGAGTGGCCTAGGAGTAAGAGACGATTAATTCCTGACCAGAATTTCTGTGAGTTATTATGGTGAATGTCCTGTAAGTTACAGTAGTAGTTCTTTTTATCAGTAAGTATGGCCTTTTTAGTAATATTTCTAAGCTGCCTAAAGTTTTGTTGGTCAGAGAGAGTTTTGGAAGCTCTCCATTTAGCCCATAGTTTGTTTCTGAGTAACATTTTTTGTCTAGTTTCCTTAGTGAGCCATGGGGCTGGTATGGTTTTCATTCTGATGGAGCGTTTTGGAGCATGCCTGTCAAGGATACTTAAGAATTTGGAGTTGAAGTATTTAGCAGCCTCATCAAGTGGCAGGATTTTTAAATCCTTCCAATCGCAGGCACTTAGTTCATTTTGAAATAGTACTTGGCTGAAGTATTTGTTGGTCCGTGATATCCTATATATGGGGGGGTTAGAAAAATAATTTTTCTTCCTTATAATGTAGGTCAAACAGTGGTCGCTTATGTCATCAGGCAGAGTTCCAGTTGTGTAAGTTAATTTAAGATTGTTCGTAAGAATCCAATCTAAGGTTGTTTCTTTTTTATTTGGTTTGTTGATTCTGGTAGTAGAAGTAAGTATTTGACTAAAGCCATGAAGATTTACATGAGTAGTGGGGTTTTCAGTATTTACAGTTTTCCAGTCGGTGTTGAAGTCACCTAATATAACAGTTTCTTATGGATAAGTAGAGGAAATCCAGCTAAGGATATCCTCAATAGTATTATTTTATTCAGGTCTGTGTGCAGTTGTTTTATGCTTTCCTCAAGGTTACTGGAAGTCACGTCTTGAGCTTGCACTGCTTTTTACTGAACAGCTACAGTTTTCTTCTCAGTCAGTGTTTTTTCGTTTCCTTTTCTAGCTGATTTGCCTTCAGGTCCCCTGTATTTCATTTTTCCTGACATCCGGGCATTCTATTACCAATAAAAATAAGTGGTCAATGTGCCCAAACTCACACTGGTAAACTCAAAAGACAGGCACAGCAGATCAGCAAGAGATGTTTATTTTCACTCCACGAACAAACCTCACAATACAGAAACAAAAACAATAACTTGTTTTTGTTTCTGTACTGTGAGGTTTGTTCGTGGAGTGAAAATAAACATCTCTTGCTGATCTACTGTGCCTGTCTTTTGAGTTTACCAATGCTATTACCAGCCAGTTACTGAAATTTACTCAGAAATCCAGGTCCCCTGACTTTCTCTGCCTAGTTTCCGGTTTCACACTGGGAGAGCTAAAATTAAGCTGTTACTCAATGTGCAGCCATCTTGGAAGACCTCGTGAGCTTCTGTCTTGATCCTGCTCAGCTTGCCTGCCACAAAATTTTACTCTGATAGTATGTTAGATGCATGTAGAGTGAGACTGTGCAGCAAAAACTACATCCTAGACTACCACAGGTACTCAGTTTCGAGAGTAAGATCTCATTCCTCTGTCTATGTACCACATCACTGTGGTGTTGTCTATTAATACTTGCAATGAATGGTCTTAGGGACCACAGATGACTGACAGCATTTATACCTGCCAATGTCTTTTTTTTATGTTTTGTGTTTTTTAGTCTGGCTTTTCTGTTTCAAAGACCATGTACTTTTATCCCCACAGACACTGCTCCCCAAGCGAAGTCTGCTGTTACAGACTGTGCTGGAGCTGAAATGGGGAATGGAAGGCCTAGATTCATATGCATTTGCTGTGTCCACCAAAGAACCACCTTTTCACAAACCCAAAACTGGAAACTCGAATGCCAGGGGATGCTGATGTTGGGATCAGTCAGATTTTAGTTGCCACTGAATTTGTCTTATGTGGAATCTTGCTAGAGGAATCATGAGAATTATAGACACCATGAGACCCAGCATCCAGAGAAATTTCCTTATTGAGACAGTTGTCTGAATTGAAAGTATCAGGAAGATGTCCAGATACAAATATACCTTTGCTATGTGGAAGAAAGGCTCTTTGAAATGAAGTATGTAGCAGACACCACAGGATAACAAACCTATGAGGAGTCGTCAAGCAAGTCTTTTGGATATTCTCATGAAACTCCAGTCTATGCAGGAACTCTATCACCAAACTGAGAGATTCCTGAAACTTTGAGAAGGGATCAGTAAAGACAACCAGGTCATCTAAATGAGGAAAATGTAAATAACTTGCAGTCTGAAGTAGGCTATCACTAGAGCTAGACACTTTGTAAATACCCTTGGAGCATTGCATAACCCAAAGGAAATGCACAGAACTGAAAGTGGGATCCAGACACAGAAAACCTTAAGAAATGTCTGAAATCTGGATCTACAGGAATGCGATAAGCATCTTTTAAATCTAGGATCACCAGAAAACATAAATGGGGAATAAAAGAAAATGGGTTATATAGAGAGAACCAAGCCCAATAAAATAACTCCTATCCAAAAAACTGAGAAAGGAGAACACGTCTAATTTTTTGCTTCTTTTTGGCAGAAATTTCTGAAGCAGCAGACCTACTTTTGACAGACAGGGTAAAGAGGTATTGTATGCTCAGAAAAGAGTGGTTCTCCTTGGCATGAAGGGAAAATTTACCTGCACTGACTAATAACATATCTGCAGTCAGTCATCTTTCTCTACAACTCAATACGGAAATTTCATGGCAGCAGTTACATATTAGAGCATCGGGCTAGCATAAGGAAAAATTAGAGCATTTTTAAAATAAGAAACATCTTTATTAAATTATCACTTATGACATAGGCAATCCTACATTTATTTAAATGAAAAACAAACCATATTGACAATTTTAGTTGCAGATATTATGCATTACTTATAATCTATCCAGTCACTGC
This sequence comes from Protopterus annectens, assembly GCF_019279795.1. Lineage (NCBI taxonomy): Eukaryota > Metazoa > Chordata > Ceratodontiformes > Protopteridae > Protopterus > Protopterus annectens. The sequence continues at coordinate 1,597,848,345 of NC_056737.1, read as the reverse complement.
CAGTCAAACATTACATAGATCATTCAATTCCTGCCTTCTTTTAAACCTCATTCCTCATCTGTATGCATTGTTACCACAGTTTCCATCTTTTTCTATGTAATGTATTTCTACCCTTTTCTAAGGATGTCACTTCCAGTTGTTTATCTCGGTTACTATACTCACTACTTCTAGAACAGTTGGCTTAGACTTTGATTTCCATTTCCTAGTAACTGCTTTTTTGGCAGCCACCATTATTTGACTCTGCAAGGCCTTACTATGTCTAGGCAATTCTGATTCTGTATCATAGCTCAAAAAATCATTTCTTTAGTCATACCAATTTGCTCACCCAGTATTTCTAATACAGTAGTCTGCAGGGAATTTTAAAAGTCTGCCAACTCATTATATTCACAGAAAATATGTTTCCAGTTACCTCTTTCTTCCCCATCACACCTCGAACATTTGCTGTCTACCTAAGGAAAATTTCTTTGGAGTTTACTTGGGGTATAAAAATAGCTATGTAAGCACTTCCAAGCAAAGGTCCTAAGTCTTCTAGACTTTTTTGCATATTTGGGAGACATACAAACATCCCACCATTGTTTATTTGTGAATTGCTTATCCAGTCTCTCTTCCCAATCCTTTCTAACATCCTCTAATTGATTCTTCTAGTTATCATGCAATATTTTAAGGCTTTACTAATTATTCCTTTTTTAACAGCAGCTTCTGCTCTTGATTCTCCTAAAAACAATACCAATACTGGTCTTTCACTTAGGAACCCATATTCTTTTCTCTTTGCCTATACTCCAATATCAATCCTTGTTAGGAAAGGCAATCTCTAGCCTGCAGTCCAAATAAATTCCTGGCCTCTTCCCATTCTATTACCTTTCCCTTCCTAATTATTTGTTCCCAATAACTTGGTTATTTTCCAGTTTTCTCTAATAAATTCCAGACCCTTCTTGCCTATTGTATGTATTCCTAATTGCAGTCATTCCTATTGGCAGAATCTCCTTTCTCCATTCCCGTGTTGACTTAGTTCTTAGAATACTTTATGCTACTTTAAGAATATAATATTCTGTATGATTATTGTATTTCTCCTTAAGAATTTGCATCTAAAATCCCAGTCTTTCCTTGTTTCTTGAGCTTCTTTCCTGTTTCATCATCCCTTTCCACTGTGAATTATAAGTTTCTGCTTGTACTATGTATATGAGCCGTAATTGTGCAGCTCTGAATTACCCCTTCAAATAGGGTAATCACAGACTGCCTTATTCCATAAAAAGAATCAGCTTCTCCCAATTGACTCTTGCCATCTTCCTCTCCCAGATAAAATCTTTCATCTCTTTATTAATTGCTATCCATAGGTTCATAGGTTGGTATTATGCTATCGGCCCTAGGGCCTATACAAGCCTAGCCATAACAATTCCCTGGCTATTTCTTCCCACACTATTTACTTCCTGGACCCCTGTCTAGCAGGGCGACTGACGTGATCCCCGGGGTGAATTTCCTTTCTCTCATCCAATCATCAAGGTTCCTTTTGAAGAGGGCCAAAGAGGCACTCTGCTTGACATGTATGGGCAATCTATTCCAGAGTCTGGGGAATCTCTGGGTCAGGAACCTATCCCGGCAGCATGTTTTGTTTATTGTGATGACAAGGTTTAGATCCCTGGAGCATGTGGCTCTGAGGGATTGGGATTTCTTTAAGTGTAGCATGTCCAACAGCTCTGGGTTTGACATGGCCTTGTATGTTAAGCAGAGATCGCCTTTGAGTAGATGATATGCCACAGAGTAAAGCTGGAGTTTTTTAAGGCGGTCAGCATAGAGCATCTGCTTTAGGCCTGTGATTCTTTTAGTGAGGTATTTCTGCGGCCTTTCCAGTTGTTGCAGGTGTCTTGAGAGGTACATACCAAATAGGGTGTTGTATTCTATAATGGGTCTAATGAGGAATGAGTACAGTGGGACAATGACCTCCTTTTTTCTGGATGAAAAGCCCTTAGTGATGAGGTGTGCCACATAGAAGGATTTCCTGACTGTTGTGGCGATGTGGTTATCGAAGGTGAGACCACTGTCCACCTGTGTCCCTAAGTCTCTTAACACACTTTCCACAACCTCTCCTCTGGTTAATAAAAATCTGCCTGACCTGTGTATAAAACTTAAATGACTAAACACATTTTAACTGTTTGTATCTTGCTATCCATAAAACAGAGCTTCCAATTTCACAGTTTTTTATAATCTTTTGTTTAGTCTCTTCCCACATATCCTTGGCTGCCACACCAGACTCCTTTTTAATCCATAGTCCTAAGTGCTTCACTTTATCATGTCCCCATAAATATACATATTGTTGAACTAATTAATTGGTGGGTACATAATTTACAGCTATTACCTTTGTTTTAGCTTCATTAATCTTATATTCCAAAAAGATATGAAACTGTTTGAAAATGTTCTACAACACTGAAATGTCCTTTCTGGTTTTATCGGGTATAAAATAATATCTGCAAATACAACCATTTTTCTTGACTATCTTACCAATTTCTGAGGCCCTTATTTTCTTTGCCAATGGTTCTAAATAGAATGCAAATAACAAAAGGGAGAGGAGTACACCTCTGCCTGGTTCCTCTTATCAAACAGAAATTATCACAGAGGGACTAACACACTTTAACTGGAAAAAACTAGAGCTTTGGGGCAAAGTTAAAGTGTTCAGTGAACTTAGTAGATATAGTGTGGACCTCCAAAAAATTATAATAATGTGCTGATTTACTGAGGTTTTCTCTCAGGTTTTAGAACTATGGATTCATGCTGCTGTGGATTCTGTTATGGAATAAAGCCCCTGCTGCAATGTGTAACTGCTACCAGGAGAAAATTGCCTTACTGAGTTGCAGAGAATGATGGCTGACTGCAAGTACGTTACTGGTCAGTACTACAATGCAGGCAATATTTTTCTTCATGCCAGCCTCATCATAAACCTTTTTGATGAAGTCCCTGCACCAGAAGGGACAAAAGTCCATAACAACTTGTATTATTTAGTAAAAGCATATTAAAGCAGATTATTTCAACTAAACTCCTGCAGTGGAGCAGCAGTTAGTATTGTCACCTCACAGCAAGAGGCTCTCCAGTTCGATTCTCAGCTGGTGTGCCTTCTGTGTACAGTCTACATGTCCTCCCCGCGGTCGAGTGAATTTAAAGACATGCAGGTAGGTGCGAGCATGTGTGGGTGTGCCTTCTTTGATGGTTGGGCGCCAGGCTGGCAAACTCGACACTGTAAAAATTCACTACCAATCATTAGTGGACCGGAGTTCCGCTGTGGCGATCCCTCACTGGGAAAAGCCAAAAGACAGTTTATTTCAACTAAACTACTGCAGCTGTTTTTCTGGATACAGTTGTATTCCTCTGAACATATTCTTTTTGGCTGATGTGTAGCTGCTGTTTTTCTCCTCTTTTTTTCACGATAAGGTCCCAAGAAAGCTGATTGGGGCAGTCCTGTGACAGTTCAAACTCCCTGAAACACTGACAGAATTAGTGCAGGCTGTGTAAGAGGACCCACTGACACAAGTACAAACAGTTTCTGCCTGACAGAAGGGTTCCCAGTACGAGTGGGTATGCATGAGGGTTCAGCTCTGAGCCCACTGCAGCTGAATACTGGTGATGGACTACATTATCAAACAGGTCGGAGGAGACATATCTACAAGTATGTAAATGATGAGGGCATTGCAACCAGACTCTGAACAATGTAAAAAATGATAGGGTGATGGGATGCAAAAGTGAAAGCACACGGGATGAACCCGAGTGCAGATAAGACAGTTGTAACTGCTGCAAATGTGGGAATTCAGAGAACCTGAATATTCAGATAGAAGGGAAAATAGTGGAACAGGTTAAGACCTTCAAGTATCTGTAAAGGATGGTTGATGAGAAGGGAAATAAGAATGAGGAGTTCAAAGCTGGAATCACAGGTTGCAACCAAATGGCACAGTGTGTCAGGGAGTAGTGTATGACAAAATAATTCTAAAGAAGATGAAAAGTAAGGTGCACAAAACAGTACTGTGACCAGTACCACTGTATGGCACAGAAACCTGGGCAGTGAAGGCAGAACAGTTGAGGAAGCTACATATGATGGAGACGAAGCACCTGAGATGTGTGGTAGGATGCATAATGTGAGACAGGCAAAGAAATTGGGACATCAGAACAGAAGCCCAAGTAGTTCCAGTTACACAGAAGGTTAAAGAGAACAGATTACAGCCATTCAAATATGTGCAGGAAAGCAGAAGGCAATCTGAAGTAGTAGTTATGGAACAGACAGGAAGAGGTCAAGCGGAAATGTGGGCATCTAGCAAACAGATGGGATGGATTATTTGACAGAAAATTTCAGACACTCAATCATGACTGTCAAGGAAGGTTGGAGAGTTGCACTGAAATGAGAGACAGATAGCGATAGCTGACATGACACCCTGACCCCATGTAGAAAATGGGAAAAGGGGGGGGGGGAGTCGAAGATGATGGCAATGACATGAGTCTATAAAAACACTTTTTTCACAGCTTAAAAATATTAATTTCACAGAAAAAAGTTTACTTTATGTCTTAAAGGACCTCAACCAGATTATACTGTGCAGGTACCTCCCTGACAGTGATGCTCTGGCCATAACATTAGTATAGCTAAAAATTACTGTGGCACATGTGGAAGCCAAGCATGGATGCAAGAGAGTCTTCACCTTTTTCTCATTAAGCTCAGAAGCAGAGAAGTTGCTCCAATGTTTGGTCCATTACAAAAGACTGGAATATGGACAGGTAAGGCAAATATTTGTGTGTACTAAGCTCCATCATGGAAGAAAAAAAGAATACTATATTGCCCAATTTGTGAAGTCTTTAGACATGCCTTCTAAAAGAAAAGTGTTGTGTAGCCTGCATCCTGTGCTAGACCAAAGAAACTAAGCAGGAGTCCACTAAATGATTATTGGTCAAGATCTCATGCCACTTAGGTGTGAACTGAGAAACAGAATGCTCCTTTCTGTAAGCTACATCAGCAAAGTCTGGGTACCCCCAAAGCGTGTAAATTGCATCCTTAATGAATGATTACAACTGGGATGATCTAGGATTCCTCCTCCTTCATATCTATTCACTGAGATATTTCTGGACGATGGACAAAGAGGCAACAGGTGTCCATGCAAAACTTCATGAGATACAAAGTTTTTCAAAAAATGGGAGCCATGCAGGGAAGGGGAGGGGATCTGCAGAGTTCCAGATCATCGCCCTTGTCTTTTTAAGAGCTAAGGGGAAGAAAGTTCCCTGACCCACCCAACCAGTTTCTACACGGACAAATTCATATCCAGCTGTGCAAGTAGTTGCGTATGTGATGGTAGGATGCTCGGTACTGGGCAACAGAGTTTTAGCACTCAGCACAGCACCTATCAGTGATACTGCAGAGACACAAAAAGCTTGCAGTGGACTTGGGGTGGCTTCAGGCCATCTTCCCAAGGATCTTCCAGCCACATGGACAGGTTCTATTAGATTTCAAACATATGACTGAAGTCAAATATTGCAGCCATGACCATTACTGGGGAAGTCCCAGGTACTCTCTTCTGGCTGGGCTGTTACTCACTGCTGGACCCAAGCTGAGACACAAAAAGAGTCCCCACTGTTTATCACCACCACTGGCCTATAGCCGAGAGGCTATGGGCTGCTTTTTAAGAGACTTAGAGGCTACCTTGTTGGACGAGGGTGAGAGGCACCTATAAAGAGGTATGAACATCCCAATGTGACTCTGTAGATGTACCCCTTTTGGTCTCTCATATTCCACTGAACAGAAAAAAAAAATGGGAGGGAGTTTGAGCTCTTAGCTAAGTCAAGGATGAGCTCACTACATACAGGGACTACAAACCTACTGTAAAATCAGACTTACCTCTATTAGGACTTGACAGAGACCGGTCCTGTTTTTCAGGTCTTCTGACAATGCTATGACAAAGACTCAGAGCTATAACTACATATACCATCCACTTGATAGCAAGGAAGACCTGAAGTTTCTCTCTGCAAATTCAACTGGTGAGAGGGCTAAATCTCTGGCACCTACAGCGGTTTTACCATATTGTGTTTCTCGCACAGATAATACTGTTGCACATGTTGACTAGTTATATGTTGGCCAGAAAGTAATGTGGAAAGGTTGGGTTTTGCACTGAATGTGGGAACCTTTCATTGACAGAAGTTAGGATCACAGCCTTAACTGTCCAAATGGTAAAAAAGAATGGGGTACTGAGCTGGCTTAAAGCAATCTCTTAGTCCATAGAATAACATTAAATATCCACCTGTAAATGGCATATATACACTCAGTCTTGATGCTTCTGATTAAGAAAATGTCAGTCTGGAAATGAAGAGAAAATGTACCCACATGCAAGCTCATTAAGGAGGTGCCCCAGATGTTACAATGGCAAACTTTCTCACTTTGGGTGGAAGGGAATCAGACGTATAGCAGGAAATCACAGAAGAGTGATCAGACCTATTTGGTTTGTTTGCTGGGTGGCCTTTGCCACAGTAAAGCATTGCTGAGATTCAAAGTATTTTCTGCACAGAGACTATAAAACACATACCCTTTTACATTGCTTATGTGCCAAACAATGGACTGGTAGTTGCAAAGAAGCAGGACAGGCCCAGAAAGAAGCAATCCCTTCAGACAACAGTGACAGGAGGACTTCACATAGCTCAAAGTGGTTGATGTAGAAACCCCCCCCCCCATTCTTCAGGAAGGACCACATTCAGTGAACAACAGAGATGGCCAGATGAGCCCCCAGACAACTAGCAAAGCCTCTGTAGTCAATAACTGTGACAAATGGGGGCGTGGCCAAGGATGAACACAGGATAGAAGCAGATTTCTTCAGCTCCACCAATTTCATTACATTGACAGGAATTAATTACTTAAAAAATTAATTCTTGAAGTAATTTTCTTTCTAAATATGTTTGTTTTATATAGTTCTTGAACTATATCTAAAAAAGAAAGGAAATCTTAATAATATTCCTGTCAGAAATTACTTTGGAAATTTTCCTGTCAGTTTATCAGTCTGAAATGAGTTCCAGTAAGACAAATTCTCAAGACTCCAGCATCAAGAAAGAACTTCAGTCTCTGATAATTATAGTCCAGCAACTTACTGCTAAGATGGATAAAATGGATACTAAAATAGACACTTTCATAGAAAAACTACAAAACAAATAGACTTGTTACATATGGACCTGCAACAACAGAAGATCCAGATGACAGGCATAGAAGAAGCTGTGAATGACATGGAAAATAAAATACAAGAACAGGAAATCAACATTGAGTTTCTGCGAAACAAAATACACATTTACAAACAAAGCTGGATGACCTGGAAAATAGATCTAGGCAATAACATTAGGATTTTTGGACTGCCAGAAAATATTGAAGGTAACAATATTACTTCTTTTTAACAACATGGCTCCCTAAAACTTTAGATTTACCAGAAGCATTCTCTTTTGGTATCGAAGAGCACATAGATCTATAGCTAATACTAACTCTAACAAAACTATCCTAGATCAGTTATAGTTAGATTTCTATCATCTTTTGATAAAGAGATGGTTCTTAAATCTGCTTGGGCTAAAGCTCCTGTTAAGTTTAATGAGACAACTGTGCGTTTTGACAATGACTATTCTTCCATGGTAATTGCTAAAAGAAAAGTTTTTCTGCCACTAATAAGGGAGCTTAAAAGCACAGTTTAAAACATACCTTCTGTTTCCTGCCAAGCTTAAAATCTTCCTTCCTGATGGTCCTAAGGTCTTCGATGATTTAGACTCTGCTTTACTGTTTGTCAAAGAAAAAGGATTTTGGATAAAATAGAAGAAATGGAATGGGCTAGTTCTTCATTAAAGAGATTGGCAACTGAAGCTTCCTGGAAGACTTCAGAGAAGAAGAAGAGACTAAAAACAAATGATTTGTTATATGTTTTTTTCTCTCTCATCATTTTAGTTCATTATTAATCTTTTGAATATAGTTCCTGCATTTCCAGAAAGCCACAAATATTTTGGAAAAGATTTAATCAAAGTTATTCTCTATGTGCAAAGAAATGTTTTGTTTCATAACCAGTCAAAATGCCTGAGGATTTAATGGCAGGCTGTGACTCGATTTGTTTTTCTTTCTGAAAAAGTAAGGTTAGTAATTTGATACATTTTTTATCTTTACCTTTTTTTCCTTCTTCTTTTATTATTTTCTTTGTTTAAACAATGACATTCTATTTAGATTATGTAGTGGGTAAAGGGTGGGGGAGGGCAGGGAGAGAACAGTAATGAAAATATCATTAATAGAATAATAACATATTTATTTCTTGTAAAAGTTTATAAGTTCTTCAAATGCTATTTCTAATTATACTTTCTTGATTATACTGCTTATGCTTGTTTGTAAATAATCTGTCATGCTTTAACTAATAATAATCAGAACTAAATAAGAGTAAATAATATGTTTTATTTTTAACTCTATTAATATAAACAGTAAGTAATATATACTTCTTACAGCTTTCTCTTACATTTTTTTATTTCTGCCTCACTCCCTTTTATTTTCTACTCTCTTTTTCTTTTCTTTATTAATATATAGAAATGCTTTAGACTGTGTGGGCACAGTGAATAATAGGATTTGTATGAAAATTGAGTTGGGAGAAGAATGCTGAGTTTTATTGCTTGTTGGTAATTTTGAGTTTAATTTCACTTGCATAGAGGCTGTGATGATCTGTGGAATACATTGTGGAGGTTCTGTCATGTTTAGATGCATTTACACTGCTAAATGAATGTTTGTCACTAGTTTTTAATAAGTTTCCCGCCAAAATGTTAAGAGAGACAATCTGGGATGTGGGCTGTCTTATGCACAATGTCCTTGAGTTACCTCAGAAACTTCAAATCACAGAATTCTCACAGAGAAACTGAAAGCAGTTAGTATAAACATTGACAAGGTTATCACACTGACACACCACAGATTCAGGAAAAATACTCTGTTCATAAAATATGTCAGTTATAATGAGTTTAAATGATGTAGTTTCTTGTAGTAAGTAAAGGTCTTATTTTAGAAGGCATAAAAAATGAAACATTTATTTAAATGTTTTTGAAAATCTACTTAACAGCAGCATAATAATCTGTGTTAAAAATTTGTGTTCCAAACATATACTTTACTATAACTCATTTAATTCATCTGATTGACAAACATAAATAATCTTATAACTCTATTCTGGAAGAAATGTCATGTGATATATTTTAAAGCAGTAGGTTAGCATGATTGTAAAATCTGGTTACCAATATGTGTTTGCTGTGCATTATTTTGTATAAAGCAGACAGATGCAAGTAGGATAGTGCTCTACTAACACACAACTCAGTGAGATCAGATATATATATATATATATATATATATATATATGTGTGTGTGTGTGTGTGTGTGTGTGTGTGTGTGTGTGATGGCTTTTTTTCTGAGAATCTGCATAACTATCCAATATGATTTATAATAATTTCTATGAATACAATATTTTACTCTATTGACAAAATGAATGTTTGCCACAAGTTTTAATAAGTTTCCCGCCAAAATGTTAAGGGAGACAATCTGGGATGTGGGCTGTCTCATGCATAGTGTCCATGAGTTTCCTCAGAAGCTTCACTCACAGAATTTTCACAGAGAAACTGAAAGCAGTTAGTATAAACATTGACAAGGTTATCACACTGACACACCACAGATTCAGGAAAAATACTCTATTCATAAAATATGTCAGTTATGATGAGTTTGGATGATGTAGTTTCTTGTAGCAAGTAAATATCTTATTTTAGAAGGCATAGAAAATGAAACATTTATTTAAATGTTTTTGAAAATCTACTTAACAGTAGCATAATAATCTGTGTTAAAAACTTGTGTCCCAAACATATACTTTACTATAACTCATTTAATTCATCTGATTGGCAAGCATAAATAATCTTATAATTCTATTCTGGAAGAAATGTCATGTGATATATTTTAAAGCAGTAGGTTAGCATGATTGTAAAATCTGGTTACTAATATGTGTTTGCTGTGTATTATTTTGTATAAAGCAGACAGATTTATTCTAGGGACAGCAAGTAGGATAGTGCTCTACTAACACACAACTCAGTGAGATCATATATATATATATATATATATATATGTGTGTGTGTGTGTGTGTGTGTGTGTGTATCTATGTATATATGTGTATGTGTATATGTATGTGTGTGTGTGTGTGTGTGTGTGTGTGTGTGTGTGTGTGTGTGTATGTGTGTGTGTGTGTCTGTGTTTATATGTGTGATGGCTTTTTTTTTTTTTTTTTTAGGTAACAGGTGTTTCTGAGAATCTGCATAACTATGCAATATGATTTATAATAATTTTTATGAATACAATATTTTACTCTATTGACAATAATGAGTTTAAGTAAATGCTCATATACAAACAATTCAAGATTTTTTGGAAGCTGTTGATAGAATTCACATGACAGAAAATAGATGCATCTTAATGCATGTAATGTCTGAATCATATTAGCCAAAGTTTTTGATTTAAATGAATGTTAGAACATAATTTTCTCTCCTCTTGATTTCTAACATTAAGATTATTTGAATGCTATTAGAATTCAAGTGTTATATATTACATAGATCTATATAATAGTATGAACAGTTTTTAAAAAAAAAAAAAAAAGTTTATTTTAGTTTATATGATGCTGTTTTACCAAATGTGTAGTTTTGTCTTGATAGATAATTGAATTGAAAACTGTTAACCTCAGTTAAATATAACTAGTATTAAATTGATAAGGTGGTAGCTGAGGTACTGCTGCTTAGGGTAGGGGTTAACTTGAGTAGTAAATACTGCTCTAAGTTGGAGTTTTCAACTCAGGCGGGATGCAAGGTTTAATCCTTACATTATTTTCACTTGTTCATTGTTATATGTATATAGTTTTGACATCCACAATATATTTTGTACACTCATTGTCACTACAAACAAAATTGAATCCTATACAAAATCCCATAAGAGATTTAATAAATACAGCTATATTTAAAGGTACACCTAAAAGAGGAGATGCAACATTATTTATCTTGTTATTTGTTATTTCGATCATAAGATTCTTGAGTTTTAAAATGCCAAATGACATCTTTAAAAGGAATTTCTTTAAACATTAATGGATTGAATAATCCGTGTAAAAGGGCAAGCCTAATAAGATACATTAATCTACACAAGGCCAATCTAGTCTTCCTGCAAGAAACCCATCTCTTGAAAAAGATATTGATAAACTAGCCACTATTAAGTATGCAGTATTGGTTAGTTCAGAGCACACTCAGAAAAAGAGGAGTGGCTATTTTATGGAATAAAAGTATGCCCATTCCTAAAACCATTAAGTCTTATCAGGATGACAAAGGAATGTTTTGTATGGTTACAATACAAATTAATGGGAAGACTTACACTTTAATTAATGTATACTGGATACCTGGAATTGGTATTAATACAGTGAAACATCATATTGATAAGATCATATCATTCTCTATAGGGGATATTATTTTAGCTGGTGATTTTAATTGTATACTACATGAAAGTGATACTACCACTATAAAGAAAAGAAGAATTACATCTAATGCAAAACATTTAAATGATTTTGCTAATTCTTATCATTTGAATGATATTAATAATCAGAGTCAAAATCATTACCATACACCTTTTTTCTAACAGATACAAAACTTATTCAAAATAGATAGGGTCTTTATTTCTAACCAGATGGTAACAGATTTAATTAATTCCAAAATCATTTCATGTCCTATATCTGATCATAACTCAATTGTTTTTGAATTCATGATAAAAATACTCATAATGTTCAGATCAAAAGGATACCAGCATACTTAACTCAGCTAAAAGACTATAAAGAATATATACTTTCAGAAGTACAACATTTTCTAGACATAAATAATACTCCTGAAGTCTCCATTGTCTATGTTTGGGATGCCTTAAAATCATATCTATATGGACAAAGTATCAGATGGTATAATAACAAAAGGAAATCTTGGGATAAGGAATTGTTAGATATTCAAAGTAAACTAGACTCTTATAAACATAATAATAAAGAAAATATTATGGACAAGAAAGTTATTGAAGAAATAAACAAACTAAATGAGAAATACAAAGAAATTTTAACTCATAAAGTTAAAATAACTTTAGAGAAATACAAGTTTTTTGTCTTATTCAATAAGCCCCAAATACTTACATAGACTTAAAAATAAAACAAAACGATTGAATAAACAAAACCATATCAAAGAAATCTTTTCTCTAAGGAAAAAGAAGAATGTTTCTAGTATACCAGAAATACTGGATGAATTTAGAAATCACTTTCACAAGATTAACCATAACAACATTAACATGGAACCTAAAGATAAAATAAAGGAGTTTATAACCACAAACATGAATAAAAAGCTTAATAAACAACAGATTAAACTATTGGACAAGAGTATTTCATATACAGAAGTTATTACACAAATAAATAAGCTTAAATCAAACAAAGCACCGGGTAATGATGGTATTATACCAGAGATATATAAAATCCTTTCTAAAAAGTACAGTTTTGTACCTACCATAAATGTAGATGTTCGAAGATCCACATTGCTGCAGTCCTTACATATGGGGTAGTCCGCTGTCCTCGGTCGGCCCGAATACCAAAGTATTAGGCTGACGTCGGTCAAGGCGCTTAAAACTGACATCAGGACATCAGGTTATAAAAGCGCATGACCGACGTCATTTCCTCAGTCGTTTCTTGCCCCAGATGTCAGAAGACCCTAACAAGAAAGGCCAAAGCCAAAAACCAGCAAAACCTAACCAACCACCCATGCACTAACCATATTTACAATATGTACAACACAAACCACACTACCACCTTCAACAACAGAGGGGAAGGAGGGAGGGTAAATTGGACTGCAGCAATGTGGATCTTCGAACATCTACATTTATGGTAGGTACAAAACTGTACTATGTTCTTCATCTCACACTGCTGCAGTTCTTACATATGGGTAGAATCCCAAAGCAGAGGTAAGGGAGGATGGCAAAACTATAAAGCATTAGGAGCTGCCAACATGCCCTGTAAAATTGCAGTTGCAAATCCAGCCCTAGATTTAGAGTAAAGTGGAAGGTGGTAATGCTTAGAGAAAGTATGCACTGAACTCCAAGTAGCTGCTTCCAAAATATCTTTAGTAGCCACCCCCCCTTAAAAAAGCTGTAGAAGTGGCAGTAGCCCTAGTGGAATGAGGCCTAATCCCAGCTGGAATCTCCTTACCATGATGGGAATAACAGAAAGCAATACAAAACCAATCCACTTAGAAATAGTTTGTTTTGAAACAGGTTTGCCCTGAGAACCCAAAGCAAAAGAAACAAACAACTGCTGAGACTGCCTGAACCCTTTAGTTCTGCTCAAATAACATCGCAACTGTCTGTGTATATCCAAAGTGTGCAAAATCTTTTCCCTTTATTTTGGGGTTTGCATAAAAGTAGGCAAATGAATAGTTTGGTTTAAAGCCACACTAGAAACCACTTTAGGCATAAAAGAAGGGTTAGTACGCAAAGACACCCTATCCTTGTGGAAAATTAAGAAAGGCTCAACTGCCATAAGGGCCTGTAATTCAGAAACCCTTCTACAGAGGTAATGGCCAACAAAAAGCAGTCTTCCAAGATAAATATTTCAACTCTGCCGATGCTGCAGGCTCAAAAGGTTGTAGAGTGAGTTTCTCCAACACAAAATTGAGATCCCAAGCAGGAGAAGGAGCTCTCGTGGGGTCTTATATTCTTTGCCCCTCTAAGGAATTGCTTAAACAAAGGCTGAGAAAATAATGGTGGGTCACAGTCATAGTGAGCAGAAATTGCTGCAGCATGAACCTTTATAGAGGAGAAGGACAAACCTTTGTCCAATAACTCAGTAAGGTATTGAAGCGCAACACTTAAATTAGGTTTAGAAACATCAAAATCCTTTGCTGTACTCCAAAATAAAAATCTCCTCCATTTATCTGCGTAAACTTTCCTTGTACTAGGCCTTCTGGCCTCCAAAATAACATCCAAAACTTGTTGTGGAAGCTGAGACCCTCCAGGGTTTAAAACAGAATATGCCAGGCTGTCAGATGTAGAGAATGAAGTTTGACATTGAGTAAATGACTGTTCTCCTGAGACAGCAGGTGAGGAATCAAGGCAAAGGCCATGGAGGCTCCTGTACCAGACTTCTCAGTAATGGGTACCAGTGCTGTCGAGGCCAATCTGGAGCTATTAAAATCATGTTTGGCTTGTCCCGTCTGACCTTCAGCAGTACCTTTGGGAGGAGAGGCAGAGGTGGAAAGGCATACACGTGAAGATTGCTCCAATTGAATGAGAGAGCATCCACTTTCCAAGCTGTGGGATGAAACCTTTTGTGCAAAACTTTGGCAGCTGGTAATTTAGTGGAGAAGCGAACAGATCTATGTCTGGAGTTCCCCATAACACTGTCAATCTCTGAAATACATGAGGATCCAATTTCCACTCGTGGGGATCCATAATTTGTCTGCTCAACACATCTGCTAAGGAGTTCTGTGCTCCTGGCAGAAACCTTGCCTGAAGATTTAGCTGTAAACTGAGAGCAGTCTCCCACAAAATCATTGCTTGTCTGCATAGAGGATAAGAATGTTCCCCTTGCTTGTTGATGTACCACATGACAGTTGTGTTGTCTGTTTGAATCAACACCTGCCCTGGCAGAAGTAAATCCTTGAAAGCTATCAATGCAAATTGGACTGCTAACATCTCCTTCAAGTTGATATGTAGATGTTGAAGTCTGGCAGGCCACGTGTCTTGTACCCATTTTCCATTTAGATGAGCTCCCAAGCTTTGTCTGAGGCATCTGTCGTTAAAATCTGACTCGCCTCTGGCCGGGTCACAGAGAGTCCCTTGTTTAGGTGACATTCCTGAGCCCACCACAAAAATTCCTTTTGAATGCAAGGTATTATTTGAATGACAGTGTCCAAATCTTGGCAGTGCTGTGTCCATACATTCTTGAGATACCATTGTAGCTTCCTCATATGCAGTTTGGCATTGGGAAGTACCAGAATACAAGATGCCATGAACCCCAAGGCTTGAAGGACTGTCCTTGCAGTCAACCTGGACTGACGAGACAACTGGTGGAAGTAAAGAGAAAGATTCTTTTGTTTGTCCGGGGTCAAAAGGCCATCTGGGATGCTGTATTCAGTCTCACACCCAGAAAGCACATGTCCTGAGAGGGTACTAGACTGGACTTTATTTCGTTCACAGAATACCCCAGGCATCTTAACACTGCCATCACATACTGTAAATGATGAAGAAGTTCATCCTTTCTTGGGCCAGTATCAGGCAATCGTCCAAATAAGGATAGATCTGTATTCCTCTTAGCCTGAAGAAAGCTACCACTGGAGCCAGAACCTTCGTGAACACTCTGGGGCCAGTAGATAAGCCAAAGGGCAATGCAGAGAACTGATAATGTGAAGTCCCAGCCCGAAAACGCAGATACTTCCTGCAACTGGGCCTGATAGGAACATGAAGGTAAGCCTCCTTGAGATCCAGAGTCACCATCCAGTGATCTTTGCCCAGCAGAGGTAAAAGCTGTTGTAACGTCAACATTTTGAACTTGGGAATGTCCAGATATGTGTTGAGGATAGATAAATCCAAAATTGGTCTCCACGTGTTCCTTTCTTTGGTACTAGAAACAGGCGAGAATAAAATCCTAGGCCCACTTCTGGCAGAGGGACCGGTTGTATGGCCCCGATTTGAAGTAGTAGAGAAATTTGTTTGCGAGCCTCTAGTCTTTGCTGAGGAGGAACGTCCGGCATGCCTTTGAAAGGAGGCAAGGTATGGAAATAAAACTTGTAACCCTGGTGTATGATATCCAATACCCATTTGTCTTGGGTAATCAACATCCAATTTTCCTTGAAGAGTGATAACCTTCCTCCCAAAGGTGCTGCCAGGCAAGAAGGATCTGGCAGCTGAAAAAGTAGGTCATTGGGCCTGTTTACGAAAGGACTGGCCCCTGCCCTCACCCGAAGATTGTGCATGTGAACTCCCTGTTCTAGGCCTGAAAGAACTCTGAGCTCTGCCCCTACCACGTCTAGATCTACCCCTAGACTGAGAATCATAAGAAGGATACGTCCACCCCTTAGCAGGCCAATTCCTACTAAACTTTGGAGGCTGAACTTGCAAAAAATATTTAACAGCCTGCATAGACTTAGCCTTGTCTTCCATTTTCTTCAAGACTGACTCCACAGGTGAACCAAACAACACATCAGACTGCAAAGGAGCATCCAAAATCCTTGTCTTAACATGGTCAGATAAATTCTGATCCTTCAGCCAGGCGTGCCTGCGAAGAACTGAGCCAGTGGCAGCCACCCTAGACGAGGCCTGCACCACATCAAAACCACACTGTAATGAATGCTTACCCACCTGTTCAGAGACATGCACCAAATCTTGTAATTCTTTACACTCAATGCCTTCCGCCAGAGCATCCACCTTAGACTTCAATTGAGAAAGAAGAAAGTTTTGATATTTCAACATATGAAACTGGCAATTCAAAGCCCTCATAGCTAAGGTAGAAGATGTATAGACCTTCTTTCCCCATCTATCCAAAGCTCTGGCTTCTTTATCTAGAGGAACTGGATTTTTTACAACAGAGGCCTTGACACCCTTAGGTCCCTGACTAATAGTTTCTGGGTCCGCCCTAGGACTCTTATAAAGATATTTATGAGCCTCAGGCACCCTGTAATACCTATCCGGTTTAACAGGAGCAGGAGGCAGAGAATCAGGATTAAGTGAAGCCTCTGCAAACACATCTTCCACAACATCCAGAACAGGGGTATAGCCAAGGGCCTATGCTGGGGTAACAGCAAAACTCCCTAAGCCTTTTCCTAGAATCAGAGAAGTCCTGACCTTCCCACTTAAAATGTTCCCTCATAGAATGAAGTGTCTCTGAAAAGAAAAATCCTCTGGAGGAGAAGCAGAAGGAGTGGAATCATCTGCATCAGAATCAGAATAAGGAGAGTACTCCTGCAAGTCTTCAGCTGAAGACTCTGAAACATCCCAAGCCTGCTCAAAACTTCCCAACTCTGGCTCCACCCTAGGCCTCTTATCAGGAGGGGGCATAGAACCTCTAATCAGAGTAATCAAATCTTCTGCCATTTTAAGCATGTGCTTCTTAGGCACAGACCCTGCTGAACTAGGAGAGACACCAACAGAAGCTAAAACTGGCCTGCCTCTGGGAGAAGCCTTGGAAACAGAAGGAGAAGGCCTAACCACCCTAGGAAGGAGGGAGTACAGTAACTTGAGAAGCCCCTTCAGCCTGACCTGCCTCCTGAGAGACCACCTCCTGAAAAATCAAAGTCTCCCCCTGAGACTCCAGAGAAGTCTCCGGAACCACCGGTTCCACTGAAGCCTCTAAAGAACCGGCGTCCGGAACGGACGACTCATCTTGCCTGGGTTTAACTGCTTTGTCTTTGCGCTTCTTCGCAGAAGCGGGCGCCGGAGAATCCGACGGCATATTATAATTGCACCGCTTCCCAAAGACCAGCCTAGCACAATCTAACCTTCGCTTAATAGTGCGTCTATTGAACCTAGCACAAAAGCGACACCCAACAACGTCGTGCTCAGGCCCCAAACAAGGAGTACACAAAGAATGATAATCCCTATGCGGTATCTGTTTCCCACAAGAAATACAGTTATTCACTTTTTCTGACATCCGGTAAAACACTGAGGCAAGAAAAAAACAAAATAATCCCCAACGGGGTACTTAGCCAACTTGGATTCGGTCTGAAACTCCGAATTCGAAAAATTTCAGAACGCCGAACGGCACTTGCAACGCTGCTTCTGCATCGGACCATGCGGCAAAAAAGACTGAGGAAATGACGTCGGTCATGCGCTTTTATACCCTGACGTCCTGATGTCAGTTTTAAGCGCCTTGACCGACATCAGCCTAATACTTTGGTATTCGGGCCGACCGAGGACAGCGGACTACCCATATGTAAGGACTGCAGCAATGTGAGATGAAGAACATCTACATATTCATTAATACATAAGGTTTTTATTCTGGCCCAAACTGAGTTAATAACCCCCCCATCTTGGCAATATACATTTATTTCACCAATTTTAAAACCTAATAAAGATCCAACTAGATGTTCTTCATATCGACCCATCTCATTACTTAATGTTGATTATAAAATGTTTATGAGTATTTTTGCTGATAGATTGAAGACAATTATCCCCGGCATTATAGACATAGATCAGACGGGCTTCATTGTAAATAGAAATACTTTTGATAATATAAGAAGAACTTTAACATTAATTGATTTTGCAAATAGGAAAAAGAAAGATTTAACACTTATTAGTCTTGATATAGGTTCAGCATTTGATTCAGTAAGTTGGGACTATCTGTTTACCTTACTGAAGTGCACAAATTTCTCTGATGCATTTGTAAATTTAATTGAGCATTTATACAAAGGAACTGGCTTTTATTAAGGTAGGAACATATGTTTCACAAAAATACCCATTCTTAAAGGTACAAAGCAAGGATGTCCACTTTCTCCACTATTATTCACTTTAGTAATGGAGCCTTGGGCTAATTTGATTAGAAACAGTACTGACATAGAGGGTTTTGAAATAGAAGAAAATACAACATCAAAAATTCAACTTTTGCAGATGATGTTCTAATTACATCAGCAGGATCTAATTCTTCTATGCAGTCTTTATTTGATAAAATGATGAATTTTAAAAGTATTTCTGGTTTAATATTCAATGAAGAAAAACTAAAATACTACCTATATATACACGAAAAATACTCTCATTAGTGATTTTACTAAATATGTACCCAACTCAGGTCAGATAACTTATTTAGGTATAATACTATCTAAAGATATTAAATCTATTATATATAATAATTATAATACCTGTTTTCTTAATATACAAAATCTTTTAATACCTGGAATAATATGTTTTTACTATGGAGGAGAGACTTACAATTATTAAAATGATAATATTCCCCAAGATTTTATACTTAATACAATCAATAATACTTTCACCTACAAAATAACTATCAAGAAACTGAATACACTAATGTTAAATTTCTTATGGGCACCTAATAGACCTAGGATTGCATTAAAGAAACATACTAATAGCTGGTCTCAAGGGGTATTTCTTTTCCAGACTTTAATTTATATATTATCTCTTCTATTATAAAAGTTATTACTTTATTAATAGATCGGTCATATGTCAAAATGGAAAGATTATTGGGAGCTAATTAGTATGCACTTCATGAAAATCTCCTTAACACATAAAAATATGATTATAAATAACTCCATGTTGTGGTTGCTAAAGGAATTTTGTACTTCACCTATTACACCTAAACATATGGTCTGTTACCCATTAAATATTATTATTAGTTATCGTAACTTTATATTCATGCACCCTAAGTATAGGGAATGGAATTTTATTGTATTCCCTATAATTTATACTCAGGGTATGCTTATGTCATCTACTTCTGAAGGAGCTCATTTAGCTATAGATAATAATCTAAAGTACTGGTATCAGCTGATATCTGATAATAAAGTTAAAAATCTAGATTTCTTAAAACAAGAATTTGATCTAAGAGAAACTTGCTGGTTAGAGGTTCAGATCTTTAGACATCTCATTGATAGAATAGATCTAATGTCTATAACAGTTAAAGAATCTATTCCAAAACTGATTGATTACTTGATAATAAATTTACAGCATAAAGTTTCTGATAAAGGTAAACTTTCATATATACATAAAATTATCAGACAAGAAACTTTTTACAATGTAGATTCATACTGGAATTATTTCACCTCTATTAATGGGGACCCACCAACTCAACAAGATAAACAATATATATTGGAATCTGCTTATAGAACTACATCTTCCATTGTCTGGAGACTTTATACATGGAAATTTTACATAGATCTTTTTATACACCTTTGATGATGAATAAAATTAATAATAAAGATAATCTATGTAAGAGATGTAATGTAGAAATTAATGCTGACTGGGCTCATATGTTTTATGACTGTATGAAGTTGAAAGAATACTGGAAGTCAATTAATGAATTTTGCAGGCTCTTTTACAGATAATTTCATTATTTCTAAGTCTCTTATATTATTCAACACACCTGTACCTCAATGTGTTAAAAAGATTAAGCTTCCTTGTTATGGTCTATCCTAGCAGTGGCTAGGAAAATAATAACTAGAAATTGAATTTCAGGTACAGCTCCTTCGCTCAATGAATTTAAAAATGTTATGAATATAATGTGTCATATGGAAATAAGCACAATTAGAATGAGAACAACTAGAAAAACATCACATTTTATTGTATGGGATAATTTACAAAATTTGTTAAAAAAATTCTAATTTCAATAGCACAGTATTTTAGTTTAATTAATTGATCTGATTGTAGTGGATGTCTTTGTAAATACTTTAGTTGTTTTGTTGAATATTATAATAATACCTATTTTTAATTATTTGTATAAAATTGTTATGATATTTCTCTTATATGTTAAAACAATAAACTTGTTTTAAAAAAAATAAATAAATAACTGTGACAAATGAGGCTGCAGGAAACAGAGACTCACCTCAGAATGGTGAGGACTGTCCATGGCTCCCTAACAAAAGAGCAAGGACTGCAACTTCAGTTCCCAAAAAAACAAAACCTTCTTTAAGTTCAAATCTGTAGAACTACAAAACTCTTAAATAACAGAAAAAAACTCTTCTGGTACAAAGTATACAGTATACTTGTAAACCTCACAAACATACAATAAACTTTACCAAAGAATACACACCTTGAGATCTATTTTGATTTTTAAGCAATATTCATTCTGAACCTACCTGTCCTGCTGCCCTTTCAGAATGATGCTAATCAGTATTTTAAAATGCCCCCTATAACCCCTGATACGTAACAGAGTTGATACCCTGCCAGGTTTTACATATACTACTTCCAAGGGCACATCAACTCAGAATAAATGGAAATAACATTTATTCCATTTTCTCCAAGTTTGATCGTCCGTGACAGTAAAATATTTAAAGACAGATGATATGGATATTACATGCTACTGAGTTTGTCACAACAGTCTATCGGGTGGTAGTGAGCTCTTCTTCACCAGGCTGCATGCATTTCAATACTTCAATATAACAAAACTACACTTGCTTTTTTGTAGGTGGGCTCCCTTTGTGCGCCTACATCCCTGATGGGGTTGAGAATTGGAATAATTGTTAAGGTGTTCGCCTCGCAGACAAAATGTACAGGGTTTGAATCTCACCTTTGTTCACTGTCTAGTTATTGGCTAAGCATGTAATAGTCTGCAGAATGATTGTGTAGTATGAGTCTATGAACATGATAAATGCATGTACTAACTCTAACGGGTCTAAGAAGAGAAAATTAGGAATCCTTCGTAGTCCAAAGTACTGCAAACTTTAAGTCAGTGGGCCACATACAATAACACCTACAATAAAGTGTACAAGATCTGTAATCAAGAACATCCCAACCACATTTTTTCCACTATTTAATCACTCCGAAAGATTACACTAATTATACCTTTTATCTACACTATGTGATAACCTTTATGACTCTCCTTCAGTACTTAAAGCTGCAAGAAAATCAGTAAGAAAACTGAAATTAGGAGGAAGAAGGTCTGAGTTATGCTTGTGTTGTCTGTTTACTCAGAACGGTGTACACTTAGTATGTTAATGAATGCCAAGGTGTGTTTAATACAACATACATTACTATGAATTAGTATAAAGTTGTTCACTTCTTTTCCAGATATATGCATACACATTCATACTTTTGAAGAAATCACTTACACTCACAGATTTAACCAATGCACAATCTAAAATGTAACCACTGCAATTTCCTTCAGGCCAACAGATTTTGCATAAGAACCTAATGTTTATTCCTATCAAACACAACTTCTTGAATGTTGTCTCTTTTCCCAGTGTTGCAAAGACCTTGGTTTCATTATATCTACAGGTAGTACTCATATCGTTTTGACTTTGGGAAAATTACAAGGCTGCTGATTCTGTTCCCACACCAAGTAGATGTAGTCTTCTTCTAATACACTATAGTGCAGCATATGGGGCTGCTGCACTCTTGATGTGCATTCCTTTGAATGAAATATTAAACTGACGTTCCATCTACCTAAGCTGGTAGTAGTTTAGGAGTTTGAAAAAGACCCCATGACACTTACTAGAAAGAGTAGAGAATTTTATTAAACAAATGCATTCAATATTACATTATGAGTGGCACTCACAATGATTACACTTAGGCTTCGTGGGTATTTGCTCAGGCTGTGCCTGAGTGCAGCTTGGCTATATGAACCAGTCTGAGAAGGTCTTATGCAAATGAGGCAATACTGACGTGGAAATGAGGAATGAGTGAAAAATCCTAAACTACCTTGCCTTTGAATGAGTCATTGTTGGTTTTTGAAGGACATCTGCGTCATGTGCGTTAAGCTTACAAAAACTGAAGGTGCTCTTTCTCCATCCACTCTGCAATCCACAAAGATGCTTGCTGTCTTTTGTTCTGAGATATTCTTTTCAGCCACAAAAGAAAAAAAAAAAAGATATGCCTAGTGCAGTTTGCCAGCCAAGAAGATGGAGACAAAGTTAATAGCTAAGCCATATGAACTTTTCTACTCAGGAAATCGTGGACAGCAACATAGTATAGGTTTTGGTGAGTTGTATGGTCAAAATATAGGGATTAGGGGATGCATGACCTTCTTATATTTGTGGACACCAAAGTATGCATATCTCTCACTATACTTATCATAGGGACCTTCTGCAGACACTGGGCATCTCACAGACCTTTGCCTTGAGGAGTCTTCAGTAGTTCCTCAAAATACTCTTGGCACATGTCAATCAGCATATCTTTTTCTCACTATCAACTCAGGGCCAAGTCAGCACCATGCAAGCCTTCTGTGGGATGGCATGTTTTAGAGGTGCTTGATGCAACAGACTGCATTCATGTTGCTATATTAAGATCACATCAGGACCATGGGGGAGCTGTACCACAACAGGAAGGGCTGCGATTCCATCAACTGCCAGGTAGTATGTACTGCATGGGTGTGCATCATCAACATGTGTTGGCCCAGCATCCCAGGAGTGCACAATTCCCATATTTGTCACACAAGCTCACTGTATTGCCCCTTCCAACATGGTAGGATTTATTTTTTTTACTCAGAGATTTTTATTAAATTTTGTTCATATCCAACATAGGATTTCTCATGGTCACCTAGTTGGTAAGTGCAAACTAATAATACTGTTAGAAAACATAGTTACTTCTTTAACTACTTTTGTTTTTCGTGGTGGTCCACTATCGTCTTTATCAGGTTATAACTACAGAGTAGCATAGGTACTTCTAAGTAATTACCCTTATTAGGTGTCTCCTCAGTTTTGTTTTAAAGGTGACACAGGGTACCCCACTTGAACCTTGTCTAATGACATTAGTTCATAACCACAGGGAGCTGCTTAGGAGCTCTTCAACACTTTCCTGTCCCAGACACAGATAATCATTGCGTGTCTGGCTTGCCTGCTGTGTTCTGCAGTAGGCAAGCAAACACAGATAATCATTACATGTTTAGGCTGCCTGCTGTGTTCTGCACAAAATGACCACACATTGATCTGATATGCAACTGCCACAGACTTCACTTATAGTGGCACTGACACTACCTCTGTCGTTGTTCTTCGCACCAGTGGCAATAGTGATGGTGGCTAGCCAAAGGCAGTAGCACAGCAACTCCTGCAACAGGCTCATGTAAAGTATGCGGCTGAGCAGCTGAAGAAGTGGCATCTAGTCCACAGCTATAGACTATGACATTTACTTCGTGAAAGTGCAAAAAATTCACAAAGACAATTCTTGATGCAGGCAGTGTTAATTATGGGATAACCATATGAAATGCAGGGACCCGCTACAGCGAGTATAGAAATATGCAGACTGAATGGCCATAAGAATGGACTTACATATACCAAATCCAAGATGCCATTTATCAGAATACTCCCTTTTCTCTGAGGTATGGTAAGCTTGGAGATGGTATATATAAGTTTGGGTGGAGGGGTATGGGATGGCTTACTCTCTGCTGCAAAAAGAAGTTTTAAGGAGAAGAGTGATTTTTGAAGTTCACCCTTCACCTGTCTTTCAGATCTTTTTTTGGCTCATCTGCACTCAGCATTTCCACAGGGAGCCCAGTCGTGGGCTACGCTGAGTAGTGAATGGACAATTTATATTGCACAGCAAACATTTTCCACATATCAAGAAAAAAAAACTTTTGTTTTCATAATTGAAAAAGAAGTTATGTACTCACCATAACGTTCCATCTGAGTAGGTAACTTCATTTGTCAGCAACCTGTGGGTATCGGATCCGATTCGGATCCGAGCCTGCAGCTTTCCTAGCCAAAGATCCGAGCTCCAAGCTCCTCCCCTACCCATAATGCCCTGCCACCTCCCTCTAACCCTCAGATCGAGTTTGCCATAGTATCATAGAACATTTTACTATAACACAAGGAAAAACTACTTGAACGTTCCACCTGTTGTCATCTGGAAAGCGACATATCCTGATCCTTCAAGAACGAACTAAAGGTCAGGGGGATGGAGGGAGGGTTGGTTGCTGACAATTGAAGTTACCTACTCAGATGGAACGTTATGGTGAGTACATAACTTCTTTATCTGAAGTAATTAACTTCATTTGATCAGCAATCTGTGGGACAGAGTCCCCAGCTACAAACAACTTGGGAGGTCCTCATGGAAGGATATTCCGGAGCACTGCAGAGCCAAAAGATGTGTGTCCTCTGGATATTAGATCCAATTTATAACGTGTAATAAAAGTATGAGAGGAAGCCCAAGTAGCTGCTGAACAAACGTCATCCAAAGAAACCCTCGACCAGAAGGCAGCAGAAGTAGCCACAGAACGGGTAGAATGAGCTCGAACCCTCAGGGGCTCAGGTCAACCAGAGCTTCTGTATGTGAGAAAGATGCATTGGGAAATCCATCTAGCTAAGGTTACTTTAGTCACTGGCTTACCCAGACAGGACTTGGCAAATGAAACAAAGAGTTGATCTGATTTTCGAAATTGAGCTGTTCTGTTTAAGCAAAATCGCAACTGTCTATGTACATCCAGACAATGAAGTCTATACTCTCCTTTGTTCTGATAATTAGGAAAGAAGACAGGTAGATTGATGGACTGGTTGATGATGGCTTCTGAAGCCACTTTAGGCAGAAAGGAGGGATTAGTCCTGAGGGAAACCCTGTCTTTATGAAAGATGATGTATGGAGGCTTATTGCAAAGAGCGTGAAGCTCCGATATCCTCCTAGCTGAGGTAATGGCAATCAGGAAGGCAGTTTTCCAAGATACATACTTTAAGTCGATTGAAGCTGCAGGCTCAAAGGGGGGACCAGTCAGAGCGCCTGAAGAACTAGGGTTAAATCCCATGGAGGAACTGCATCTTTAACAGGGGATCTTAACAGGAAAGTTCCTTTCAAGAATGTCTTGCAAATCTTAGAGGAAGCTAGGGGGCCAAAACCGTTTCCAACATGGAAGTGGGAAATAGCTGCCAACTGAACTTTAACAGTAGAAGAACTAGCCCCTAGATGAAAAATATGGGATAGAATGTTGAGAACTGCTGGGATAGGAGCCATAAAAGGATCCGAATTCCTATGCTCCGCCCAGATAGAGAAACGCTTCCATTTACTCTTGTAGATTCTCCTAGTAGAAGGCTTATGAGCGGCCACCAGGATGGCCTTAACTGAGGATGAGATACCGGGAGTCCTAGCCATTAATGGAACTGGATCAACCAAGCCGAGAGCTTGAGGTTGTCCAGGTCGGGGGTCTTCAATCCCAAGGGATGAGAAATCAGATCCAAAATGGGATCTAAGATCCAGGGAGGATGTACTAGATGAGACCATAGGCATGGGAACCAGGTTTGGCGAGGCCAGAATGGGGCTATGAGGATAACTCTGCTCCCCAACCGATGAGCTTTCTGCAAGAATTTTGTCATCAACGGAAGAGGAGGATAAGCATAAAGAAGACCGGATGGCCAAGCATGAACCAGAGCATCTCTGGGGACTTCCCCTGGTGGGGGAATTAGAGCGAAGAACTCGCTGCACTTTGTGTTCGAAGGTGACGCGAACAGATCGCAGCAAGGTTGACCCCATCTGAGGAAGATCTGTTCCGCTACTACTGGGTTCAGAGACCACTCGTAAGGTGAGAGGATAGTTCGACTCAACCTGTCCGCTAGAATGTTTGACTGACCCAGTATGTGCATTGCTATGAGAAAGCGGTTGGTGGATATCGCCCATTCCCACACTCTCATGGCCTCTCTGCAAAGTGGGTAAAATCTGGTTACCCCCTGTTTGTTGATGTACCAGACTACTGACATGTTTGAATTGCAATAGTCCCTGGAGGAAGAAGGGAATGGACAGCCTGCAACGCTAGAAGCACCGCCCTCATCTCCAGGAAATTGATATGCAAAGAGGTCTCTGTGTGAGTCCACGTGCCTTGGACAGATCTGCCCATGCAATGCCCCCCCCACCCAAGGAGAAATGCGTCCGTGGTCACTGTGACTTGGGGTAGGGACATGGAGAAGGGGCGCCCTTCCCAGAGGTCCCTGGAATGGAGCCACCAAAGTAGAGATTCCCTGCAAACCCTGCTGAGGGGAATAGGTGTAGACAGGGGGTGACGTAGGATGGACCACTGGACCTGTAAGGTCCATTGAAGGATTCTCATCGTCAGATGTGCGATAGGTGACAGATTGAGCTGCCATGTACCCCAGGGCCCTCAGGACTAATTCCGCTGGAGGGGCTGATGATTGTAGAAGAGCCAAAATATGAAGTTTTAGATTGCGGAGTCTGTCCGCCGTCAGAAAGACTTTGGATTGTATAGTGTCTATCCTGGCCCCTATGAAATCCAAGATCTGAGTAAGCTGAAGGGAGGATTTCTTGTGGTTGATCCTGATCCCTAGATGGCGGGCTAGATGCAAGTAGTAGTCCCTGCCTGAACATAATAGATGCTTGGTGGGGGCGGTTAGGAGCCAGTCGTCCAGGTACGGAAAGACCTGTATTCCCTGAAGCCTCAGGTGGGCCCCTACAACTACCATGACCTTGGTGAACCCCCTGGAGGCTGTGGTGAGACCGAAGGGTAGGACCATGAACTGATAATGGCTGGCTCCCAGCCGAAGCGGAGAAACCTCCTGGATCGCCTGTCCATTAGAATGTGGTAGTATGCATCCTTGAGGTCTATCGAACACATCCAGTCATTCTCCTGTAAAAGTGGGACAATGGATTGAATAGTGACCATCCGGAACTTTTCCTTGACGACTGACAGGTTCAGTGTGGACAGGTCGAGAATCGGCCGTAAGTCCCCCATCTTTTTTGGCACCAAAAAGAACTTGGAGTAAAAGACTGATCCAGATTGCCCGAGTGGGAAGTGCTGGATGGCTCTTTTTCTTAGCAGCTCTCTTATTTCAAAGGCTGCTACCTTCCGCTGATTGGGTGGGACATCGAGGAGGCTCCCCGACCGGGGAGGAGACGTTAGGAATGGAATTGAATAGCATCTGGATACGATTCGGAGCACCCAGTGATCTGTCGTAATGGACTCCCAATGTGCTAGGTGCTCCGAGAAGCGCACCCTGACTGCCTCCAGAGAGGAGCAGTCGGAAAACCCCTCAGGGTTGCTGCGCGGGTCGATCGGAAGAGGGTTCCCTCGACCCGAAATTCTTCGGCCCCCCTCTGCCTCTGGGCCGGCATCCACCCTGCCATCCTCTGCCTCTGAAGGACGAAGGATCCGGAGCGAAATGGGACTGTTGAGCTTTCCAGAACCACATCTTCTTTTGTCCTCTTTGGTTCCTGGAGAAGGACCTCTGAGGAGCCGAGAAGCGGATCCCGATGGCAGACAACATCTTCCCGTCTTTCTCATTCTGAAGAAGCGTATTGCGGACGGTTTTGCCGAAAAGCGTAGACCCATTAAAAGGGGCATTCGCGAAGGACACCTTGAAGGGTTCCGCAAAGTTGCAGAGACGGAGCCAGGCCTGTCGATGTAAGACAACGCCTGTTCTGCTGGCTCTAGCCGCTCCCACTGTCGCATGGGAGAAAAGCCGCATACATGTGTTAGTAATTGACTTAAGAGTGGCCATTCGAGCAGAGAAGGTCCGTTTGTCCTCGGCCGACAAAGATTCTGGGGGTGATCCAGCGTACTCTTTGATTAGGTCCCGCTGGAGCCAAATTACATGTGCCATATAGTTCAGTGACCTTACAGAGAAGGTCGCTGAAGTGAACATCCACTTTCCGAGGCGGTCCATCATCCAAGACTCCTTGTCTGGAGGATGTACCGAGGAACTCTCCTGTGCTAATTCCTTTTTAGTGGCAGCCACCATCAACATGGCATAAACTGGGGCACCCTTGCTCCAAACTGTCCTGTCTGTGGGAGAGCTGAGGATCCTGTCCGGTCTCTTGGGTACTGGCTCGACAGTGCCCGGCTCCTTCCATGCCCTGGTAGTTATGAGGTCCACCAGGGGATCGGCCAGGAGGGGACACCCAAGAGGTAGATGGGCCTGTGTCAAACGCCTCCAGAAACACAGACTCATCCAAGGAAAGTTTTTGGGCCGACCACCCCCATCTAATGCGCAACATTTCCATAATGCCTCCAAAAGAGACGTCTTTGGGGGGTGACCTTGGGGAACCTTCCTCATCCTCTAAGTCCGTGTCTTCTGTGAGGGACTCGGGTGAGTCCAAGTGCCTCCTCTTGCACTTTCGTTTGTGAGGGACCTCCTCATGGGGGCTGTCCGAAGAGGGCTCACCAACAATGTCCTGTTCCTCTACAGGAACCATCTGGGACGTAGGCGCAGGCTGTCCCTGGGGCCGGATGATGGAAGAAAGGCCCGTTTGAGAGGGAATGGCGGGTGGATCCGTAACAAGAGCCTGGGGTCTCGAATCCCATGAAAGGACCCTCTCCACAACGTCGAATGCCAAGGGTGAACTGCTCTCCCTAGGATCCGAAAGCAGTCCCCTCAGATCCGGCGTGCGGATCGGAGCCGGAGATGACCCGATCGGATCTGAAAGAGTAGAGTGCTCCGATCTCAACAGAGCCGAAGGCCCACTGACCCCTCAGGATCTGACCCTCAACTCACGGCCCCGAGAGCTAGGATCCAAAAACGGATCTGACAGACTCGAGGGTACAGTCAGCGCCGATGTAGGAAACACTGCCGGCGCCGCCACCCTGGCTCCGAAGCTAGTCGGATCCGACTGCTCCGAAACCCCGATAGTGGGTCGCAGAAGGAACAATGGGGGTGAAAAAGGGGGTCGAGCTCCCCCCCAGAGTGGGGGTAGGCAAGAGCACTCCCATCTGCAGCTGGGCCTGAAGAAATCGACGCATCATCCGGTCCATGTCTGCATCGGACAGACTCTAGGTTGACCTGGATGAGGCTGCCTAGGCCGGACGGGAAGTCCGCCTAGATGACCTCGAAGGTGACTGGGTCTCCTCCTCTGGCTCCAGGGAGAAACATGGAGAATGAAGCCAGGAGGGGGAAAACCTGGAGACCTTAAGGGGAGAGGCAAGCTGCTTAGACGGCGGGGCCGATGGAGCCAACTCCGACCGCCTCTTGTGGCT
The DNA here is from genome assembly GCF_019279795.1 of Protopterus annectens. Taxonomy (NCBI): domain Eukaryota; kingdom Metazoa; phylum Chordata; order Ceratodontiformes; family Protopteridae; genus Protopterus; species Protopterus annectens. The sequence continues at coordinate 1,597,818,751 of NC_056737.1, read as the reverse complement.
ACGGTGCCTATCTTTCTCACGCTCCTTGTCCTTCCTATCTTTCTTTCTGCTGTCCCTTTCCTCCTGGACCAAAGAGGGAGGTTGAGTCCCAGCCAGGGGATCGGAGGCGGTAGTTGGAGCAGCCGCGGCTGGCGCCACAGAGGAGGAGGAAGACTAAGTGGAATCACGGGGCAAAAGGCCCACAAGGATTAGCTTCATCCTCCTATCCCTCAAAGTCCTGGGGTTGAAGGCTGCACAAATAGTGCAGCCCGAAGAAAGGTGGTCAACACCCAGGCAAATAACGCGAGTGTGGCCATCTGCTGGGGACAACTTATGGCCACACTCGGAGCATTTAGAAAACACAGCTTTTGGGCCTTCAGACATTTTTATAGAAAAGGAAAAGAACAGGCCCACACACACATGCGCCTTCACACACAGACAGGGGGGAGGGGGATTAACTTTAACTAAACTAAAAAGCTTTAAACTACCCAAAAATACTAAGAGAGAGAAGGGAACCACACACACAAAGTTTTAGAAATTTTTTGACAGAAAAAAAGTGTAAAAAAGCTTTAAACTCACAACACCCACGCTAGGAGCTCATTCTAAGATGCTTAAAGAAGTCGCGGCAAACGAGATCTGAGGGTTAGAGGGAGGTTGGCAGGGCATTATGGGTAGGGGAAGGAGCTTGGAGCTCAGATCTTTGACTAGGAAAGCTGCCGACTCGGCTCCGATACCCACAGGTTGCTGAAGAAAAGAAGTTAACTACTTCAGATTATCAGTCATCATTTCTACAGTGTTGAGGGGTAAATGATACAAGTGCTAATTTACAATGGAAAGCTTTGACTTATACATGAAAAGGCAGGTGTTATAAAACACGTTTAAGGCTATACTGATACTTTTCACTGCAGTGTCCAAAACAAAGTACAATTCAATTTACCATGCAAAAACTACTTGCACTGAAAACCAGTAGTCTGCGTTTTTTTCCCTGTTGTATTGTCTATTTCCTGTATTTCAGATACAAAGAGGGGCTGCAACACTGTCTCTGCCCTGAAACTGACTGCACAGTGCACATAAGAATCATGACATTCTCACAGGCCTCCATCATTCCCAAGCACTGGTGATATTCTTCACGCATATCCTGCAATAGTCTAATCATCTCTACCTGTCTCACAGCTTCAGTAGCGCGAGCCTAAAAGTACAGTTTTGTACCTACCATAAATGTAGATGTTCGAGTGCTAATACAGCTGCAGTCATAACAGATGGGTTTCTCCTGCCGTCAAGTGGGTCCTCGGTTGGCCGAATTCCAAAGTCTAGGTCCGGCGTCGGTTGTTGTCGCTTCTTCCCTGACGTCAGTGCGACAGGGGTATAAAAGAACCAGCCGACGCCATTTTCTTCAGTTTTTCTTGCCCCAGATGTCAGCTGCCCCCAGAAGGAAGGCAATACATAAATTTGTGTAATAAAGCAATGCCATATAATCAAAATACAGTAGTGCAAGCAAATACATCAAGAATGAATACCCCAATCAGGTTGCATGAGGCGGTGTTAGCCAATAGGCCTGTCCCAAGAGGGGAAGGAGGGAGGGAAACCTGGACTGCAGCTGTATTAGCACTCTAACATCTACATTTATGGTAGGTGCAAAACTGTACTATGTTCATCGTGCATACAGCTGCAATCATAACAGATGGGTAGAATCCCAAAGCTAAGAAAGGGGTGGTAGGCACTAGGTGGAACTAGGAGGAGCCAGAAAGCCCTGCAAGACTGCAGTGGCAAAGCCCACTCTAGATTTGGAGTATAATGGAAGGTGGTAGTGCTTGGAGAAGGTATGCACAGAACTCCAAGTGGCTGCTTCCAAAATATCTTTGGTAGGAACTCCTCTGAGAAAAGCTGCAGAGATAGCCGTGGCCCTTGTGGAGTGAGATCTGATGCCTGTAGGTACAGTTTTGCCATGAAAAGAATAGCAAAAGCGTATGCAGTGGGCTATCCATTTTGAGATTGTCTGTTTGGAAATTGGCTTTCCTTGAGCTCCTATAGCATAGGACACAAAGAGCTGTTCTGATTTTCTGAAAGGCTTTGTTCTGTCCACATAATAACGCAGTTGTCTGTGGATGTCCAAGGAATGTAGTAAACTCTCCCCTTTGTTTTGAGGATTAGGATAAAAGGTAAGTAAGTGTATAACCTGATTCAAAGCTACCCTGGATACCACTTTTGGCATAAAGGACGGGTTGGTTCATAAGGAAACTCTGTCCTGATGGAAGATGATAAAAGGCTGCACAGCCATGAGAGCTTGTAGTTCCGATACCCTACGAGCTGAGGTAATAGCCAGAAGGAAAGCTGTTTTCCAGGACAAATATTGCAAATCTGATGAGGCAGCTGGCTCAAAAGGAGGCAAGGTCAGCTTTTCTAGAATGAAATTGAGATCCCAAGCAGGTATTGGTTGTTTCCTTGGGGGTTTTAGATTCTTAGCCCCTCTGAGGAATTGTCTTAAGAGGGGGTGAGAGAATAAGGGTGGATCAGTGTTGTATTCTGCAGAAATTGCTGAGGCATGGATTTTGATGGAGGAGAATGAAAGTCCACTGCTTAGCAGCTCAGCTAGATACTGTAATATCTGAGGTAAATTCAGTTTTCCAGGATCCTGGCCCTTTTTCTCATTCCAGACACAAAACCGCTTCCATTTTGCGGAGTAAGCTTTTCTAGTAGCTGGCCTTCTGGCCTCCAAAATGACATCCTGCACCTCCTTGGAGAGTAGGGTCTGTTGTGATGCTAAGGAATCTTCCATGCGGCTAGATTGAGCGTTTTTAGCTGACTGTGAAGAGTTTTGAAGCTGTGCTGAATCAGAAGAAGAGGTAGTAGAGGCAGGGTCCATGGTGGGGAATGCGTCAGGCTCCTCAGGAGTGGGTACCAGTGTTGTCTTGGCCAGTCTGGAGCAATGAGAATCATCTTTGGCCTGTCTGCTCTGGTTTTTAATAGAACTTTGGGCAGCAGAGGAAGAGGTGGGAAGGCATAAACTGCCATTGATGTCCAACTGAAAGAGAGAGAGCATCCACTCTCCAGGCCTTTGGATGAAAAATCCTTGAGCAGAATTTTGTCAATTGGTGATTTTTGTGGGAGGCAAAGAGATCTATGTCTGGCCTTCCCCATGCTTGAATTATCTCTGTAAAAACTTGAGGATGCAACTTCCATTCGTGTGGATCTGTCATATTTCTGCTTAGGTTGTCTGCCAGCGTGTTTTCCTTGCCTGGCAAGTACTGTGCTTGTAGTTCGATTTGTAAGTCCAGGGCCATGTTCCAAAGTGACATGGCCAGTCTGCATAGGGGGTATGAATGGGTTCCTCCCTGTTTGTTTATGTACCACATTACTGTGGTGTTGTCCGTCCTTATCAATAGCTGACCTGGTTGCAGAAGGTCTTTGAAAGCTATAATAGCATTTATTACTGCTAGCATTTCCTTTTGATTGATGTGAAGGTGCTTTTCTTTTTGGGACCATTTGCCCTGAATGCACCGATTTGTCATGTGCGCCCCCCAGGCATAGTCCGAGGCGTCTGTTGTGATTACTTGATTTGCTTGAGGCTTGCTGAATGGGAGACCTGTGTTTGTTTGGCATGCATGAGCCCACCACAGAAATTCCTTTTGAAGACATGGAATTAGTGGTATTATTGCTTCCAAACTGTGGCTGTGTTGAGACCATAGGTTTTTCAGGTACCACTGAAGTTTCCTCATATGCAGCTTTGCACATGGGATTAGTAAGATGCAAGATGCCATGAATCCCAGAGCCTGCAGGATTTTCCTTGCAGTCAGCCTGGTGCAATTTGCTAGTGTTCTGAAGTATTGAGTTAGTTGCCCCTGCTTCTCTGGCGTGAGGTTGGCCATCTGGGTGTTAGTGTCCAAGTTGGCACCCAGGAAAATTATTTTCCGAGAGGGTATTAGCCTTGATTTCTTTTTGTTGACTGTGTATCCCAGAGAATTCAACAACATTATTACATAAGCCAGATGTTTCAGAAAAATGTGCTTGCTGTCCGCTTGGATCAGGCAGTCGTCCAAATAGGGGTATATTTGTATCCCTTGAAGTCTGCAGTAGGCAATTACTGATGCCAGGCATTTCGTGAATACTCTGGGTGCAGTAGATAAGCCAAAGGGCAATGCAGAGAATTGATAATGGGTTGAACCTGCAAGAAATCTGAGGTATCTTCTGCAATTTTGTCTGATTGGGACATGCAGGTATGCCTCCTTGAGGTCCAATGTTACCAGCCAAGACTCCTTGCCCAGCATGGGAAGAAGCTGCTGTAGAGTGAGCATCTTGAATTTTGGTACGAGTAGAAATGTGTTTAGGATGGATAGGTCCAAAATGGGTCTCCAATCTTTTCCCTTCCATGGTACCAGGAATAGTCTGGAATAAAAACCTTGACCTTGTTCGTGCGTAGGTACCTCTTGAATAGCTTTCATGTCTATGAGATCTGAAATTTGTGTTTGTGCCTCTGCCCTTTGATTGTGTGGCAGGTTTGGCATGCCTCTCATTTTTGGAAGGGTGTGAAAATGGAATCTGTAGCCTCTGTTTATAATGTCCAGTATCCATTTGTCTTTTGTGACAATATGCCAATTTTTTGAAAATAATGCCAGTTTTCCACCTAAGGGTGCTGCCATTTGAGTCTTGCTTGGCATGCAAAGGGGAAAGTCATTGGGCTTGCTTTCTGAATGGTTGTGAGTTATCCTCACCACCTCTTTGTGTAGGAGCTTGCCATTGTCTGCCTCTAAACGATCCTTGGGATTGTCCTCTGCCCCTCGGGTGCCTGTATCTACCTCTTTGGGGTCTGTCCGTGGCTGGAAAGGACCAATTTTTGGAAGGCCAATTTCTACTGAAACGTGGGGGTTGTACCTGTAGAAAATCTTTCACTGTTTGCATTGATTTAGCCTTTTCCTCCATTTTCCTTAATACGTCCTCAGCATTAGCACCAAATAATACATCCTTTTGTAGAGGGGCATCTAGTAATTTAGCTTTGACATGATCTGGTAAGGTTTGTTCCTTGAGCCAGGCATGTCTACGTATGACTGATCCTGTAACAGCAGCTCTACATGAGGCCTCTAGAGCATCAAAACCACATTGTAAGGTATGTTTACCCACTTGTTCTGCACTATGCATCAAATCCTGCAACTCCTTCAAGTCTGGTTGTTCAGAGGTTGTGACATTTTACTTCTCAATTGTGATAACAAAAACTGTTGGTACTTTAGCATATGGAACTGACAGTTTAATGCCCTCATGGTTAAGGTGGCCAAGGTATATACCTTTTTTCCCCACCTTTCTAAGGATCTGGAATCTCTCTCAGAAGGTAATGGATTTTTAGCAGTGGAGGCCTTAATTCCCTTGGGGCCCTGTGAGATAGTTTCTGGGTCAGCAGCATGGCTTTTGTATAGAAATTGGTGTGAGTCAGGAACCCTGTAGTACCTGTCAGGCTTGACTGGGGCTGGAGGCAGAGAATCGGGTTAAGGCAGGCCTCGAGTACACATCATCTAGTATGTCCAAGACAGGAGGTATAGCCAGAGGCCTGTGCTGAGGTAGCAAGAGAAATTCCCTAAGCCTTTTCTTGGAATCTGAATAATCTTGGCCTTCCCAGTGGAAGTGTTCCCTTAAGGTATGCAAAGTTTCCCCAAATGAGTAATCCTCTGGGGGGATACAGAGGAATGGACCTCTGCATCAGAGTCTTCAAAAGGGGAGTAAGACTGTTCCTGTTCATCAGAGTGCTCTGATAAAATGGAGCCCTGATCAGAGGAGGAGGATTCTTCCTCCACTCTGGGCCTTTTGTCCGGGGTTGAGAACCCCTGATAAGAGTAATTAAATCCTCAGCCATTTTAAGCATCTGTTTTTTAGGCATGGGGCCTGGAGATGGGTCCTGTGTAGCTTGTCTCTTAGAATGCATGGCTGCTTTAGACTTAGTGAAAGCCTTGATGGAAAAAGAAGAGGAAGGTCTGAAGACACCTTGAGAGGAGGTAGACCTGTCCACATTTTGAGATTCACCGCCAAGAGTGGCTTCGGTATCTGTAGTCGGGGTGTGGGCCGAGGAGCCTGCGACCTCGGGCACAGGAGACACCGCCAATGAAATGTTGTCGGTAGTCAGGGGCTGCGTAGGCACCTCGCTGAGAACCGGACCACGTGTAGTCGGCTTTGGCGTGGTGTCGGTGGAGGCCGCAGACCTTGTGTGTCCGTCCTTATCTTTGCACTTTTTAGACAAAACTGGAGTCGGAGTATCCGACGACATAATATAGTTAAAGTTTTTGCCAAAATAATGTTGGGCGAACTCTGCCCGACGCTTAATGGTGCGTTTGTTGAATGTAGCACAAAAGCGACAAACCGAGACGTCGTGGTCTGGGCCTAAACAAGGAATACAGAGGGAATGGAAATCCTTATGCGGTATTTGCTTCCCACATGAAATACAATTATTAACTTTGTCTGACATCGGTCTGAGGCAAGAAAAGTTTCCCCAACGGGGTACTTAGCTTTCAAGGAGACTTCGGTTGCAAAATTTTCGTAATTTCAGGAGCTGGCCGACCGGCACTTGTGAACTGCTTCTGCTTCGGGCACCGCGCGGCAAGAAAGACTGGAGAAAATGGTGTCGGCTGGTTCTTTTATACCCCTGTCGCACTGACGTCAGGGAAGAAGCAACGACAACCGACGCCAGACCTAGACTTTGGAATTCGGCCGACCGTGGACCCGCCTGACGGCAGGAGAACCCATCTGTTATGACTGCAGCTGTATGCACGATGAACATCTATGTCACAGCACATCAGGTGCTGAGCAGCCAAGTCCTTGTATCTCTGGAGTTAAGTGTTGAATATGTTTTTGCGTGCTGCTTCTGTTTACAGGTAGCACAGTGAATACTGCTACCGCTGAAATGGTGGTCTCTTCAACAAGGGGTTCAGGTTGTGCACAAGAAAGTGGTTTTGCTGCCTAATGTCCTCCTCCAAGCTGTAGTGCAATTTTCTCATTGTACTATGCTAGCCCATGTCACTACCTGTGGGGGTAGCCAGTTGCTGTGGGATAGGGGGCCCTGCCAGTACACTTTTCAAATGTATGCCACTGTCCCCCAACTGCATCCCGAGTATGAGAGTTAAGGTATCATGGTAACATGTACAGCTACATGTGTTTCCTGTGAGAGGGTGGCATACTGTGTATTATATAATACCTCATTTATTTCCTTCAGTCTTTACATCGACTACTGGAGAAGCACAGAGCACAGCAATGCTTAAAATAGCAGACCGAAGCTAGCCGGCATAAGTTGGGTCTGATTTGAGAAGTCTTCTGCAATGAGAATCAGATGCATTGAGCTGTATGCATCACATCCAGCGTACATGCATTAGCTCTTATAGGTATAAATGTATTTGGCAGGCTGTGGGTTAGCTGCTCTTTGCTCATGCCCTCCTGCAAGTGCCATTCTTGACTCAGTTGATCTCCAGCATGCCATAACCTGTGCATGGCATGCATTTATAAGGCTGTCTGTGACCAGACCTTACCCTCTTAGGTTGTTGTGATGCCAGCTCTCACAATTTCCACCCTGCACAATCTCTACCACAGTAAAACTGCATCAAGTCAAATTTTCCAAATTACTCCCTGAGCTCTGTATCCAAAAATTATTGTGTGACTTTCCTGTTACCGTTATAGCAAAGAATTTCAGTACATGTGAACACCATTGAAAACCAAAAAAAAATGCAACTCAGAAAATCGCATCCCAATAGGGTTATCATTTACTTAAAATAAAATCCCTCCTTTGCAGTGCATGGAGATCCAGCCTGTTCTTAAATGTCCTGTTATTATACAAAACTTTCCCATTGCTATAATTTCAATAGATAGCAATGAAATATGGGTGTACAGACTGAGCAGAATGATGTCACACTCTAGTATTCCTTGCTTCAGTCCTGCACATCTCATTCTGAACTTGGTACTTCACAATTATGGAATCCCTTAAAGCTCAGGGGTTGTGTCACAAGCTGGTCTGATAAAGATACCAAAATACTCCTAAACCTGCTGAAGGAGTCATACCTGCAAAAGCTGGAGCACACTGCTGGTGGGAAAGAATAAACATCTGTCAGGAACTAAGGGATAACCTGTCTCTGTTGATGGGGAGTGATCCTTCCACAGGTACAATGGACATGCAGAGGCTGACAAAGGATCATCTAGATGGAGGGAATTTGGCAGTACAAGAACAAATGCCAATATAGTAATATATATACCAAAAAGTATGAAACTATATGTAACTATTCAGCTATTTCATATTTTTTAAGTTTATTTAGTTGTGTGTGCATATATATAATACACACACAAACACATGTATGTGTGTGTGTGTGTATATATATATATATATATATATATATATATATATATATATATATATATATATATATATATATATATATATATATATATATATATATATATATATATATATATATATATATACACACACACACACACACACACACACACACTTAAATATATGGATGTAGGGCACTGGATCAACTGTGCACCTACACCAACTCCTATTTGGTCGACACCATTTGACAGATGCACACAAATGGTTGACAGGTGTGTGAGATCAACAAGTAAGGGTAGGGGATTTTCCCTTTCCCCAGGGATTGTGCAATCTCTGACGTAGTATATGTAATTAGCAGTGGGCATAGGGGGTGCAGGGAGGGGGCTTGCCCTACTTGCAAAAACTCTTGTAGTTGGTTTGCTCTGCTCAATGGTAATGGAGCATGTACAGAACATGTCAGTAGGTGCTGAGTTTAGTGTCTGCTTGAACCAGGCAGTCTAGGAACACGAGATGAACTTGGCTAGGTTTGTAAGGACCCTGGGGCTGCTAGCCTAGTAACCTCCTATGATTCTGTAAGAACTACTAAGGTACAAAACCATCAAATGGCAAACCATTAATCCAAAATAATTGAAACTCAAAATAACAAAGAAAAAAACTCATGTTTTTTTGCAAGAGGAGGGAGCTCCCACACACCTGCTACTCTCCCCATACTTTCTGCTAATTATACATACCAAATCTGAAATTGTACAACAGCGAGGAAAAGGCAAATTTCCACTCCTTGCTGTTCCACAACCTTCCAGAAAACAACAATGACAGAAGTGATCAAATTAGATTCTGATCACTTCTGCCAACAGAAAAAAAAAACATTTGATATTATGAACATTCGATTTGTGCTGGTCCCAAACCCGGATAAATGGGGAGAGTTGTGTCAGGAAGGGTATCCAGTGTAAAATGTTGCCAAATCATACATGCGGACAACAGTACAGATATACATACTGGATCGGTCGAGGCCCGGGTTAACAACAACCGCCACCAGTACTGTTGGCCAACAGGGTGCTGGCAGAAATTGGGCTACTGTTGGCCAAAGGAGGAGAAGAGGGGGAAGGCATGCCCGAAGGCAGGTAAAGTCTTGGACTGTGGTAGTGAGGTTCGGAACTTTGAATGTTGGCAGTATGACTGGTATAGGGAGAGAGCTAGCTGATATAATGGACAGAAGGAAGGTTGGTATATTGTGTGTGCAAGAGCCAGATGGAAGGGGAGCAAGGCTAGGTGTATCGGTGGCAGGTTCAAATTGTTTTATCATGGTGTGGATGGGATGAGAAATGGCATGGGGTTATCCTGAAGGAACAGTATGCTAGGAGTGTTTTGGAGGTGAAAAGAGTGTCGGATAGAGTGATGTTTATGAAGCTAGAAATTGATGGTGTAATGATGAATGTTGTTAGTGCATATGCTCCACAAGTTGGGTGTGCAATGGATGAGAAAGAAAAATTTTGGAGTGAGTTGGATGAAGTGGTGATAACTGTATCCAAGGTTGAGAGAGTGGTGACTGGAGCAGATTTTAATGGGCATGTTGGTGAAGGGAACAGAGGAGATAAGGAAGTGATGGATAGGTATGGTGTTAAGCAAAGGAATGCAGAAGGTCAGATGGTAGTAGATTTTGCAAAAAGGATGGACCATGGCTGTGTTGAATATGTATTTTAACAAGAGGGAGGAGCACAGGGTGACATACAAGAGAGGAGGGAGAGGCACACATGTGGATTATATCTTGTGTAGAAGGGCCAGTCTGAAGGAGATTGGAGACTGTAAAGTGGTGGCAGGGGAAAGTGTAGTTAGGCAGCATATGATGGTGGTTTGTAGGATGACACTGGTGATCAACAAGAGGAGGAGGAGCGTGAGGGCAGCACCAAGGATCACACGGTGGAAATTGAAAAAGAGTAATTGTGAGGTGGAGTTCAGGGAAGAGTTAAGACAGGCACTGGGTGGCAATGAAGAATGAAGAGTTACCGAAGAGCTGGGTAACTACAGCAGAGCTAGTAAGGGAGATGGATAGAAAGGTGCTTGGTGTGAAATCTGGAAAGAGGAAGGAGGACAAGGAGACCTGGTGGTGGAATGAGGAAGTATAGGAGAGTATACAGAGAAAGAGGCTGGTGAAGAAGAAGTGGGATTGTCAGAGATAAAGAAAGTAGACAGGAGTATAAGGAGATGAGGTTCATGGGAAAGAGAGAGGTGGTGAAGGCTAAGGATAAGGTGTATGAAGAGTTGTTTGAAGAGTTGTATGAAAGGTTGGACACTAAGGAGGGAGAAAAGGACCTGTACCGATTGGCTAGACAGACGGATCGAACTAGTAAAGATGTGCAGCAGGTAAGGGTGAAAAAGGATAATGAGGGGAAATGTACTCACAAGCAAGGAGAGTGTGTTCAGCAGATGGAAAGAGTACTTTGAGGGGCTGATGAATGAAAAGAATGACAGGGAAGAGAAGGCTGGATGATGTGCGGATAGTGACTCATGAAGTGCAGTGGATTAGCAAGGAGGAAGTAAGGATAGCTATGAAGAGGATGAAGAATGGAAAGGCTTGTTGGTCCAGATGACATACCTGTGGAAGCATGGAGGTGTTTAGGTGAAATGGCAGTGGAGTTTTTAACTAGATTGTTTAATGAAATCTTGGAAAATGTGGAAAATGAAAGGATGCCTGGGGAATGGAGAAAAAGTGTTTTGGCACTGTTTTTTAAGAATAGGGGTGATGTGCAGAGCTGTAGTAACTACAGAGGGATTAAATTGATCAGTCACAGCATGAAGTTAAGAGTAGTGGAAGCTATGTTAAAAAGGGAGGTGATGATTAGTGATCAGCAGTATGGTTTCATGCCAGGAAAGAGCACTACAGATGCAATGTTTGCTCAGAGTGTTGATGGAGAAGTAAACAGAAGGTCAGAAGGAGTTGCATTCTGTCTTTGTGGACTTAGAGAAAGCATATGACAGGGTGCATAGAGAGGAGTTGTGGTACTGTATGAGGAAGTTGGGAGTGTCAGAGAAGTATGTAAGAGTGGTACAGGATATGTACAAGGGTAGTGTGACATTGGTGAGGTCTGCGGTGGGAGTGACAGATGCATTTAAGGTAGAGGTGGGATTACATCAAGGATCGGCTCTGAGCCCTTTCTTATTTGCAATTGTGATGGACAGGTTGACAGACAAGATCAGACAGGAGTCCCTGTGGACTATGATGTTTGCAGATGACATTGTGATCTGTAGTGAGAGTAGGGAACAGGTGGAGGAGACCCTGGAGAGGTAGAGATATGCTCTACAGAGAAGAGGAATGAAAATCAGCAGGACTAAGACAGAATATATGTGTGTGAATGAGAGGGAGGATAGAGGAATGGTGAGGATGCAGGGAGTAGAGGTGGCGAAGGTGGATAAGTTTAAATACTTGGGATCAATAGCTCAGAGTAATGGTGAGTGTGGAAGACAGGTGAAGAAGAGAGTACAGGCAGGATGGAGTGGGTGGAGAAGAGTGTCAGGAGTGATTTGTGACAGACGAGTACCAGTAAGAGTGAAAGGGAAGGTCTACAAGAGGGTAGCGAGACCAGCTATGTTATATGGGTTGGAGACAGTGCATTGACAAAAAGGCAGGAGTCAGAGCTGGACGTGGCAATTTGCACTGGGTGTGACGAGGGTGGACATGATTAGGAATAAGTATATTAGAGGGTCAGCCCAGGTTGGAAGGTTTGGAGACAAAGTCAGAGAGGGAAGATTACGTTGGTTTGGACATGTGCTGAGGAGGGATGCAGAGTATATTGGGAAAAAGATGCTAAGGATGAAGCTGCCAGGTAACAGAAAAAGAGGAAGGCCTAAGATAAGGTTCATGGATGAGAGAGGACATGCAGGTGGTTGTGACAGAGCAAGATGCAAATATATATATATATATATATATATATATATATATATATATATATATATATATATATATATATATATATATATATATAGATACACACATATATATATATATATAAATATATATATATATATATATATAGATACATATATATATATATATATATATATATATATAATATATATATATATATAAATATATATATATATATATATATATATATATATATATATATATATATATATATATATATGCACATTTGGTTGAATCACAACTCAGTGAAAATAAATTAACTGAATCTATATTTAATGTACTACACATTTCACTGAAAAGCAAAGGGCTTCACCTCCTCAACCCCATACTTAAATACACTAACTCCAAGGTCATCCAACTAAAAAGAAAAGAGCAAAGACTGAATTACTGTTGGTGCACAAACTCTTAAATATGTGGATGCAACATAATGGTGGGCATCTGCAAGGTATAAATGCTGCTCTACACTAAATGAACTTGTAATTCCTATTACACAAAAATTATAAACCATACTGGCACCGGAGAACTACACTCTTATTCATTTTATTTATTTATTTTACATTTGTTGACCGGGAATAGTCCGACTGAGCTACAAAATAGCCCTTTTTCAGCGGAGGCCCGGGGAGAAAAGCTCCAGAACCATTACACAATAGCAAGTAAAAGCAGAGGCAACTACAACTTATGCTGATATATGCAACATTATACAAGTTATAATTATTTAAAAGCAAAACATCCATACTTCAGGCAGTGTGAAACAAACAGACAAAAAGACATATTCGTACAGTCTTCTAACATATTCATAAAGCCATGTAGGGTTAGTTCCATTTAAATATTAATTAGTTATAGGAAGTGAAAAAGAGGAGAGGTATGAAGGAGTTAGGCTAAGGGGATAGGAAAAGGAAGTTAGTCAGAGACTGATATGCAAGGACAAAGGAGGAAGAAAGTGGACAAATAGTGAGAAAGTTTCTATATGGGGAGATAGATTAGGGGGGATGTGTACAGTGGCAGGACCAGAAAACTTTCAGTTGTTCCACTACAGTTGATTTAAATGGTTTGGGTTGAGTTATTAGTCTAACTTGAAGTGGAAGGCTGTTCCAAGCAATGGTAGGATGATAGCTATAAAGGTTGCTTCCCATTTTAGTCCTAGGTTTGTGAACAACTAGTAAGTCTTGGTCAGAGCTGCGGACTGATCCAGTGGGAGTATAGTGGGATATACAGGAGGATAGGCTAGGACAACAGAAAGGTTGATATAAAATAGAATGTATAATCTGAAACAGAAGAAGTAGGCTGGGTAGCTGCAGCCAGTTTAAAGTGAGACACAGTGATAAGTTTTATAAGTATGTTGGGCAGCAAATCTGGCTATCTTGTTATATGATGAGTTAAGTTTAGCAAGAAGTGTAGCATTAAGGTTTGTAAGGATTTGTGATCCATAAAGAACACTAGGTAGTAGATAGGTATGAGATAGGGTTACTTTAGCTTTGTTGATAAGAAACTTTCTGTTTCTGTAAAGGAGGCCTAGTTTTTGATGAGTCTTCCTAATGCGGTTATTAATGTGCAACTCAAATTTAAGCTGATCATCGATAGTGGCACCTAAAAGTTTGGTGCTAGACTCAGCTACTATTGGAGTCTTGTTGAGAGACAGTATAGTAAAAGTGGATTTGAAATGGGTAAGTTTCTAGGGAGAAAGAGAAGGAGTTTGTTTTTTTAAGGTTTAGGATTAACTGGTTATTGGAGAGCCAGGTTTCGGCTGATGTAAAAGCACCTTGGGTTTGAGAGATGAGACCTGAAGGAGAGTCAGAGATAGTAATTACAGCAGAGTCATTAGCATATTGTACAAGAGATGACTGAGAGCAGATTAGTAAAAATATTAAACAGCAGTGGACCCAAGATGGAACCTTGAGGTATACCCATTTTTAAGGGGGGGGGGGGTGCTGACAGCCATTTCACTTCTACACTTTTATATGAAATGTGATTCAAAGAAATGTGTACTCAACAAAATGTACTTTCAGTGAATATTATGGAACCAGTTGTGATTCAACCAAAACTACTGTATTAGATGAAATGAATGGTAACCACACATATACAGGGCCTACTTTGTACATGCATAAATAATGTTTTGTTAAACAACTGTGTGTGTGTGTGTGTGTGTGTGTGTGTGTGTGTGTGTGTGTGTGTGCGCGCGCACACACACACACACATACATAGTTGTGTTTATGTGTGTGTGTATACACACACAAACATACACCATCAATGTGAACTGCAAAATTTATTTTTTTATGCATTAGGCAAGGCAGTATTAATGCAGTGGGTCATGGCTGTTGCAAAAAAGAGGTCACTGCTGCCATCTCAAAACCAAATTTGAAGTACTTTCTTAAGAAATGATAATTAGCTGTATTTGTGATACACTACAGTTCATCAGTTTCACTGTAGTGATGGCAAAAAAGTGCAGTTGTGTACAATTACCATAAATGTAGATGTTCAAGTGAATTTACTGTTGCAATCATGACATTTGGGTTATCTGCCTGCAGGTAGCCCTCAGCCGACCTGAATACCAGAGTCTTGGATTCCTGCGTCGGATGCTGTCTCTTCTTCCATGTCGTGAGGTTGTCAGGGGTATAAAACATGCAGCCGATGCCATTACATCAGTTTTTCTTTCCACAGATGTCAGGTGCCCCCATAATGGGAAGCAATTATATGTTATGTTACACCTCCATCAAAAAGCAAATACACCAAACAAGAAGGAAAGGTAGAGCCAAGAGAAGTCAGGGGGCTGGAGGGTGGGTAACCAGGACTGCAACAGTGAATACACTCGAACATCTACATTTATGGTAAGTGTACACAACTGTAATATGTTCTTCGTGTTTCAATGTTGCAGTCATTACATTTGGGTTGATTCCCAAAGCTAAGGAAGGGAGGAGGAAGTCAGAGAACATTACAAGAAAACCAGCTCTGGATTTAGAAAAAATAGGCATGTGGTAATGCTTGGTGAAGATATGTACAGGGCTCCAGGTAGCAGCTTCTAGGATGTTCCTGGTAGGGACTCCTCTGAGGAAGGCTGTAGAGGTAGATGCAGCCCTGGTGGAATGTGATCTTATCCCATGATGTAGGTTTTCCATGGTGTTTATAGCAGAAATTAATGCAATGGGCTATCCATTTAGAAATGGTTTGCTTTGAAATGGCCTTCCCCTCTGCCCCGGCAGCAAAGCCAACTAGCAGCTGTTCAGATTTTCTGAGAGGCTTAGTACTGTCGAAATAAAATCTAAGTTGTCTGTGCATGTCCAAAGAGTGTAGTATTCGCTCACCTTTGTTTTGTGGATTCGGGAAAAAGGTAGGCAAATGAATGGACTGATTTACGGCCACACTAGACACCACCTTGGGCATAAAGGAAGGATTGGCCTTGAGGGAAACCCTGCCTGCATGGAAGATAATGAAGGGCTCCACTGCCATGAGGACCTGTAATTCAGACACTCTTCTTGCTGAAGTGATGGCTAGAAGGAAGGCTGTTTTCCAAGAAAGGAATTTCAACTCTGCAGTTGCAGCTGGTTCAAATGGAGGGAGAGTGAGCTTTTCCAATACAAAGTTAAGGTCTCAGGAAGGAGTAGGGGCTCACCTGGGAGAGGTCTTAAATTTTTGGCCCCTCTGAGGAATTGCTTTAGCAGGGGGTGAGAGAAGAGGGGTGGGTTCAGTATTATAATGTGCTGAAATGGCAGAGGCATGGATTTTAATTGACAAGAAGGATAGGCCCTTGTAGAGCATTTCTGTTAAGTACTGAAGAATGAGGTAAGCTGGCCATTGTTGTGCCCATCCCCTGACTCTGGCTCCAGGAACAGTATCTTTTCCACTTTTCAGCAAAAGATTTCCTAGTACTAGGCCTCCTTGCTTCCAGAATGACATCTAGCACCTGCTTACTGAGGGATGCTATTGGGAAGCTCAAGGAATTAGCCAGGCTGCAAGGTCAAGGTTTGAAGCTGAGGGTGCAGAATCTGGCCTGCCTGCTGGGACAGCAGGGAAGGTGTCTGAGGTATGTGCCATGATTCCAGCAGTATCATACTGTGCAAGAGGGGGTACCAATGCTGGCATGGCCAGTCTGATGCAATCATTATTGTCCTTGGCTTGTCCTGTTTGATCTTTAGCAGAACTTTCGAGAGGACAGGCAGAGGGTGAAAGGCATAAACCGAGAGGCTTTCCCAGGTAAAGGACAGGGCATCCACTTTCCAAGCTTGACTGTGGGGAGTCCTTGTGCAGCAATTGTCCAATTGGTAATTTTGAGGGGAGGCAAACAGGTCTCTTCTCTGGAGTCCCCCAATAGCTCTTCAAGAAGTTGAATATTTTTGGTTCCAGTTTCCATTTGTGTGGGTCCATGAGATTTCTGCTTAGGTTGTCTGCCAGTGAATTTGGCTTGCCTGGCAGGAATTGAGCTTGTATATGCACTTAGTAGCTCAAGGCTGTATTCCACAGAGCCATGGCTAGTCTGCAGAGAGGGTACTAGTGGGTTCCCCCCTGCTTGTTTATGTACCACATAACTGTAGTGTTGTCTGTCTTTACCAATAATTGTCCTGGAAGGATGTGGTCTTTGAAGGCTGTCAGGGAATTCTGTACAGCTAACATTTCTTTTTGGTTGATATGCAGGTGCATCTGACTCGGGTTCCATTTGCCCTGAATGCACTGCCCTGCTAAGTGAGCCCCCCCATGCATAGTCTGATATGTCTGTTGTCAGGGTTTGGGCGGCAGGGGGTAGAGTGAAAAGGAGCCCCTTGTTGTGGTAGCAGGCCTCTGCCCACCAAAGGAACTCTGTCTTTATACAAGGAATAATAGGAATCATTGATTCCAGGTCCTGAGAATGTTAGCACCATAGACTTTTTAGATACCATTGTAGTTTCCTCATATGCAGTCTTGCATATGGAATTAGTAGAATGCAAGAGGCCATGAACCCCAGGGCATGAAGAATTTTCCTTGCAGATAGCTGGGTCTTTGTGGCCAGTAGTTTGAAGTAGGCTGTCAAATTTATTTATTTTATTTTACATTTGTTAACCGGGGGTGTCTGACTGAGCCGAAAAGGTCCTTTTTCAGCAGTGGCCCAGGGAGAAAAGCTCCACAAAGAAAAATTACAGATACATTTAGTTATTTAGACATGATCAGTATACACACAAATTACAAAAGACATGCTTTTACAGTGGTATGCGGCACATCAAACATCAAACTACTACTAGAAGTCACCAACAGCTACAATAGCTCAGTTACAGTGGCGTGAACAAACAAAAAAATATTAATTTAAAAATAAAGGTAATTAATAGATTTGTGGTGTACAGCTGAAATTTGGAACATAGGTAGAATACATACATACATAGTACACAGGTACAGTACATACATTGTAGATTAGCCAGTGTTTGCGAGTAAGATTGAAAACTATTATCAAGTACTCTAGATTTAGTATGTATACCTTATCCACTTTCACTAGGCTGGGGAGCAATCATGGCACTGCCAACTTTGCTTGAGATGTTGCCTGGTGAGGTCTTTAAAGGAGGCTTTGGATGATCTGTTTTGAATGCTAGTGGGGACAGAGTTCCATTTTTTAGCCATTGAACTACTATATAGCGCATCTCCAAAACTATTGTAGCTGTTGATGACTTCTAGTAGTAGTTTGCTTGATGACCTAAGAGGCCTTTTGGCTGAGTGATGTTGTACTAGGTTTTTGAGGGTAGGACACTTACTGGGGAGGTAACAGATAGAATGACAGAGACAGAGCTGATTGTAGGTTAGGAGGTTGGGCAGTTCAAGCCAGTGGAGCTGTCTCAAAGCAGTACAGTGATGAGTTCTATATGAGCAATTTGCTGCAAAGCGGGCAATTCTGTTATAGCAGGCTTCCATTTTGCTTAGTTCAGTTTTGTTGAGATTAGTCAGAATGGGAGATGTATAGAGTAGGGTGGATAGAAGTTGGGAGTGAGCAATGGCTAATCTTGTGTTGTTGGTAAGAAATGGTTTGATACGGTAGAGTGATTCCAGTTTGGCATGTACTTTTTTAATAGTTAAGTTGAGATGACTATCAAATTTTAGGTGGGAGTCTATGGTTATTCCCAATAGCTTAGCCTGTGCCACTGCAGTGATTGGAGTAGCATTTGTGGAGTAGATAGTGAATTGACTGTTATCAGTGTTTCTGTTAGAACCGGTTATAATCATAAGCTGAGTTTTTTTTTGGACTGAGGATAAATTGGGCTTTGGTAAGGCAGCTTTCAACGTCAGAGAATGCTAGTTGAGTTGTTTGCAGGAGGGTGGGAATATTTTGTGCAGCACAGATTAAGGTAGTGTCATCTGCATACTGAATGATAGATAGATGCATGCTGTGTGGAGGTATGGAGGTCATTTGTGAAGACTGTGAATAGTAGTGGTCCTAAGATAGAATCCTGTGGGACTCCTATAGTTATGGGCAGCTGAGGAGAGAGAGAATTTTCCCATTTCACAGCTTGGTACCTGTCAGTTAAGTAACTTTGGACCCAGATAAGAGTGGAATTTGATAGGTGATATTGGTATAGTTTGTTTAGAAGGATTTGGTGTGAGGCTGTCTCAAATGCTTTGGACATATCCAAAAAAAGAGTTGACACCTGTAGGCCTTCATTTTTGAGACAGTTTACTGTGTCTGTGAAGCAGAGGAGGGCTGTAGTGGTACTATGGGCAGGTCTGAAACCATGCTGAGTAGGTGACAGGATGTTGCTGTCTAGCAGATAGTTTAGCATCTGGGTATGGATGCATTTTTCTAGGATTTTGGCCAGGGGGAGAGTAAAGCAATGGGTCTGTAGTTATTAAGTTGAGTGGAGGTCCCGCCTTTATGTATGGGTGTAACACAGGATATTTTCCAGAGTTTGGGCACATAGTTTTCAACAACTGATCTGTTTATGAGAGTGGATACTGGGATAGCAATAGCATCTGCTGTGATTTTCAAGAAATAGCTGGGGAGTAGGTCGGCTGCTGTTGATGAGGTTTTTAGTTTGGAGAGCATGCTTTTGACTGAAGTGGTGGAAACTGTTTTAAGGGTAAAGCTTGTATTAGTGTTATTTGTGTTGGGAGCGATAGTGAGGAAGGAACTGTCCTGTGATACTAAGGATAGAATTGAGTTCACAAAGTAGGAGTTGAATTGTGTTTCGATGGGAACTTTAGTGTCAGGGTTGGTTGGCTTGGGGTAACCTTTTGGGTGGATTTAGTAGCTGGTTTACATTTTTCCAAAATGTTGGGGGGTTGTGTTGGTATTTAGTTTGTAATGTTGTGCACTAGGATTTTTTTGTCCAGTCTAATGCATTTTTTGCAAGGTTGTGCAGTTCTTGGTACTTAGTTAGGCTTTGTGTTTCTTTGTTTTTTTGATAGTAAAGCCAGGCAGTGTCTCTGGACTTGAGGATTTGTTTGGTTTCTTTACTGAGCCAGGGGTTTGTAGAGGTTCTAACCTTGATTTTGCACAATGCAGAGACAGTGTCTAGATGTTGTAGAAATGTT